>NC_142876.1:111145483-111450322 GCF_051225735.1 Oryctolagus cuniculus
TTGCGAAGGGAAAGAGAAACAAAAGTAGGTTTGCAGTTTTCAGGTGGGAATTGACAATAGGAATGGAACTCGTTTCAAATTATTTAGGATAGTGAAGAGGGTCCACCAAGCAGGTGGGGGAAGAAGTGGATGATCAGAGAAGTTGCATCTAGCAGGTTTTTTTCTTTGTCTTTGGTAAATCCTTCTAAACTCCTTTGGTTTTCCTTTTTACAAAGGTTCAAACTATAAAATAGCACACAGCTGGGAAACTTAAAGGACTCAATTGTAGTGTCCCACTCTCATTCCAAATTTAGAAATAGCAAAGTCAGATTATTCGGAAAGTAGTGAACCCTGGGGCCATGTGTCTGGCCCTTGGCGGGCAGTTGGGGACTGGTTTATCTAGCGCTCTGGCTGGGCCCTGGCGCTCCTGTGGAGCTTCCTAGGGCCACCTGCCTGTCCTTTGTGTCTCTGATCCCTTGGTGGAGTCAGGCAGCATCTTAGCAGGCACCTGCTGCTGCTGGCTTTGAGGTGGGTTTAGGACTTAGCTTGCCTGGTGTCCCAGGGCAAGTATGTAGAAAGCCAGTTCTGAGACATGCCGGGTCCCCCCACCCTGGTGACTGCACCTGGAGGGGGAAGCCTTGCGATGGCAGGAAGCGGGCAGTTTCCACGGCGGTCGGTCCTGACTGTGCTGCTTGTTACAGTGGCTTGGATCACTGTGCTGCAAGGTGACAAATGTCTGCTTTTTCTCCTTTGAGAAGTGGTTCTGGGATCAGAGCTGAGACTTGATGATTTGGGGAACCCTGGTGCTTTCTTCCTTTGAATTCTGTCCTACCCCAACTCGCCTTCCTCCTGGCTTCTTCCTTTTGTCGTCAGAGAGAACTGACGGCTCCGTTGGCTGAGATTCACGAGAGCTGCCATTGGTTTGGGCTCCTTTGAAGAACCCAGCACCTCAGTGGGAATTAATTTAAAAAGATGTTTTCCCAATCAGTTGAATCGCAGTTTGAAAAATATTTTGTGTAAAAACTCTTGTTCAAAATGTGATTGCTTGCAATAGGACTAGGAGCTGTGCTGGAGAGCAGTGTGGGGTCATTTGAAGTTTCAGGAAGGCAGTGCATGGCCGAGGCGCAGATGCTCAGTTTACGTCCCAGTAGCATCTCGTCTGTTCTCAGCAGCCTCGAAGATTGTCCCTCTCCTTCAGGCTGAACAGAGTTTCCATCCTGTGACTCCACATAAAACAGATGGGATCTCGCATTGTCCTCTGTTCCCTGCCGCCGTGCCTCTCGGTGGCTACTCCACATGAGAACACGGGACCTCAGGGGAGGCAGACCTAGGAGGAGGATGAGAACAGGAGACAGGGAAGAGAGCGCCTTGCCACGGTGAGGAGCAGGAGGGCTCTTGCTGCCAGGATGGGTGGTGCTGAAGCCCCACAGGGCGCCTGCGTCTGAGCCAGAACGGGCGTGAGTGGAGAGAAGCACTTTACACCGTGGCAATAATAAAGCCAGAGTCTAGATGTGAGCGGCAGACATTAAGGTCGGGAAAGACAGCTAGATGGTATTGATTTCCTTAAAAGCTTGCTGTAGGAACACTGTTTAAGTGTATTTATCAAATATCAAAACACCCAGGCTTAAACAGTATGGCCAAGGCCCATTCTGTTTGGAAAATAAAGTCCCTTTACCAACAGCGTTTCCTGTATTCCAGCACAGGAGCATATCAGCCCTGCCTCTGGGACAAGTTGCCGCACAACCACGCTGGACTTTCAGACTAGTGGACTTGGGGCTGGCCCTGGGAGAAATCTGCTGTACTCATATTCAAAAACCGGAGAATGACCCCCTCCCCACTTTAGTGCACCTTTAAACATTTTTTTTTCTTTTTATTTGAGAAGCAGAGACAGATAGAGAGAGATCGCATCTGCTGGATTCACTCCCCAAACACCCGAAGCAGGAGGGACAGGGCCAGGCTGAAACTGGGAGCCCAAAATCTGTCTTTCAATTCTCATTGAGTAGCAAAGCAAGACTCTCAGCTCCTCCCTGCATGGAGCCAGGATTGTGAATGACGGTCACTGGTCAGTGTGCAAATGGCCGTCTGACCGTGCTTCTGCTGCACCGACAGATGAGGCCCGGGCTGGCAGGACTGGGGGTTCACACTTGAGCCCAGAGTGCAGCAGTGTGCTGCAGGACAGCCTCCTAGCAGAGGAGCACATGGGAGGAGTGGCCCTGTGTGTCTCCCGCCACCGGCCCCCTTCCAGGCTGGGTAGCTCCTTGCTTCTGTCCGGAACCTTGCTGGGCTTCAGCACCTTTGGCTCTAGATGTGGAAGCAGCGTGCACAAGGCCTGCCCCTGAATGGAGGACCAGATGGCTGCGAATGCCCTGAGCCCATCAGGCTCTGTGGCCTGCCCGCACGGTGCAGGTGCTACACTGGTGCTGCGGGTGCAGTGATCAGTGAGACCGAGGTCCTGCCCTGCAGGTCACCACCGGCAGAGAGAAATGCAAAGCCTCCCAGCCTCAGAATTCTTCCTGAGCCTACACTTGGAATCCAGGGTGGCACCCTGGCCAGAGGGGCCCTGACTTCTGTTTGAAGGCTGAAGAAACGTTGCACGTCCCAACCCTGTCAGAAGCCACAGCTTCCCTCCCTGCCCTTCCTCTCCTCCACATTTTCTTTTTTTATTTTTATTTTATTTTATTTATTTTTTTCTTGACAGGCAGAGTGGACAGTGAGAGAGAGAGACAGAGAGAAAGGTCTTCCTTTACTGTTGGTTCACCCTCCAATGGCTGCTGCGGCCGGCACGCTGCAGCCGGCGCACTGAGCTGATCCGATGGCAGGAGCCAGTTCTTATCCTGGTCTCCCATGGGGTGCAGGGCCCAAGCACTAGGGCCATCCTCCACTGCACTTCCCTGGCCACAGCAGACAGCTGGCCTGGAAGAGGGGCAACCGGGGCAGAATCCGGCGCCCTGACCGGGACTAGAACCCGGTGTGCCGGCGCCGCAAGGCAGATGATTAGCCTAGTGAGCTGCAGTGTAGGCCCACATTTTCTTCTTTTTTTTTTTTAAGATTTATTTTATTTACTTAGAAGGCAGAGTTACAGAGAGCCAGAAGCAGAGAGAAAGAAAGAGAGAGTCGCAATGGCCGGAGCTGTGCCAATCTGAAGCCAGGAGCCAAGAGTTTCTTCTGGGTCTCCCATGCAGGTGCAGGTGCCCAAGCACTTGAGCCATCTTCTACTGCCTTCCCAGGCCATAGCAGAGAGCTGGATCAGAAGTGAAGCTGCCTGGACTTGAACCGGCACCGGTATGGGATACCAGCGCTGCAGACGGTGGCTTTACCTGCTATGCCACAGCATTGGCTCCATAGTTGCTTTTGTACCTAATTGGTTGCTCTGTGGTTTATAAGTTGTGACCTAGAACTAGCCTAGGAATTGTTCTTGCTCCTAATCACAATGTTCTGTGAAACCTAGAGCCGCTAGATCCACTCACATTTGGAGCCTGTGCTGTGGATTTGAGCTTCGTGTTCGTGCCTGACATGTTTGCTGTGAACCAGCATGGTAGAATGGAAAACCCCGCCCCTTTGGAATCAAGTGTCCTGGGTGAACATCTTTGCAGGGCTGCTGTGATGACTGTGTAGCCTTGGGCAGCCTGCTTCTTTTTGCGTATCATTCTTTGTTCCATCTTCAGAGTAGGGCTGTTAATTCCTACCTGTGATGTAGCCACAAGGATTAATTACGGCGGCCGGTACTGTGATGTAGCGGGTGAAGCTGCTACCTGCCAAGTCGGCATCCCGTATGAGCACTGTTGAGTCCCGGCTGCTTCCAATCCAGCTCCCTGCTAATGGCATGGGAAAAGCAGCGTAAGATGGCCCATGTGTCTAGGCCCCTGCTACCTGCACGGGGGCCCTGATGAAGCTCCTGACTTGTGGCTTCAGCCTGGCTGTTGCAGTCTTCTGGGGAGTGAAGCTGCGGTTGGAAGGTCTCTTTCTCTGTCTTTCCCGTCTCTGTAAATCTATCAAAAATTTTTTTAGAAAAATGAATTAATACCTAGAGCATAATATATGCTTGAAAAATAAACCATCATTGTTGTTATTCTTCTCTTGGCTCTCACCTAGGGGTTTCTCAGCTTCTCGAATTGAAGGCCAGTGTATCTGTTAGTCACTGGATAGTCTGGAAGTCGTCCCAGTGTCAGCTAGTGTGTGGCGTCCGTAGAAGGGGGTTCTGGCAGTAATGCTGCCACCCCTTGTGAAAGCACAGGAAAGCCCAGTGAGGGGCGCAGGGTCTGGAGCTGGCCCAGAGCCTGAAGCCCAAGTCTTCTGACCCTCGGCCGTTCACTCCCATCAGTCCTGGTTTCTGGACTGCATGGGACTCTGGATGCTGACCTCATGCCCTCACTGGAAATACTGCAGGGGACCATTTTGGATCAGCCATTGTGTAGCGACCGCCCAGTGCAGGCAGCCAGGGCATCCTCGTTGCTGAAGGAGTATCCCAGACACAGAGCAACAGGAGAGCAGCTGGTCAGAATTCACTGATGCGAGATTTTCAGTTTGGCTGGGGTGGCAAAGAATCCTGCTAAGCCATTTCCTAGCCTCTCCAGCCAGGGGGCGGCTATGGGACCTTGTCCTGGCCAAGCACACGTGAGCAGAGGCTCTTGGGGAGGCCCGGCACTGGCTCTCTGCAGCCGACTGAAGTGCGAGTCTCCTTAAGGAGAGGGAGCCTTGAGGCGGACTCTCCCCAAGGGCGGCAGAGCAGGAAGACAGAGCCAGAGGCCCTCCGGCCTGTGCGAGTACCGTGCCGCCGTTGCTGCCTGCACCTCAGCTTCTCTCCCCAGAGAGAGAAAAGGACTTTCCTGTGGTTTCAGCCACGCTTGCTGTTAGCTGCAGCTGAATCTAATCCTCACTGATAGAGAGCCCCTTGAAACGTAGTCTGTTATCTAACGTCTGAGCTGTGGCACAGTTAAGAATTCCCCTTCTGCTGGACCTAATCGTATTTATCCATTTAACCACTTCTCATTCAGCAGACGCTGAGTTACTCTCACGGACGCGGGGCTGTGCCAATGGCTGTGTTCCAGTTAATATTGCTCAAAGGAGTGGAGACATTCCTGCCACCGCGCCCCATGCCACCGCCTGCCAGGTTCTGAGGAGCTACCCTTCCCGTGTGTGATGAGACTTCCTGCAGGGTGCCTAGATAGGTGATAGGGCCACCTGCAGGAGGCGGAGCCTGGCAGAGAGACAGTCCTGGCCCTTGTTCCTCTGGCCGAGGAGGAAGTGCAGCCCTGACTAGGCAGTGCTGGGGAGCTCAGCGTTGGGAGGGGCCGGTGATGGGCAGTGGAGCCGGGGGCGGGATGTGTGATGGGGACAGGTGCGCTTCAGTAATCCCACAGGAGAGGCTCTCAGCACGCTGGGTTCTCGGCACTGTCCTGCCCTTGGCCTCAGCTGCTTCCGTGCACACACGTTTTAGAGGACTCAGAATGGCCAAAAGCAAGGCAAGGGGACCGTAAAGAAGTTCTCCAGGGAAGATCCTGGGGCTGGGCCTTTCTCTTGCCCTGAGAGAAGGCGTCCTGGAAGTTAGCAGCAGTGTCTTTTGGGCCACCTGGATTTTTTTTTTTTTTCACACAGAGGAACCGGAGGCACTGCATCTAGCTGACTGTGTGGAGGCTGTAGGTCTTCCCCTCTGGAAAGGAGGTGGGCAAGGCAGTGCCTCTCCCTGTGCACTGCTGCCCCTGTCATGGTGAGCTCAGAGTACGGCTCCGCCCCAGAGCAGGCCTTCGGGGCTGCTGGGCACAGGGTGTGGAGACAAATACAATGACACCCTCCACTTGCCAGGCACTCCCAGCTAGGGAAAGAAGCTCCACCAGGTAAGCAGCACGTGGACGCAAAAAGCCCAGGGTGGCCAGCTGGCTCTGGTGGTGTTGCAGCAGCTGTAGATAAGGGCTAGGAATTAGCCTTGCTGAGGACATGGGGAAGAGAGTCCAGGCGAGTTTTGGGAAGCGCTCCTGCAGGTGGGAGATGTGGTGTGGGGAGGGAGGGGCTGGACTGCAGCCTGAGGGTCTGGTGGGTGAGGCAGGGTTGAGCAGGACTGCAGGAGGCGTGTGTGGTTAGGAAGGAGCAAGCTGGAAGTGGCCTACAGGTGCGCTCTCCAAGGACAAGGTGCCGCAGGGCCCAGGTGCCGGTTGCTGCCACATTGTCCTCTGTCCCGAGGGGGTGACCTGCTTTGGGTTTTGGCAGTTCAGAAACTTGTTGCCCTTGGAACCCAAGCCTGCCAGTGCAGGTTGGCCATGACCATGACTCCACCAGCTCCTGCCGAGGCCTTGCCCTGAGGGCCTGCCAGAGCAGACAGTACCTGTCACGCCTGCCTCTGCACATGGAGGCACACGCCCTCGGGGCTGCACACTGCTGGCTGTCCTTGGCCCTTGTAGTCTGTAGCGGCAGGGGTCCCTGCAGCAGGGTGTTCCTGTGCCACACCCCTGCAGTCTGCCTTCCCCTCTCCTCTCCATCGTGCCTTCCCGCAGATTCTCCAGAGCCGAGGACTCGCCGAGTGTCAGGAGCATCATTTATGTGAAGGAGCCTGTTGCCACAGCAACCCCAGCGGTTGGCCTGGTGCTGGTCTGCAGCCTCCAACTGGGTCCACAGAAAGCGCTCGCTGGGGGAGGGGAAGGTGGAGGGGCAGGAGCCGCCTGGGCCCTGCTTCTGCCTGTGTGGTTTGCTGGCCATGCGGGTGGAGGAACTGGCAAAGGGGCCAGACCAGTGCCCTGTGTGGACAGCTCTCCAGGCAGCTGCCAGCTGCAGCTGCTTGTCTGTCCAGGATCGAGGCTTGCCGAGGCTGCCCCGTGTCCCCTGCTCTGCTCAGCTGTGTGGAGAGGGTCAGTGCTGGGGTCTTTGCTGAGGCCCCAGAGCACTCCAGCTTGCTGCTGGGGCTCTTCTGGATCATGTGCCAGCGGCTTGGAAAGTAGCTGGATTTCCTGTGTGACTGAGAGAAGTCCTGTGCCCACAGGCTAATAACAAATAGCTGAGCAGTGGCCGGAGGCTCAGCCATGTCCCAGGCTTGCCTGTGCCTTCCAAGGCTAGCTCTGGCTCTCCTTGCTGGCTGCGGTGGTCTCCAGGGCTGGGTGGCACAGACGCTCAGGCTGCCAAGGCAAGGTTGTTGGTGGAGGGCTGTAGCATCCCACCTCCTAGCACGTCTGTCGAGTTAGGTCAGCCTAGCTGATGGAGCCATGCCAGTGCAGCCCTGGGACTCCTCGGGGCTCCTAGGGCAGCAGAGTGAGGCTCTGAGTCCTTCCCTTCACTTCCTATACAGCAGCACCCTTGCACTTGGGAGCGCTCAGCTTTCTGAGTAAGAGTGTCAACACTGCTCTTTAGCCCAAGTTTGAAAGCTTCTGGGCCAGCTGTTTGCTAAGAACTCTTCTAAATCAACATCGCACTGTCTGCTTAGTCACTTGGGTAGCTTAGTTACGTCTCCTGCGCCGACTTGATTTCTCCAGTGATGTGCTCCCTTTGTTTCCATCCCTGACCCGCCTCACGACCTGTGGTCCTTCCCCATTGGCCTGGCCTCCATGGCTCACTTTGCCCGGGGGTCCCGAGAGAACCATGTGAACGAGCAGATGCCCCTTCTCTGCATCCCCGGGTTTCTGGGAAGTGCTGGGTAGGAGGAAGAATGGGAGGGAGTGGATTTATTTAGCGGCTGCCATGTCTGTGGGTGCTGGAGACTCAGCAGGACAAAAGACGGTGGCCCCCTCCCTGGGACACCTGTGTCCTGGCAGGAGACAGGCAGTAACGAGCAGTCTCTGGAAGGTGATTCAGGTGCTGCTGGGGCTTCGAGGATGGTTGAGTACCCTTGTGCTGTAGAGGTCTGTGTGCCTTCCCTTAGGAAGGGGAAAAATTCAAGCCCTTGGGACAGGGCTGTAGTGTCCCTGGAGTAGTTCCACCACACTATAGCTCTCTCCCAAGAGTGTCCCCTTGAGTTGAGACTTGACTGAGGAGGGGTAGTCAGGGAGGGGTCTGTGGGGTGGATCTGGGTCTCAGCCCTGGAAAGGCCTGGGGAGTAAATGTGGATGTGAGCTCTGGAAGAATCTTTGAGCCTAAGGAAGAGCTTATGGTGGAAATGAACTTGCCTGTCCCCAGGACAGAAGACGGCCAGTGTGCCGGAGAGCAAGGTCAGGAGAATGAGGCTGGCTTCGGGCAAGGGCCTGTTCAGAAGGCCCTGTGGGTAATAGGAAAGCGTTTGGGTGTTACTCTGAAGGGACGGGAGGCAGTCAGAGCGCTTCGAGCAGAAGTGACTTTGCACTTTGGGGTGATGGCGGTGGCTGCCCTGGGGAGGATGAGCTGGCAGGGCAAGTCTGGAAGCAGGGAAGGTCCGTTAGGAGGCTACTGCTTCGGGTCCCAGGGGTGTGTAGAGGGTGGCTGGGGCTGGGTTGAGGGAGTGGGATTGTGAGAAGTGGTGGGACTGAATGTGTGTGGGGTTAGAATGAGGGGTGGGCTAGGGAGATGAGTTAGGTTCGAATGGCTTCGGACCCTTCCTTGAGCTGCTGGGTACATGGAGAAGAAGGCTTGGGCCTGGGCTGGAAGTCAGGCTCAGTCCTGCTCCCGAGCAGCCACCCTCCAGTGCTCCCATGGTGAACTGTGTGCTGGGGCATTGGACTCCAGGGCTCAGGGCATGTGGGCAGCATCTGGGCTTGCAGCTGTACGGGGCGCCTGCAAAAACATCTTGGGGAGCCTTGTGGCTCAGACATTCCAGGGCCCTTGCCCAGGCCCGCATCATCTACTAAGTCTCGCAGCATGGCCGTCTGTTTCTGTCATGTGGGCCCAAAGCCTGTGCTCTGAGCCAGACACAGGGTGAGAGGGGGACGGGGTGGAGGGCAGGAAAGCACCGAGATTCTCTGTGCCAGTCACAGCTTCTCCCGTCCCTGGAGGAGCTGCCATCACGACCTACTCAGTGCTGGCCCGGGTGAGCTCAGACCCAATGCTAGGCCCTGTGATTGTGTGGGTCTGCAAGTCTCAAAGTGAGCTGGTCATTTTGCAGTTTTTTGTTTTTGTTTGTTTGTTTGTTTGTTTTTTTTTTTTTGGAAAGGCAGAGTTACAGAGAGGCAGAGGCAGAGAGAGGGAGAGGGAGAGAGGTCTTCCATCCACTGGTTCACTCCCCAGATGGCTGCAGTGGCCGGAGCTGCGCTGATCTGAAGCCAGGAGCCAAGAGCCCTTCCGGGTCTCCCATATGAGTGCAGGGGCCCAAGGACTTGGGCCATTCTCTACTGCTTTCCTGGGCCATAGCAGAGAGCTGGATCGGAAGTGGAATAGCCAGGACTGGAACTGGCGCCCATATGGGATGCTGGCACTACAGGTGGCAGCTTTACCCGCTATGCCACAGCACTGGCCCCGGGGTGCAGTGTCTTAAAGGGTATGTGAAATCTGGTACAAAATCCACGGATGTCAAAGCCAAGCTGAGCTTCTGATTCATAGATGGCATCCAGCTCAGCTTCTAACTCTATCCAGAACATTCTTCCATAGCGAACCCACAGGCAGCCCTGATCGGGACCCTTTTCACCACAGCATGCTCACAATGAAACAGTGTATGTCACTTCTTTACAGCTCTGCCGGCTGGAACTTTCTCCGTGTCAGGCATCCCTGGAAATCCTGCCAACTGGTTCCGGCTCTGCCCTCTGTAGGCAGAGGGCCTATCCCCCAGACCACGTCCCGTCTTCAAAACATTGTGCCCCTTCCCTTCTTTCCATAAGCCCTTCCTCCCCAGGCTCCAGTCCCTTCTCTCATTTCCATGAGACATGAGTTAGGGAAACTTCACGATCCTGGTTACCACCTTCCTCAAAAGTCATTACGCTTAGCACCTCTTAGATTCAAGACTCGAAAATGAGCCCAGGTCCTCCCTGTAATGCAGTTTGCATCCCTTGCCCCAACACTTCTGTCTTCCCTTGTGCCAGTCTCAGGTGAAAGTAGGCTGATTGGAAGTGATTTTCCTTTTCGCAGATAGCTCTTATTTCCTGAAAGTCACTTCAGCTGATTCATTTTTAATTGAGTGATCGCTAAGCTTCGAATAGAGCAGTATATAATCATCTGGATTCCTGGGTACAGGAGGCTTTCTGCCGCTACTCTGTCATGCAGGTGTCTCGCAGCCCTGAGTAACTCATTCATATTCCCTGCCTTGTCTCACCCTGTGGGAACTGGTGAGTCGGCTTCCAGTGCTCCGGCATACCTTGGATGAGGTCACGACAGACATTGAGCATGCTTGATAGTTCCTAAGTCTTGCACAAGAATTGCTCTAAATGCCGTTAGTCCAGTGAGTCCTGGTTCTTTATCGTTATTACAAAAAATAAAATCATGCCAGTGTGAGGATAACAGGGCTGAAGTCTGTAAGGAACTTTACCTTTGAAAGGAACCCCAGAGCCAGATCAGTCTGGGGATAGGCACTGAACTCCATCAGGGGGGATGGTTTAAAGCTTGGCTTGGTGGAGAGTGGATGACCCCACTGGACCCCTTCAGCACAGTGAAGATACGGTGACTGCCCTGGGCGTTCCTTGCAGCCTTGCTTGTAGGCTGGGGGTAAGAGGCCACCCCAAAATGGGTGCCTTCAAGTTGTGGGAGAAGCCACCAACTCCTGGGGGAATGTTCCTGAGTGCGGAGGGAGTGGTGACTCACAGAAGAGAAGGCAGCTGGACTGTGGGATGGCCTCTCCCTGGGGCACTCAGTGTTCTGCCACCAAGGGGCCATGAATTCCCCTCCCTGAGTGGTGCCCAGAGGAGCTGATGGGGATATGGGGACTGTGCTCAGTTACATTTTTTTTTGTTGTTGTTGTTATTGTACTGCTTCTGCCTTGGAAGTAACAGTGCCATGATCATACTTCAAATACTTTTCTCCTAAGATCCCCCCCAGCTACCC
Source organism: Oryctolagus cuniculus (assembly GCF_051225735.1). Lineage (NCBI taxonomy): Eukaryota > Metazoa > Chordata > Mammalia > Lagomorpha > Leporidae > Oryctolagus > Oryctolagus cuniculus. The sequence goes on from NC_142876.1 coordinate 111,156,323, forward strand.
TGTGGCTCTGCTTTTCTCAGCGCATGGTTGATGCCATATGTTTTCCTTGGGCACAAACTAGGACTGTCTGGGGAAGGCCCAAGGAAGTGAAGTGGCTGACCCTCAGGGACTGGCCTTTCCTAGGAGCCCAGAAGTCTTCTGAGGCCAGCAGGGGTCCATGGAAGTGAAGTCCATGGTCTTTACTGAAAGCACCTCTGTGCTCATTGGGGCCACTCAATATCTGTGAATGCTCAAGTCTTCATAAGACAAGGGACAGCAAACTCAGGGAGAAAAGGGACAGGAAGTGCAGGAGGGATGTTGTGTAAGGGAATGGGAGGAATATGAGCTGCATTTCAGCACCAGGCCAATGTCTGTGCATGCCTGTTGGGGTGGGAGGCTGCCACCACATGGAGCGGGAAGCCGGAGAAGCAGGAGTGCCCACCACATAGAGGAGGTCTGGTGAGACCTCCAGAGACCAGTGACTGGGCAGGGGCTTCTGCTTGTCTTTCAGGAGGCCTGTGGCAGGGACGCAGCTGCAGTTGTCCTTCTGTTGTGAGCCATGGCGATCGGAGATCTGGAGGTGCTGCCGACAGTAGGGGCTTGCTCTTCATTTATTTATTTTGTTAATTTTGAAAGTCATGGGCCGGCGCCATGGCTCACTAGGCTAATCCTCCACCTTGCGGCGCCGGCACACCGGGTTCTAGTCCTGGTCGGGGCGCCAGATTCTGTCCCGGTTGCCCCTCTTCCAGGCCAGCTCTCTGCTGTGGCCTGGGAAGGCAGTGGAGGATGGCCCAAGTCCTTGGGCCCTGCACCCCAAGGGAGACCAGGAGAAGCACCTGGCTCCTGCCTTCGGATCAGCGCGGTGTGCCGGCTGCAGCACACCAGCCGTGGTGGCCATTGGAGGGTGAACCAACGGCAAAGGAAGACCTTTCTCTCTGTCTCTCTCTCTCACTGTCCACTCTGCCTGTCAAAAAAGAAAAGAAAAGAAAAGAAAAGAAAAGTCATGTATTTGCAGGGTCCAGCATCTAAGTTGAGGTAAAATTGAACCCCTCTTTTCTGCCCACCTCTTAACCCACCTGCCAGAGTAGCCACTGTTACCATTTCCTTGTGTACCCTTTCAAGTAATTTTAATGCATGTTCAAGCATATATTTTACCCAAATGGAATCATACTATATTGTTCCACAGCTTGCTTTTTTCACTTTAATAATATATCTTGCAGTTCTCTCTGACGGTATATATAAACCTTTCTCATTCTTGTTAACGGTTGCATAGCTAAAATCATAGATTCTTCAAGTTGGATAGAACCTTCAAATCACTATGATCTAATTGCCTCATTTTGCCAGAACCTGGAGAGGTGAGGTGACTTGCTGGAGGGCACAGTCAGTTAGCGCAAGGAAAGGATTCCTCCGAGAGCTATTTAGAAGGAAGAGCTTCCTGAGGGCTAGGTACTGGGGATGACAGATAGGAATGACCATTTCTGGCCGGCTGCTTTTCATCAGCATCATCATCTACATCCATCATCCTGGGCTGTTTGGAGGAGGGAGAGCTGCAGAGAGGAAATGATAGCCTCTGCACACACTGGAGTCAAGTTCACAGACATCCAAGTGGGAATGTCATTCGGGCAGGAGCAGTGTGTGTTCAAGTTGCAGTGAGAGGCCACCTGTCTTGATTAACAGAACAGGCCACCTATTATTTGAAGATCAAGTGTTTTGCTAGAAGTTACTGGATTTTTTGGTGTGTTCTTTTTGCAGTTCTTCAGACTCAGATTGGTGACAGGAGGGAGTGATCCCTGTGGGCCCCAAACTTGTTCCTTGGCTGTATTTACTGACCCCACCTCCCACTCTGCCCATGGCCTCTGGAATCCTACACACGATGTAGGAGGTGTGCGGAGTGAGTGAAGGCCCTCTGTAGGACCACCAAGAGACTGAATACGGCTGTGTAATTGTCGCCCATAACATGGATCAGAAAACGGGGCCTCTTGTCTCTGATGTACCCAAGAATCGGGGCATCCATATGCCCCGAGCCTTTTGGCTGAGTCTACAAGAGGGAGCTGTGGGGTACTCAGAGGTTGAGAAGCCCAGCTCACCCCACCCAGGAAATGTAGACCTCCTCCTTCTGGCGTGTCTTGCCCCCATCCCGGGGGTAGAATGTGTGCCCCCCAGGATTGCCCACTCACTTACCAGGATGTAGGGCAGGAAACCACAGACTAAAAAGGGCACATCTTCTTGGAACATCAATTTTACATGAAGCTTTGAGGGGAGAAATGCTATTTTTATATTAAAGCAAACACTGATATTATGGAATGGCACGGAAAATTCCAGTTACTTTTCAAGATAAAACAGGCAATTTCAAAGCAATTTTATTCTTCCTTGCCTCAGGCAACTTCCAGCCTCACCCCCTAGACCCTGGAGGGCACGTGTTCTGTCTCCTCTGCTCTTTGGGACTTTGTTGAAAAGTGCTTTAGTTTGATTGGGGTAGTTTTCTCAAGAAAATGGAACTGTAGCTAAGGATGGCTGCAGCCTCAAACCAGGAAGTCGGAGGGCCTGAGGCAGCTATGGGCCAGGGTCTCTGCTTCCCCCTGTGCTAGACCCGTTCACTCCCGGTCGCCTGGCTTCCAGATGCGCTGCTCTGTTTTCTCTGGTCCCTAGGAACTTCTTTGGTGTGCCTTGGCCCCGAACCACCCTAATGCCTCCCTCCTGTGTTACCACCATTGCCAACTGGCCACTTGCTTGTCTGTTTATTTCTCTGGAGAAATCTGATTGGCCCACTTCATCTGCTGACACTTGATCCCTGGCCGCCCTTCCATCAGATCAGCTGGAGGGAGGATTTCAGGGGCCCCACACGCAAGACATGATCCCCCCTAAACACTACTTAGAGGGATACTGTGGGAGTGGCATGCTTGGCCCTGGAAGGGACTATGAACTGGTACTTACTGCTTCCATCCCAGCCAGCTGTGGCACAGAGAAGCGGGAACTCCAGGAAGGGAAGCAGTTGGCCAGTTTGTCTTTTTTCAGGCGTCTCACCTCCGTAGCAAGTCTCATCTCGTGAAACTTCTTTCCCAGACTCTCTCGCTTTCCCCAAATGTCCCTATCAGCAAGCTGTGGTGTGAGTGAATGAGCACCTGCCTCCCGCTGTGGCTGAACTAGCTCTGCAGAGCTGTAGCTCCCTATGTGCAGTTGATCCGCGCAGGCTTCCAGTGTGGACAGATCATAGAGAGATGGTAGCTGAAGGAGGAGGCTGGGGGAGCAGAGCATGAGGGTGGGTGTGGGATGGCCCCGCCGTGTGACTGGCAGTGCGGGGGGAGAGTGGTGCTAGCAGGGCTGGCCCAGGCGGCGCACCCACCGGGTCCCGCGGACACACTGTTCTAGCAGAGCGAGCCTCTCTATTCATTGAGGCTGGCTGTGTTTCAGGAGCCATTAATCCTCTTTGTAGCTCTAAGTACTATGACCATGGACAAGGTTCCCTTCACAAGCATGTCATGGCATCAGTAGATAACAACTCAGGAATATTTTTCTTCTTTTGGATTAATATAGTGGTGACACCGTGGGTTAATGTGGTGGAGACAGGGTGTTACCCTTTTAACTAGGACATTATTAACAGAGCAAACCTGCTTTTTCATCTGATTTTATCCCGTTTATCTCTTCCACTGGTTTTTTACTGAAGGCCTTTTTTATTCCCTGTTGTCTGATGGAGAACTTGAAGGTAGCTTCTGGTTTGGGGGGTCAGATAGACCTGGGTTTAAGTCTTGCCCCTACTGCCCACTGGCTCTTTGTCTTCATGTCTCTCAATCTGTTTTCTCATAAAAAGGATCTGATGTTCCGGGCTTCTCTGGTTGATGGAATTTAATGAGATCGCTCGCAGTTGACATTGAGAACCTGTAGCCATTCTGATCTTTTTTTAGTTTGTCCCTCTGGGGCCTCTGACCTGCCGTCTGCTCTGCCTGAATCCCACCCCTGCCTTCGCCTTCCTGCGGCTTTCCCTGTCTGACGGCTGCACTTGAACCTTCCGCACGGGAGAACTTATTGGCATGGAACGTCCTGGTTTTCTACTGGGTAGAACTGTGGCCCTGGAGGAGTTGTTGAACCTCAGCCGCTTTGTCCGTGGAATGGGGAACATGAAACCATCACCCAGGGTTGTGGTCAGGACTGCATGTGGTACGCGGAGGACTCGCTGCAGGAGCCTCTCTCTCAGACCTGGGCTTTGCTGGTTGGCAGGGACCTCCTTCCTGATTAGAGTTGCCCCTGGCTCTGGCCCCAAGCCTTGTAGCACCTGTACCAGATCACTGCCCAGCCACCGGCCCCGCACACACTCCCGTGGACTGCCCTTCCCACGTCAGTGTTCCTCAGCAAAACTGAAATTGTACAAATGTGAAAGTTCGATAGGTTTTGTTCCGCTGCTTGCTTAGCCATCATGAGATGTCTCTGTTGCCTTAACTGAGAGGTTACCAGGTCATGGATGTGGGTCGCTTGCTGACCAAGCACGTGATGTGTGCCAGGCACGGTGCGGGATGTGTGGTCCCTGACTCAGTCCTCACCGCCCCGCCCTGCTGTGCAGAGGCCCTGTTCCTGTGTGTGGCCGTGCAGGTAGTCCGTGGTGAGCAAGGATGCTGAGCTGTTTCCAGTGAGGTGCACGGCATGATTGCTTGGCTGAGAGGCCCTGCTGAGCTGCCAATTACTCACTGCCTCCTCAACCCCATGTAGCCATCCTTTGAACTAAGCGTTGGCCAGTGCCTGTGTGATGCTTCTGGGAGTTGCCGTTCTCTGCCTCGTGTTCAGAGTCTTTACTTAATGCGGCATGTCTCCTCTCCTGCAACGTCAGCTGCTTCCGGGCAGGAACGGGATCTTATCATGTAGCTGAGAAAAGTCCTCCATGGATGTGTTCGTGAAATTCTGAGCACAAGAAGGGTCCACACATTGGTGTTAGCCCGTGAGCACATTTGTGCCCCCCTTCGAAGTTAAGAGCAGAAAGGACTATCTTGAAACACAGAGCACAGGCCCCGGAGCCCAGAGCAGATTCCTCCGTGTCCCACACATGCACTGCAGGAGTGCTCCCTGCACAGCCCCAGAGCTACTGCCCCACAACAAGAGGCACCCTCTTACCAAGATGGTGCTTCCCACAGTGGTTGCCAGCCCTGGCCAGCTCCTGGGCCTTTGTCTGTCCCAGAAGCAATGCATTTGGAAAGCAACAAGAGTGGCCATTCCTCAGGATTCGGTACAGCCTGTCATACCCTCCTCTCTGCCAGCACTTGGATGATGTCTTGGCTGTGTAGAACATTGCTCCTGGAGCTCTTGCCATGCTTGCAGAAGATAGCTCTGAACTCGGGTAGCTGCCTCCCGGCTCAGCCCTCACGGCTTCTCAGACTGCTGCATGTGGTGCCCTCAGGCATACTGAGTTAGGCTGAGGGAGCTCCTGTGTGCACCGGCAGGTGCTGTCTCGTGGGCCGTAGCTGCAGTTGTAAGGACGCCTGCTTGCTCCGGCTCCAGCACCCTTGCCCTGAGCCCTGACCTGCTGAGTCGCGCCAGCTGTGGTGGGAACTCTCACCCTCTGTGACCGCTGGCACAGGGCACGTTGTTTCGAGCTTCTCCCTGGGTTCCACAGCTGCCTGTTCTTCGGCAAGAGTGTTATTTCTCATTTAGTCCCTTTTGTAGAAAGAGGCCGCATCCCTGAGGACAAGTTGCAAGTGACAAAAAAGCACAACCCAATGCTGAGGGAGAGAGAGGCTGACTTTCTGGCTCATACACCCAAGGAAATCCAGGAACAGACCTGGCTTGGGCCGTTCTGACTCCGGTCTTCTCTGAGACTGAGACATCGTCCTCTCGGCTCTGCTTCCCCTGGATGGCTGCATTCGCAGGTTCCCTGGGCTGGTCCCTGGCAGCTTCAGCTCTTATCAGTGCAGTCCCCAGAAGACTGAACCCACTTTCCCAGCAGTGGAAGCAAAGTCCGATAATGGATCTGTGTGGCCCTGGCTGCCCTGAGTGAGAGCACTTGGCCTTCCCTTTCCCACCCCCGTGGCCAAGGTGAGGAAGGCCGTCGCTGTCAGGCTCCGTCACTGGTATCACTGGCTCAAGTCCCAGAGCTGGGTGAGGAGGGGGCCGCTGCTGAGAGGAAAAAGTCGGTAGGTGCTGAGCGCCAGAGCAGCAGGTGACTGCCACAGTGGCTGAGCCCGTCTCTCTGCCTTCCCCAGGGCGTTAGCATCCTGGAGTTGCGGTCACGTCTTGTGGACTTTATCCACAGCCAAGCCACTCCTTGTTCAGAAACAAGGCCCATTCCTTTCCTCTCCTGTTGGATTCTGAAATGCCTCATTCAGGGATGCACTTATTTTGCTTCAGATAAGATTGTCCTCCTGCTGCCACCATAGATCACAAAGATGCAGACAGGCAGAAGCTAATGGTGACAGGCCCTGGAGCCGTCCTGCTGTTTACCAGCTCAATAAAAGCAGAGCCCCTGACTGGACTTGCGACAGTTTTCTCCCTCAGAAGTTTGAAGAAGAGAAAAACTGTCCTGAGCCAGCAAGGATGAGAGAAACAGAAACTCTGGGAACGTTGGCAGCTGCGCCCGTGCCTCATGGAGAGCACTGGCGCTGGGCGGAGGCGCAGAGCCGAGGAGCAACACCCCGAGCTGCGAAAGGAGTCGCAGGACGGGGCCACGCAGGGGCCTCTGGACACCGAGGACAGCCAGCTGAATCCTGAGTTTGTAAACGGGGGAGGGGGACTGCTGCCCTCTAGGCAGATTCTTCCTTAGACTGATAAGGCTCCGCCTTGGAAATGTCGGATACCAGTGGGCGCCCCTGGTCACCTCCTTCATTCTTTGGCCAGTTTCTTGGCTGCTGGTTCTGAGCACCGCCTTGGGTACGAGGAGGAAAAGGACCATCACTGCCACCACCGTCTGTCCCCTGACCCCTGCAGCAGCCCCTGCATCGGCCTCCGAGCTTCTCGCTGCATCCCCTCCCCTCCAGTCCCTTGACTCGCCTGTGTCACTCCCCGCAGCGTCCCCTCGTCCCCTCGCAGGTAGGAGCCTTGCCTGCTCCCCTGCTGCAGGCCGAGTGCTCCTGCTGCTGACCTACCTCTCTGGAGCCCCTGCTCCCTTCCCACCTCACAGGCGCCCTGCAGCGGCCTTCATGCTCGCTGGTTCCTCTGCCTGGAACGGTGTTCGCCCGCATCTTTTTTCTTTCTTTTTCTTTCCTCTTTTTCCTTTCTTCTTTTCTTGGCCATTTTAGTCACAAGTACAACTGAGCTCCCCAGAGACGGTTTGCTGCCCCCCAGGAGGTGCTGTGATTTGCTCTGGCTGACTCCTGTTAACGCTGCCTTGTCGATTTCTGGAAGGTCCCAGCAGTCGCCCTGCTTGCTGCCCTGCCTGTCTCCACACTGGCCCACGATCCCCTCCGCGTGGGACTCTGCCTGTTGTGGCCTCTGCCATGGCTGTAGTGCCTGGGCCCAGGACTGGCACATAGGAAGTGCTCAACAAATCTCTGTTGACAGATGGATAGGTGCTGCCACTGATGACAGCGCAACGTATGCTCACTTTCTGGGGCTGCCATAAAAACGAGCAGCTTAAATGACAGAAGTGTATTGTCTCACAATTCCTGAGGCCAAAAATCAGAAATTAGTAGAACCATGCTCCCTCTCCACGCACCAGGGAAGGCTCCTTACCAGGCCTTTCTCCGCTTCCGGGAATTCCGTGGCTGTGGTAGCCAAGCTGCAGTCTCTACACTGTGTTCTCTTGGTATACAAGGAAGCTTCAGAAAGTTCACCCAAGGCTGGTGTTGAGCCTGGTGGTTAAGAAGCTGTTAAGATGCCCGTGTCTCATATTTGAGTTCCTGGGTTTGATACCTGGTTCTGGCTCCTGATTTCAGACAGCAGGGATGGTTCAAGTGGCCGAGTTCCTGCCACCCAAGTAGGTGACCTGGATTCAGTTCCCAGCTCTCAAGTTCATCCTGCATCTGTCCTGCATTGTGAACCAGCAGATAGGCAGGTGCTCTCTCTCTCTCTCTCTCTCATTCTCTCTCTCTCTCAATTAAACGAACCTTATAGCTCATGGAAAAATGGCATTAAAAGATAATGGACATTTTTCATGAGCTCTTTGAATACCCATCCTATGTGTCTCTATGTCCAACTGTAATCTGCATGTAAGAGACCATTCCTGTTGGATTGGGGCCCCCTCTTCTTCGGTACAACTTCATCTTGACTGATTACAGGTGCAGTGACCTTGTTTCCCAAGGTCAAATACTGACTTGGGGGCTGGCATTCATTCCAGCTCACAACAAGGAGTCTCTGGGTGTCCTCTGTCAGATACGCAGCTGTGCTCAGGCAGCCCTAAGACTACCCATAGCCCGAGCGTAAGAAGAGACCTCAGCTCCTCACGACCTTGCTGCTCTCTTGTTTTGCTCTTTGGCCCTTTTGTGCTCTGTTTGGTGCTGGTCCTGATTGATGCTGTCTGTTTTTCTCCTTCACAAACTAGCCTGACTCCTCCAGGCCCTGTTCCTGCCCGGGGTCTAATGAGCAGCCATCCTGAGACAGCCTCCTGAGTGGGGCGCTGTCTTCAGGAAGGGCAGCCTGGGTGAGCTGAACTCCTGCGGAGAGATGGGACACACAAGGATAAAAATATCACCAGGGGTTGGCTGGTGCTGCGGCTCACTTGGCTAATCCTCCACCTGAGGCGCCAGCACCCCGGGTTCTAGTCCCAACTGGGGCGCTGGATTCTGTCCTGGTTGCTCCTCTTCCAGTCCAGCTCTCTGCTGTGGCCTGGGAAGGCAGTGGAGGATGGCCCAAGTCCTTGGGCCCTGCACCCACATGGGAGACCAGGAGGAAGCACCTGGCTCCTGGCTTTGGATTGGTGCAGCGCACCAGCTGTAGCGGCCATTTGGGGGGTGAACCAACGGAAAAGGAAGACCTTTCTCTCTGTCTCTCTCTCTCACTGTCTAACTCTGCCTGTCAAAAAAAAATTTTATTGCTAGGGGCCCACCAAAAACTCAGCTCCCTCTGACAGGGGGGATTGGAATCAGATCTGCTAGGGTGGATTAGAGGAACCTCTAAAGAGAGAGGGGACTGTCCTCCAGGCTGGGGACAAGCCCTGGCCAGGATAGAACCAAGCATGCAGGTGTGGGAGTGGCACGTGGCTTCTCGAGTGTTCTGTGGAGCACAGTTGCTGCAGTTGGACTGGGGAGACCAGAAAGCAGGTCGAGGGCTTCACCCCCACACCTCGATGCCTGTTTCTCTGATTCGCTTGGTTTTGCCCTCCTGTCTAGAACAGGAGATACTTTCTGTGTCTTGGAATTTCCAGCATGCTGACTTAGCAGTGCATGGCCAGGGCCTTGGGGCACCGTGGCTGGGCTCAGGCACACTCTGCCACCTCTGGGCCTGGAGTTGCAGTCTGCTTCCCTGGAACCACATGGATTCCCCCAAGGGAACATGGGAGCTGTGAGAGGGAGAAAAGCAGTGGATTGACTCAGATGAAGCAGCCCTGAGTGAGTGCCCCCTAACATCACGTTCCTGTGGGTACAGTGTAGTTCTGCTAGAAGTAGGGTCAAAGTGGTACCAGCAGCTGCTGTCATCCACTGAGTGCCCATGACATTGCCAGGCCTTGTGCTGGGTTTTCCACCTGTGTTGCCTCCCTGAATCCTTTACCGCATTCCTTGGAGGGAAGGATCAGACTTACTAGGTGGTTACTTTTATTCTTACTTACTTAATTTGTTTATTTTTTAAAGTGAGATGCAGATAGAGAAATAGAACTCCCATCTGCTAGTTCATTCCCCGAATGCCTGCAGTGACCAGGGCTAAGCCAGACTGAAGCCAGGAACTCAATCCAGGTCTCCTACATGGAAGGCAAGGGCCCAACTACTTGAGCCATCATGTGCTGTTTTGCAGGGTCTGCATTAGCAGGAAGCTGCAGTCAGGAGCTGGAGTTGAGGATTGAACCCAGGCACTCTGATATGGGGCATAGTTTCTTAGCTGCTAGGCTAAATGCCTGCTCCGTTCTCCTCCTTTAATAGGTGAGGAGACTGAAGTACAGAGATTACGTCACTTGCCTCAAGACACAAAACTAGTAAGTGGAGAACCAGGATTTAAACCCTGGTCTCCAGCTCACCTTCCCTGACTTCAGAACGGTGATTATCCACCGTAGCTGCGCATGAAAACGCCTCGCAGGAGATTTAAAATACAGTGCCCAGGGCCCACCTTAGACCATTCATTAGAGTCTCTGGGGGGTGGGCTCAGGCGAGGCTTGTGACAGTGGCTCAGGTAATTCCAGTGTGCTGACAGTGAGCTGGCCTTGAATGTAAACACTGAACCAAGGGCCACAGCACAGCTGCCTTCTGGAGCCCAGTGGGGATTTCAGTTACACGAAGTTGCAGGTATGAAGCCGCAGGGACATGCGAGGGCTGTGCTGGACCGGAGAGCAGGACCCAACCAAGGGCACTGAGATTTCTAAAAACACAGTATGATGCTCTGGAGACCAAGCCCCCGGAGGCCTATCTTCTGCACACCTGGGCTTCTCCGGCTTCACGTGCACGTGGACTGCCTGCAAGCGTGGAAAGAGCAGGTGTGGGCTGGGCCCCAGGGACTCTGTGTTTCTAACGAGCTGCTGCTGGCTCATGAGCCCTCCTTTGAGAAGGCTGCATGCTGCCCAAGACTGACCAGGTGGAGGCCAAGTGGAAAGCTGGCCCTCAGCTTCTCCTGCGAAGAGGTCAGGGGACCACACCTGCAGCTGCCTGCCCCGGGGGTGGGGGGAGGGGAGGGTGCGTCCTTCTTGTGGAAGTCCTCTTTCTAGACACCAGGGCCTGCTCTCAGGAGTGTGACTGATCTTGTCACAGGGTAGCGCTGAGAGTCGTTGTGTGTGCTGTCCCGTCCAGCCTTGCCTCTGCAGTCCATCTATGAGTGGGGCCTCTAGGGTCAGCACACACACAGGAACCCTCTTGTGAATGCCTGTGGCCCAGATGCACGAGCCCGGGGTTCTGATGGCTGCACCAGTCCCCAGAGCCCCCTCACTCTCACTCTCTATCTCTCTCTCTCTCTCTCTCTCTCTGGAGTGTCCCTGAGATCCTTCACTCTTCTAATCTGTAGTGGAGGATCAGAGCAGGTCACAGCATCAAAACCCCTGTGTAATTTTACTCAGGGTCCCATCACCATTAAGTAGCAGAAGTTAGATTGAAATTCATGTCTCTTGATTTTTAAAATTTTTATTTTTGGGTGTGCCGTGTATGCATTTTGTTTCCAAGCTCTTTATTTAGCCAAGTATGTTTTTACAAGTGTAAAAACCGACTAACCAGCAACAACAAAGGCATGGCTGGCTGCCCGGCCTTTGTCAGGGTGGCTCTGCTCCCGGCAGGATGGTCCTGCCGCCTTCCACAGCCTGCCAGGGGAAGGGTTATGGTGGCAGACGCCTTGGTCAGCCCCATTTCCTGGAAGCACACCCTTGCATGCCCTTTCTGCCTACCCTCACGTGGCTCCATGCATCTGGGCTAAATGCTGGTCTATACTTCACAGCCGTGGAAAGGGTCTTGCTTTCCTTTCTGCCTTAACACCTCCTTCCTGGCCCCAGGCTGGTTCTTAGGAGTTCCATCCCATTCTGCAGGCCCTGAGTCTGGGTCAGGTAAGATTGACCCTTCACAGACCATAGGATATTTTCAATAGGACTTTGATCTTTTTGCCCTTAACTGTTCATCAAGTACTTCTTCTGTGAAGTTTTGTTAAATAATCCCACTCATGTGAGTTCACTTTTTCTAGTTCCTTCCTTGACACACTGAAACACTAGCCCTTCCTTCAGGCACTAGACTCTCCCTTGAAGACGGTGCCATGGAGCTGCCCTTGCACCCTGATCGGTCCCTTCTCTTGCAAACACTCGGCTTGTGTGGGGAGCCGCGTGTTCTGTCAGCCTTGCGCTGCCTCAGTAGGCTCTCGTGGCTGTGTGTCCTTTCCAGGAAACCACAGGCTACAGCACCCTATGTGTGTGTCCTTGTGTCATGTGTTGTCAGTCCTTGGCAGCCCAGAGCACCCCAGTATATTGCCCAAGTACAACAAAGGCATAGCCTTTTGTTTCTTTTTTTAAAAAGATTTACTTAGGGGCCAGCATTGTAACATACACTGGCATCCCGTATAGGTACCAATTTGAGTGCCAGCTATTCCACTTTCAATCCAGTTCCCTGCTAACACACCTGGGAAGGCAGTAGAAGATGGTCCAAGTCCTCGGGTACCTGCACCCATGTGAGACACCTGGATGGAACTCATGGCTCCTGGCTTTGGCCTGGCTCAGCCCTGGCCGTTGTAGCCATTTGGGGAGTGAACCAGCAGATGGAAGATCTCTCTCCATTTCTCTCTCTCTCTCTCTCTCTCTGTAACTCTGCCTTTCAAATAAATAAAAAAAATTATAAACAAATATTTTTAAAGGTTCCCTCTCAAGTTATTTAAAAATGATTTATTAGTTATTTATTTGAAAGGCATAGTTACAAAGAGAGAGGGAGAATTACACACACACACACACACACACATACACACAGATCTTCCATCCACTGGTTTACTCCCCAAATGGGTACAATGGCCAGGGCTCGGCCAGGCCAAAGCCAGGAGCTTCCGTCTGGATCTTCCGAGTTGGTGGCCATCTTCCACTGCTTTCCCAGGCACGTTAGCAGAGAGCTGGGTTGGAAGTGGAGCAGCTAGGACACGAACCAGCACTCACATAGGATGCCTGTGTTGCGGGTGGCAATTTAACCTGCTACACTCCAGTGCTGGCCCCAAGGCCCTTTATTACCCAGGCACATGTCTCAGACACAAGGAGAAGTAGCTTTAGGGTGAAAGTCAGCACTCTCCCAAAGACTTGATAGTGAATGTTCAGTATTCAGTGTAAATCAAAATTGTTAACTGTGGCTGTTAACTAATTAACACAGCTTTGACTTATCTCTTGCTTCTGCTATATGCAAAGTATGTTTGGGCACACACACACACAAACACACACATATGTATGTATGTATGTATGCAGATATGCCCCCAAGACTCTGTTTTTTTCACTTCTCTATAAGGAAAGAATAGTAGATCCCTGCCATAGACACAACTCAGAAGTGACAGAATTGCTAGGAGACCCAGCCGCAATCCCAAAGGGGTGTGGTTCAAAACACTCAGCCCCAAGCCTGACACTCTTCATCATGCCACCAAGACAGAGAGAGTGGCCCAGAGGGGTCTCTCATCTCTGCCTTTTCACAAATGCAAACACTTCTAGGAGGGTCACACCTAAGGCCACTGTCTCTAACACCTTAATTAACAGTTCACACCTTAGTAAGGTTTAGATAGCAGCCAACAGGTGTGTTAAGAAATAGGACAGACAGGACTGAGTGTTTGGCACACCGGTTAAGATGCTGCTTTGGGCACCCACATCCTATATTGGGGTACCTGGTTCAAGTTCTGGCTCCTCTGCTTCTGATCCAGCTTCATACTAATGCATCCTGGGATGATGGCTCAAGTACATAGGAGACCTAGATGGAGTTCCTGGTTCCTGGCTTCAGCCTGGCCCGGCCTTGGCTGTAGTGGGCATTTGGGAAGTGAACCAGCGGATGGGAGGGCTCTCTCTCACTCTCCCCATCCCTCTTCCCCCTCCCTTCTCCCCCCGTCTCTCTGCCTTTCAAGTAAAATGAAAATAAACAAAAATTATTTAAAACACATAAATAGGACCTAAACTAGCTGTCTTGTGGATAAGGGGAGCCTGGAACCGGAAGGATGGGATGCCCTGGGAGGCTGGGGGGAAGGGCGTGAGCTGAGCAGGACGTGACCAGGTGTGTTTGAGGCTGCTCCTGCAGATTCAAGGAGGCTGGATCAAGGCTGGTGACACACCAGGGAAGGAATACAGACCACCTCAGGCCAGTCCAAAAATGTGTCAGACCTGGAGTGAGTGGAGTCACAGAGCCTGAATTCATTCTTCAAGTGTGTGTCAATCAAGTCTAGGATTTGCCCAGGCTCTCCTGAGGCAGGCATACAACTGACCCCGAGCGCCACAGTTCCCAGTCTAAGCCGGGGGTACAGGCGTATGAGCATATGATCACAGATGACTGTGGCACTGCTGCCCAAAGTGTGTCCCAGTCCAGAGTGCCAGGAGGGGCCCGAGGAGCGCTTCCTGGAAGAGGAGTGAGAGGAGTGACGCTGTCTAGTAGACAGGATGTTGCTGTGGGCTCTTCAGAGCACAAATAGGATTTTCTCAGGCGAGCAGGGAGAATGAGCGGAGAAGCCATATCTAAGACGTTCAGGAGAGGCTGGTGTCGTGGTGCTCAGGTTAAACTGCCTGAAAGTGCCAGCAGCCCAGTTGAGCACCAGCCTGGATCCCAGCTACTGCACTTCTGACCCAGCTCCCTGCTAAGCCACCTGGGAAAGCAGCCGCAGATGGTCAAGTACTCAGGCCCATGCCACTCATGTGCTTGGTCCAGATAGAGTTTCAGGATCCTGACTTTGGCCCAGTCCTGGCTGTTGCATCCATTTAGGGAGTGAACCAATAGATGGACGATCAATCTCTCTGTCTCTCTTCTCTCTCTCTCTCTCTGTAATACACAGAGGAAATAAATACACATTAAAAAATAAAATATTATGGGAGCTGGCACTGTGATGTAGCAAGTAAAGCTGCCACCTTCAGTGCCAGCATCCCATATGGGCACCGGTTCAAGTCCCAGCTGCTCCACTTCCCATCCAGCTCTCTGCTGTGGCCTGGAAAAGCAGTGGAAAATGGCCCGAGTCCTTTGGCCCCTGCACCCGCATGGGAGACTCAGGGGAAGCCCCTGACTCCTGGCTTTGGATCAGCCCAGCTCCAGCCATTTTGGTCATTTGGGGAGTGACCCAGCGGATGGAAGACCTCTCTCTCTCTGCCTCTCCTTCTCTCTCTCTCTGTAACTTTGACTTTCTAATAAATCAATAAATCTTTAAAAACATAAATAAGACATTATGGAAGCCTGGAAAATGGCAAGGCATTGGCAGGTAAATGCAGAGCCTCCAGGGACAGTCCAAGGTCACTTACTAGAAGGGCCAGAGTTGAAAGGGAGCGTCTTGAGTGCTGCTCTGCAGGCAATGGAACTTTGAAAGTTTTCAGCTGAGAGCTGTGTTTAAGGATTGTTCTGACAGCAGTGTGGAAGATAAACCAAAGAAGTAGCAGCAAGGGGACCATGATGGGATATGTGTGAGGTGTGTCTCTGAAATCACCCCCCAGTGCGATAATGAAGATTGACAGAGTGAGAGTAGTGATGGTAGGGAGAAAGGGAAGGAGTCAGGAGACGAGCAGGAGGCAGAGTTCTCCACATTTGGTTGCCGGTTTGATATGGGGGCCCGCGGGGCAGGAAGCAATGATAATTGACAGGTAACTGTCCAGGAATTGGATGAGCAGTGATTTTATTCACCAGCACGGGAACTGCAAGAAGCAGAGACATAATGAGAGGACCAGAAGATGAGGGCTTGTAAGAGAAGGGGAGTTCTAGAAAGAGAGTATCTGGTAGAGGGAATGAGGAACTGGGACTGGGATCCAGTCCTTGATGGAGCACGGTCAGTGGGGGCCAGCGATGGTTTCCACATTCAGCTGAGACTGAGAAGCTGTGAATCGTGTGTGTGAGACGCGTGAGCCCCTCACTCACGTCCCCGGCAGCCTTCATGGCTCTGCTGCCCATTGCCTCCTACACAGCTCTCCCTCTGTAGGCCCAAGAATGAGGTATTGGTGTGTTTCTCCTCCATAGGAGTCCAGTAAGTGACCTGGCCATCTGTCACCTAGGTGATGTCGTAGCCTCCAGATGGCCCGGTGGCATCTGCTCCCTCCTCCCGGTAGACTCTTACACAGCAGCCAGCGACCCTTCCACGATGGAAACCAGATGATGTCTTTGCCCGCTCGGACCCCTGGTAGCTTCCTACCATGCCTGGAACAGGCTGTGCCTGGGTGCAGTCAGGGACGGTGTCTGTTTTCCTCCTTGGACAGCTGCCACGTGTCCTCATGTTGCCAGCTCCACCTCTGGCCCTACCCCAGTCTTCACTTGGTTCTCTTCCTCACGGTCGGGTCTCTGCCCAGTGTCACCCCAGCAGAGCGGCCTCCCCTGGTGATGTACTTAAAATACAGCCCCCGTGACATACAGTCTTGTAGCTCTTTATCTCCTTGAGCTGCCGTGTTCCTTCACGGCACTTATTCCTGAGTCAGATGGTCGTTCTCGGCCGGTGCTGCGGCTCACTAGGCTAATCCTCCGCCTGCGGCGCCGGCACACCGGGTTCTAGTCCCGGTCGGGGCGCCAGATTCTTGTCCCGGTTACTCCTCTTCCAGTCCAGCTCTCTGCTGTGGCCTAGGAGTGCAGTGGAGGATGGCCCAAGTGCTTGGGCCCTGCACCCCATGGGAGACCAGGAGGAAGCACCTGGCTCCTGGCTTCGGATCAGCACGGTGCGCCAGCCACAGCGCGCCGGCCGCAGCAGCCATTGGAGGGTGAACCAACGGAAAAGGAAGACCTTTCTGTCTGTCTCTCTCTCACTGTCCACTCTGCCTGTCAAAAAAAGAAGAAAAAAAAGGGGGTGGCCATTATCTTGCTTTTTCCTGTCCAGACTGTTAGCCCTGCGAAGGCAGGGGCTTCACGTGCTTACCGCCTCGGTCGCTGCTTGTGTAATAGGGCTTGGTAGATCACAAGCACTCAGGAGACACTTGTGGACTGAAGGAAAGAGCCCAGTGAACAGTGCTGTGCCCGGCAGCATCTCAGCATGCTCGTGGCCGTTATGTATTGCATCCTCAGAGCGCCCCTAAAGGCTTTTCCCACTGGGCCAGTGAAGACACACAGCTGGGAGAGGGAGTCATCCCTCTCACAGTCACAGGTGGATTCTGGAGCCCAGGTGGATGGTGGGCATCCCTTCCCAGGGGTGTAAGGGTCAAGGGTGTAGGCAGAGGCACAGGTGGTACTGGAGAAAACCACTGTGAGTGTGCATGCCCAGTGGAGGCCTCTGTTGTCTCTCAAGCAGGACACGGCCACCTGCCGGCAGTCAGAATTCCAGACAGGCAACAGGTAAGGAATGGGATAGCTCACAGAGAGGGTGGACAAGGAAGCCAGCCTTGAGCTGCAAGATTCTAAGCGGCATGGATGACTAAGCTGAGCCGGGAGCCTGAGTTTGCTCCTGGCTGCCCTGGGGTCTGCTGAGGGCAGATCCTGGACTGTCTCTGTCAGCTCCTACGCCAGAAGCCCCCAGAGAAGGCAGGATATCTGCGTAGTCTGCATGTTGGAGGTTCGGGTGGCAGTTGTACCAGTGCCGGGGGAAGGGGGGGGGCGAGAATTTCAGGTCTGAGCAGGGAGGGGTCCAAGGTAGGGCTCATACTATTCAAAAAGAAGCAAAATTATCTTTTTGAAACAAATTTTTCAATGTATTTCAAAAAGAGAGAGAGAATGAATCTTCCATCATCTGGCTTATTCCACAAACGCTTGCAACATTGGGCCTGGGCCAGCCTGAAGCCAGGAGACTGGGTCTGCACCCTGGCGTGGACCCGAGCATTTGACTCATCGCCTGCGGCCTCCTGGAATGCACGTTAACAGGATGCTGGAATTGGAAGTGGGGCTGGAACCTGAACTCAGGTGCTGCAGTAGGAGGTGCAACTTAACCACCGCATCAAAGGGCTGCACAGAGGACTAGGAAGGGGCTGAGATCAGGAGGTCTCTCAGAGCAGGAGCTGAATGCAGGAAAGCAGAATGTGGGGGAGAGGGGAGGAGAAAAGCAGGCGTCAGGTGCCACGTGACTTGGGGGAGGGAGTCATCCTGGGGGACAGGGGGTCCCTGGTGACTTTAGTCTTTGCACCCTATTTTTGGGTAACTGAAGAGCAAGACAGGAAAAAGGGGTCCCTGTCTTAGGGCTGCAGTGGAGTAGAACGTAACTGGCGAGTTGCCCACGTTTGCCAAGAACCAGCCGCGTTGCCACTTAACAGAATCACACTTTTCGTTCACTTGTTGGCCGTGCCGCTGACTAGGCGTCCTGAGCTCTCTTTCTTTATACTCATGACTTGGACCTTTTGAAGACTTAACGTTCCTTTCTCATTTGTGTTTTTACTGTTTTCACATCAGAGACTCTCCAAAGCCTGAATATGGTCATTTTCTCCACTTCCCTTACAATCCAGTGTTCCTGTGAGCTTTGACAAGCTTTGATAATTAGGCTGGTGAGTTCCAAGTCTCTCAGTGACCAGCACTGGGGCACGCTGACAGCACCCTGGCACGAGGGTCTCCTGTCTTCAGTCTGTTCCGCTCAGATTCCTGGGATTTGCTTGATCCCTCAGCCTTGGCCCCCCTCCAGCCTGCACTCATGTTGCTGGGACTCTCCCCTGCCCCAGGAATCCATTTGCCCGCATGCAGCCCTGCATCCGTACCGTGCCCTGTCCACACAGCTGCAGTTCTGAGGGAGCTAAGGGCCGGCGTCGGGTGGAAACTGAGAGGCCTGGCTTTGAGTTCTGCTCTGTTGTTTGAAGTCGTGACTCCCCGCATGAGAACCTCAGTCTGTTCGGCAGTTATAGGGGAAAGGTTGCTCCAGCATTCCAGGAGTCGGCCTGCCGGGAAGTCTGGCCGGGGAGGGCAGTTGAACCCCATGAGTGGATGTTTCCTTGTCGGCTTCCTGTTCCAAACACGCTCCCGCAGGGCACCGAGCAGTCCGTGTCCTGGCTGTGTTCCCACGTCTTCCTGAAGCAGGTAGTAAAAGGCTCCCGGTTGCTGACTCAATGAATCCCTGCAGCCTCTTTGAGCCCTGTCGTCAGTCTCTGCCCTGGCACACCCCGGGCTGCTCCAGCTCGATTCTACCCAGCTTCCCGTGTGTAGGGCCTGGCCCGGGCAGGAGCCCAGCAAACTTTCTCCATTGATTACGCAAATGGCTACATCCTAATCATCCTCTCTGGAACTTCTCTAGTGGCTCGTACCTCCACTTCCATTTACTCAAACAACTTTCCATTGAAGGCCTGCTCGGTGCCATGTGCTCTTACAGGCTCTGGGGACAGATAAGTGAACAAAAGAGGGCAGAAGCCCCACCTCTGTGGAATTCACATCCCCTAGGGGCCTGCCTTCACTCTCCCAGTGCCCTCAGATCCCTTCCAAATCCATAGAATACCTTGTTGGTTAATACGCATCGGAGCCGATGTTTGTTAAGTTCTTCAAACATGTGCTGAGTGTTTACTCTGCGTCAGGCGCTGCTCTAAGCGTTTCACACACCTTATCTCATTCGTCCCCACAGAACTGTGCAGAGGAGGGTCTGTCATTATTCTCGCAACCGAGGACACACACACAGGTCTCAACCCTTGCCCCTGCTTACACCCTGGGGCGGGGTGTGGGGCAGGTCCCACTCCAAGCGCAGACAGATCAAAGCTGCATCCTGCACGCCTCCCCTCTGCCCTGCGTTCCTCTCCATTGTTCGAGGGTGCTCCTTGGACTTCAGTCTGTCTTCTCTGTTAGACATCAGTCCCTCTTAGACTCTCTATCCCCTGTGGCACAGATCAGGCCTGTTCACATGGAGACTGCTAACGAGGGCCCTTTACTCGGCTGTCTTTCAGGGCTCCGGCCCCAAAGGTGCTGTCCTCCAGGCCTCTGGATTAAACCCTCTTGTCTACACCAGGGGCTGCACATACCTGGGGGTGTGGGCCCCGCCTCGCTCCACAGCCCTCAGTTCCCCGGGGCCCCCCATCCACTCTGCATCCCAGATCGCGGCCCTGAGAGGGAGCAGCTGCCCGCAGCACGTTTCGCCGTCCTCTCCTCCCAGCCTCCTCACCGTCTTCCCTCACCCTCACACTCTCTTTTGATCTCGCAAATCCAGGCCCTTGGAGAAATCAGACGGTATGAAATATGAAAACTGCTCGGGAAGTAATTGAAGAAACACTGTGACTTTTGAAACCCATAGAGATAACACTCACACCTTCTTACTCACGTTATTTAATTTTTAATGGCAGATTTAATTAATGGAGATCAGGTCTTCTGCTTTCAGATGCGGAGCAGCTGGAGGAGGTGGGGGAGGGACAGCTGTTTATAGGGCATAGAAAGAGACTTTTCAGAATTGGGAAGCCGAAGCCTCTAATAGGAAGGAAAATCACCCAGAAATATAACTCACGATCATTGGGTGCTAATTAATGTGTGCGGATTCAGTACAGTTGGCCTCAGAAAGACTTCCCAGCAACGTAGAGATGGGTAACCTGGCTCCTCCATGGGTGCAAGACCACGCCTCCCCAGGCACCAAGGTGTAGGGTTCCAGTACTAATGGCCTAGCTGGGGAGAACTGGACTCCATTGTCCACACAGCTTCCAGAATGTTCTTTTTAAAACATAAGTCTAGGGCAGGTTTTTAGACTTGATAAGGTTCTGGTTAGGTAGGGCCCCTTTGTCCCATTTCTGTGTACCTGGGACACCTCCATCTCATGTCCAGAACCTGGCTTGGATCTCTGACCCCATACCTCACTCCACCTTCCTGCCAGCGCGGACCCTGGAAGCCAGCAGTGATCTCTCAAGTAAGCAGGGTTGTGTTCCTTATACCCATGCGAGAGTCCTGGATGGAGTTTCGAGCTTCTGGCTTTGGGGTGGCCCAGCTGTTGGAGGCATTTGGGGAAGGAACTAGTGGATGGGAGCTCTGTCTCTGTGCTTCTGCCCATATAACTTGCAAATAAATAAGTAAATAAACCATAAATCTACCTTGCCATTCCCTTGGTTAAAAATGAAGGTCTAGGCTTTGAGCCACAGCTGGGGCCTCTGCAGCCCACTGCCCCTCCCTGTGCCCCTGTCCCTGAGCTTCCACTGCAGCAGCCACTGTGGCTCTTTTACGCAGCCGTCTCTGCCCCTCGGACTGCCACCTGCTGCTGCCTCCCTTCACAAGGCCTGCCCCTCATTAGACTCATTCTGGTCATCTTTTGAAAGTCATTAAAATTGTTACAGCCTTTGATCCAAAAACTTCACTTCCAGAATGTTCTCTACAGATGTACTCACCCATGTACAAGGTTCGGGATGCTAAGATGTTCCTCTCAGCATTGTTTATCATAGCACAAGACTGAGAACAGCCCAGTCTGCGTTGGTAAAGAACTGTGTGAGTGAGTCACAGGGTGTTCATCTGTACACTGCTGAGTGGGAAAACAGAGGAGGTGTCTGAGGAGTGTGTGCAGCGATGAAGCGCAGGACATTGTGTCTGCTGAGGGGCGGGAAGTAGGGGGCATGTATGTGAGCTCACACCCACGCTAACAGGCCCACACAGAGGAGGAGGGGGAGGGCCAGGCCCAGACGTTCTCCAAATGTCCTCTGTCCTTTCTCTGCTTTAAAAGAAAATACCTAAGTATTAATTTTTCGAGGATATTGTGTCATGTTAAAGAAAAATGTTAGGCCTTGGTACAGGTATCAGCTACCAAGAAGTCAATCTGACCACAGCTCCTGCCAGCCTGTCTTTAGGTGTTCCAAACACTGACGACTGCTGGGTGTCCATGTCACCGTGACATCATGTCATCAGAGTGCTCCATGAGGCCACAGAGCAGGCTGCGTTGATCTTGGCATCCCCTGACACTTCCTGAGTTCTCAGTGTGAATGTTGGTGGTGCCTGATCCTTCTAGAAGCCCCTTGGTGATGGTTTCATTGAGGAGTCCTCAGAGTGCCCTCTTCCCTGAAGGGGGAGGAGCTCTGGTTCTGCTCCAGCAGCTTCAGCAAGGCCTGGTGGTTGAGAGGGCTTGTGAACCCAGGAAGCGGGCTTGGCACGCCCAGATTGTAGCCTGGGACCAGGTTGTAGTAACCTTCATGTGCCGAGGGAGCAGTGGTCGTGACGACATCTGTCCTAGAGGGTCTGCTCAGGCAGATGACACAGAGGGTGGGCGATCAGGATGGGCCCAGAACTTCACTGAGTCATTTCGAGAAACAATAGAGGAAGCTACAGTGGGGTAATCTCAACCACTGCTTGGCCTGTGGGTACTTCCTGTGACAAATCTAGTTGACCACATCTTTGTTCTGAGCCCAACTCTACCTCAATTGCTCACCAAGTTCACCCGGGGTCAGGCTGTGTTTGGTGGTGCAGGATCCAGAGCAAAGGCTCCTTGCAACCAGCAGCATGCTGGCCCGTCTGGGCCATGGAGTCTCCCTTTGAAGGACATCAGCAGGTGGTTATAGCTAGAAGGCACTGAGGAGCCCTGTGGGCACAGCTACAGGAAGAGAGAAGTTTGGCCCAAAGGACAGGTGTGTGCCATGTGGTTGTCTTATGGGAAAGGAAACAGACAAGAATAGTGTGGGGAGCTTAGGATAAGGCATATTTTAGCTTCAGAAATCTCAGTGATACAATCATAGTGGCCATTGGTAGGTGATGCCCTGTCTTGGAATAAAGACGATAAGGAGACTGGCACTGTAGCATAGGTAAAGCTAGCACCTGCAATGCCAGCATCCTGTATGGATGCTGATTCATGTCCTGGCTGCTCCACTTCTGATCCAGCTCCCTGCTAATGGCCTGGGAAAAGCAGCGGAAGATGGCCCAAATGTCTGGCCCCTGCCACCCATGTGGGAGTCCTGGATGAAACTCCTGGCTTTGGCCTGGCCCAACCCCGGCCATTGTGGTTGTCAGAGGACTGAGCCAGCAGATGGAAGATCCCTCTGTCTCTGCTTCTTTCTCCATTATCAAAATAAATGAATAAATATTTTAAAAAGGCAGTAGGGCTTAGCTCAAGCATAGGCCATACCCAAAGACCACAGCCAGCATGTGCCAAAGTGAAAATGCAAATGTGAGTGTGTGGTCCCTGCTATTTCCTGGTGAAAGGCCCGTGAGTGGGAGGCTCAGCAAAGCCAGAGAGATCCCTGTCAGGGGTGTCCCCCAGGGTCACCCGCATGGAGGAGGGGAGGCTGGGCTTGGTTAGTCTCCGTGTCCCTGAGCCCCTTGTCCAGGACAGTTGATGCTGGTGAGCAGTGAACCATGTGATGGAAGGTCCTGATCTCCTGGTTTGAACGTGAGGGTTCCAGAGAGGAAACTGGAGCCTGTGTCGGGCATCCTGGAGTCAGTGCAGACCAGCAGCTGTCAGGGCAGGCCTGGCTGTGGGGCGGCAGGAAAACCCCTGTTTGCCTCCTGCCTGCTGAGTGCTGGGAGCAGTGGCACGTCCCAGCTGATGTTCCTCACTTAGAGCTGTTGCGGGAGCCATGGTTTGTCTTGAGCGAGGACAGGTGAGGTGATTGCCCAGGCTCACTGGCAGCAGAAGAGAGTGCAAGGCACAGGCATGGATTCCAGGCCTCCCTGGTCTCCCGGCCCAGCCCAGAGCAGAATCCCTGCACCTGCAGGGCTTCCTCATCATGTGCCCCAGGTGCTGTCCCTCAGGGGCTGCCCCTTCCACAGGTGTCTCCCAGTTGGCCCTTCCCTGGGGCTCCAGTGCCATGGCAACATCCTCGGTTTGGGGTGGGGCCCGGTTCCAGCCCAGACCTGACTTAGGTGCCCTGTGTTTCCCGAGGGGAGATTCCCACACTTAGTTCCTTTCCCTCCTGAGGGCGGGTGGGGCTCCAGAGCACCCGTGACACGTGTTCCCTGTGCGGCTCTGCTTCTGAGTGCTTGTCACTTCTTGTCTGAGGCTTGGTGTGCTCCTCTTGTTCGGGTCTGGCCAAGCTCTCTGTGTGCAGAGCGGATGGAGAGAAATCCAGGCTTGAGCCTGATGATATGCAAGGGAAGGCAGCTGTATGGCCTCACAATCCCTTCCCCGCCTCGCAGGCTTGCTGCAGGGACTAGCTGAGCCATGCTGGCACGGCAGGCACTGAGGCCGGAAGCTTTCCTGTGCTCATCTGTAAAACAGGGATAATCAGCCCTCCTGTGTGGGGCTTTGAGGAACAATGTGGTTGGGTCTGCGAAGGACCTAGCCTCAGGCAAACTACACGATTCCTCACCTTCACTGGAGAGGCCGGACCTGCGTTGCACAGGGACCCTTTGCCTGACCCTGTCTTGGGCTGCTTCCTCTTGAAAGTGCTTCCTGTAAGGGTGAGCTCCAAGGCTCAGCTCCCTGCCACCTCACTGCCTAGCCATTTGTGGGCCTTGCGGTCCTCCCAGCTGGAGTGCAACAGGAGGCAGCAGGCAGGTGTGTCTGTATCCGTCTTCTCCAGAAGCCGGTGAAGACACTGCGACTTTGCAGGGAGAGGAGAGGGCTGGGCCTGAGCCTCTGGGGCACAAAGGGTTACACGAGTTACCCAGAGTGATGCAGGGGTAGCGCTGAGGTTTGAATCCAGCTCTCCTGTTCTCACATCAGGGCTCTCTTTCCCTGTCAGCCCCACTCTGCGGGTGTTCACAAATAGGAAGAATCAAGTGCATGCCTTTGGAAGCTCCCTGTGGCACTTTGCTGTGTGACGGACAGGGTGGTTGCACTGGGCAGCAGGTTGTGTTGGAATCCTGGTATTGCCCCTTGCTGTGACACTTGGGCACGTCCCTTCACCTCTGTGGGCAGCAAGTTCATGTATGAAGTGGGGTTTGTACCAGAATGAATTCTCAGCAAGTTTTTAATTCAAAGATAATGCATATTTTAGACTTTGTAGCCCATACAGTCTGTGCCACGTCTACCTAACTGCCATCGTCACAGTTAGGTAACAACACAGATAGAAGTGAGCACGGCCAGGTTCCAGCAGACTTTAGTTACAGAGCAGATCTTGCTCATGGGCTGTGTTTGCCAGTCCCTGAACTTGAGGATTGCTTAGTGTTCTTCCAGCCTTGCTATTCTAGGATTCTGTAGCAGCAGTCGGTCCATGGTGGGAGCTGGAACCCAAGCTGTGGATTAATCACCAGCCTGCTTTGATGCTGGTCAAGAAATTAGCATCTGTCAATTTCTAATGTGGTTGCATCCCGTGAGGGAGCCAGAGGGAAATTTCAATCCTTGGTAACCAATTCTGTTTCCCTCTTTGTAGAACGCGGAGATGTATAAACTGTCTTCACAGCAATTCCATGAGGCGGCTTCGAAAGCAGAGGGCACGATAAAGTAAGAATTTGCTCGTTCTTCTCCGTGAACTTGGCCCGCGTTTGTAAAAATTCCCACATGTGGCTTGAAACCTGACACCACCTGCCTAATTTCAAATTTCTCTAATAACACAGACAACCATCTGTTCCTCAGCTCTCTTACCTGGATCTGAGGTAGCCATTGGTCATCTGTAATTGGCCAAATTAGCACTCAGTGCTTCCCGAGCTCCTTGGCAGATTGGAGTGGGGCTGAAGCGGACTCCCGGCGTTTTCCGCGCCCGCTGTCTGCTGAGCAGGGGCGCGCTTCGTGGCCTTGTTAGGCGAGGAGCCGGCCATCAGGCCCCAGAGGGAGTCGGGGCAGGGTGCTGCGCGGGCCTCCTCCTCTCCGGTTGTGGAGGGGTTTCAGGGGCCTCCTGTGTGCCTGGTACATGCGGCACACCCCTTGTGTGCAATGCTGAGAGTGGCCTACGCCTGACTCCCAGAGCCGCTGAGGCCCCGAGAGACTGATGGCTCGCCCAGAGGACACAGCTCTATGCGTGCGCATTCTTCCCTCTGTCTGCCATGCTCCTTGCTGTCCGAGGAGGACACCGTGCCAAAAGCTCCATGGGGTGTGTCCCTTACAGGTGCAGCTGTGCTTAGCTCCCGCGAGGTCAGGAGGAGAGTCCTGAGAAAGGGGAGCTGGGCCTTGGGAATGCTTTGGGTGGAGATGATCTGTGTGCCCCTGAAAGATCTTCGTGAATTAGCCAAGGGGGCGCCCACCAACTCCCCCCACTCCCTCCCGAGAGTGAGTCAGGATAATCCACCAGGCGGATCCATCTAAGCGAACGCTGGATCTGGCACCATGAGAAGAAAATGCCAGAGAGAGCTTTGAATAACCAGGACATGACAAAATACTTGTGATGGTGACCCCAGTAGAGACTCGTGGGAGGCATCAGGAGGCAGTAGGGTGGCGTGTGCCGTTAGGGCACTGCAGGTCCAGAACAGAGGAAGCAGCTGCATTGATTTCACTCGTGAGCCCACAACACCTGCAGCTGGGGGATACTGCTAGCTGGTGGCAGAACTTGGCTTTGAGGAAGGGTGAACAGTTGTCTTGCAATGTCAAGTCCTAGAGTGGTGCTAGGAACCTTGGGGGAGGGGCTTTTCCAGAGAATGCATAGAGACAAGGAAGATGCAACCCTGGAGGTGTTGGCACCCCACAGGGCCTGGATGCTACACGGACCCCACAGAATGCAGGTGCTGCTGCCACCCTGCAGGTGTGTGTGTCGCCCCGCACGCAGACACCTGGGCGGGCTGTTACTGAAGGGTCCCACCAGGGGCCCACAGCTTCTGCCCCTCCTTCACACGGCCCCGTCTTCCACCTGGAGTGGGGCAACACCTGCCAAGGGGAAGAAGCTTGTGCGTGTCGGGGAGGGGCGATGATCAGACGCCTTTACTGTCAGTGACCGTGGTGCTTTGTCACCTGCTTTAGTGAAATTGACTTCGCTGTCATAGCTCTTCTCTCTCGCATGTCCTCAGAAGGCCTGGTGGAGGTGGATGTGAGTGCATTTCTAATTCCCATGAAATAGAGGGGGTTTTGTTTGCTTACAACATCCCTTGACAGTGATTGCCGCCGTTTGCTGAGCCCGTGACTGAGTGGTGGGTCCTCTGCAGGCCCTCGTGCTGCAGCCTGCCGCTTACTCTCCTCACTCCCATCTTGGGAGGAAGAGCCCAGCGGGGAGAGGCGTCCACAGTCACAGCTGGTTATGCGGCAAGGCTTGGGTTCAAGCTCAGCTCAGAACACATTGGGGCCACGCTCTGCCTTTATGTCTCTCCTCCTCTGTTTTTTAAAAGATTTATTATTTGAAAGGCAGAGAGAGATTTCCCATTCTCTGGTTCACGCACCAAATGGTTTCCAGTGGCCAGTGCTGGGCCAGGCCAAAGCCTGGAGCCTGGAATTCCATCTGGTTTTCCCATGTGGGCGGCAGGGACCCAAGTGCTCGGGCCATCATCTGCTGCTTCTCCAAGGCACATCGGCTGGGGGCTGAGTAAGAAGCAGAGCAGCCAGGACTCAAATTCGTGCTTCAATATGGACTGCTGGTGTCGCATGCGGTGGCAACACCAGTCCCCCCAGCACACACACACACACACACACCTTGTTTGATTTTGCACCATTGCTGTCCCCTGAAAGTCCTCTCTAAGTGAGAGATGGGCAGGGCCGAGTGCTGAGAACCTGCCTGGGCTTTGGAGTCAGACCAAGGCTCGACCTTGGCCCTGCCACTTCCTGCTTCTGTGCTCTTGGCAAGACACTTCACCTCGGGGTGCCTTGATTTTCTCAGCTGCAAAACAGGATACCCCCTGTAAGCCCTGAGTAGTGATGAAGCCAGATCTATGTAGGAAGTGGGGGATGTGCCCACTTGTCACAGTTTGTTATGGGCTGTTTGTGCCCCTCCAAAACTCTTATGTTGAAGCCTAATCCCCAGTGCAATCATGTTAGGAGGGGTGGAGCCTGGAGAATGGGATTAGTGTCCCTGTAAAAGGACCCAGAGTGCTCCACTGCCCCTTCACCTGTGAGGATGCAGAGAGCAGGCACCACCCATGAACCAGGAAGCAAGACCTCACCGGACACCAGACATGCCAGCGCCTTGATCTCGGGCTCCCTGGCCTCAGAGCTCTGAGACAGAATGTCTGCAATTCATACGCCACCCAGGCTGCATCCCTCTATTGCAGCAGCCCGCACAGACTAATACACTGTTATTAATAGTGGCAATCACTGGAGTCGCTTGTGCAGCACCTCGCCTGGTATCAAGTAGAACAGATTTAGTAAGTAAGTCGGGTTTACAAAACACTTTGTCTTTTCCCAAATGGAGTACACAGGAAACAGTATAACGTTAGAAATTATTTATCTTGAATATCAAGGGGAAAGATTCTTCGGGAGATTTCGTGGATTAACAAATGGTTGTAAATTGCATCATAAATGCCATGGAAACAAATGCCAGCAGCTGACAGCATGGCATATTGAGGCGTTTGCTTCTGCGATAGTGGAGTATCTGCTAACAGCTTTGAATAAACTGAATGAGTTCTTAAGTGATAAGCTAGATGCCCCTTCGTTCATTCTTTCATTCATTAAACAGGCATCCAGGAAGCACCTACTATTCACTGGGCACTGTGCTACATCCTGAGGCTACCGTGATGAACAAGACAGCTCCCATCCTTGCCAGCAACAGACTGGGGGGATGATAAACAGTATTTTTGAATTAATTACACAGTATTTGTTGATGATGGTAATGAGTGCTATGAAAGAAAGAGTTTGAACTTAAGAGTACGTGTCCAGGAGTCTAACCTAGACTTGGGCCCTGGAGAAGGCTCCACCAAGGAAGTAACATGTAAACGGACTCCGGCGGGCTCAGTACATGCCAACTACATGAGGCAAGAATCCAGGATGTTTAAGGAGCTAAGAGAAGTAGGATGCCTGGAGAGTAATGAATGCAAGGAGAGGAAGATGGAGCTTTGCAAAGTCACCAGGAGCCAGACCATGCTGGACTTTTATCCTATTAGAGTGAATTTTATGCTAACAGAAGTCAATTATTATTTCCTACCTTATTTCTTTTCTAGTGTATTCATTTAAGTCTACAAATTTCTCTATAAACATAACTTTAGTTATATCCTACTTGGTTTCTTTTTCAAAATTTATTTTTTATTTGAAAAGGCAGAGTTACAGAGAGGTGGGGGGAGGGAGAATCTTCCATCCACTAGTTCACTCCAGAGGTGGCCACAATGGCTGGAGCTGCGCCAATCCAAAGCCAGGAGCTTCTTCTGGGTCTCCCACGTGGGTGCAGGGGCCCAAGGACTTGGGCTATCTTTTACTACTTTCCTAGGCCATAGCAGAGAGCTGGATCGTAAGTGAAGCAGCCGGGACTCGAACCTGAGCCCATATGGGATGCTGGCGCTGCAAGGGGCAGCTTTATCTGCTGTGACACAGGACTGGCCCCCCTACATGTTTTGATATACATGTACTTCAAAAAAGTCTGTGGAAAAATTAAAAGGTTATTTTGGTGTAGCAAATTTGAAATTTGTTCATTTTTCATAGTACACATTTTTATGAACTTTTTAAAGATATTTCTTATGTTTGTATTTCAAAATTTCCTGCATCACAATTACCATATCTGAGGCTGGTGCTTTAGCTCCGTAAATTAAGCTGCCCGCATGCGACCCCAGCACTCTGTGTCAGTACCAGCTGCTCTGCTTCCAGTCCAACTCCCTGCTAATGCACCTGGGAAAGCAGCAGCAGAGGATGGCCCAAGCTGCCATCCGCGTGGAAGACCCAGATGGAATTCCAGGCTCCTGGTTTTGATCTGGGCCCTGCCTCAGCCTTTGTGGCCACTGGGGCATGAACCCATGGATGGAAGATCTCTCTCCTCCTCCTCCTCCTCCTTTTTTCTTCTCTCTCTCTCTCTCTCTTTCAAACAATACATAAAAACATACCCTTTAATTATATTTCCCACAACTTTTGAAGTTTTCTTGTATGTTTTCATTATAATTCAGTTCAAATTTTTCTAATTTTCATTTTTTCTGTTGTAGATTATTTTAAAGTATATTGCTTAATTTCTAAACATGTGGGAATTTTATACTTAACGTTTTAAAATAATTGACTTCTAGTTTAATTCTGCTGTGATTAGAGAACATATTCTAAAGTCTTTGAACACTTTTTTTCAACTTGATTTATGACCCAGTAAATGATTCATTTTGGTAAAGCTTCCTCATGCACTGAAAATGAATGTAGATTCTGTCGATGGAGCTGGTGCTCTGCATTTGTCAGGTAGGTTAAGTTGGTCACTCCTGTCCAAGTTTTCTGAGTCATTTCTGGTGTACAACTTGGCTGTATCTCCCTGGGATTCCTTTCCTTCTGACTGTAGAACTTCTTTTAGTATTTCTTCTCATGTAACGTTGCTGTTCAACAACTCTGTTTTTAATTGTATGAAGATACTTTTATTTTACCCTCATTTGTGAAGCTGATGCAGTCCCATCTTTGCAGCTCACTGAAGGTAGATTTATATTTTTCACTTGATATCTGTTTTTCTCCCAAGAAGGCAGCTGTTGATTTTGCTATTGCTCCTTTGAGGTGTTTTCCTTTTTTCTCTGTCTGCTTTTAGGATTTTCTCTGGTTTTGCTTTTTTAGCAGTTTTACTAAGGTGTGCCTAGGTAGATTTTCTTTCTCTGTATTTTCTTGGGTTTCATATCTTGGGGTTTGACATCCTTTTGTCAATTTTAGAAATTTCTCAGTCATTATCTCCTCAAATAATACTCTCCCCTATTTTATCTTTGCTCTTCTCTGGGTTTCAGTTCCAGGTATTACTGTCTCATTTCTTGTGCCTTCTTTTCTGGTTCTCATCAATTCTACAGTCTTCATGCTGTGTGCTGAGTTGATTCTTTGATCCTTCTCGTCACTGATCCTCCTTTATTGTATCAAGTTTGCCTTAAACTTATTGATTGAATTCTCCATTTCAGTTATTGCATTTTTTTCAATCCTAAAAGTTCCTTTTTCTTTCCTTTTTTTTTTCTTAAAAGTCTCAGTCTCTTGAAATATTCTGCTTTTTGTTACATATTTCCCATGAACAGTTAATTCAGAGTTCTCTTCAGGTCTGTATCTGTTGCTTTTTTTTTCTCTATTTCTCTTGGTCTCATTCCTTTGTATGTCTGGTAGTTGATTTAAAAAAAAAAATCCTTAATTTATTGGAAAAGCAGAAAGATAGGCCAACATGCAGACAGAGAAATCCCATCTGTGGGTTTGCTTTCCAAATCTGCAATGGCTGGGACTAGGAGGGGATCAGGGCCAGGAACACAGTCCAGGTTTTCCCTGTGGGGCAGGAACCCCAGTACTTGAACCATCCCTGCTGCCTCTCAGGGTCTGCATTGGCAGGAAGCCGGAGTCAGGAACTGGACCTGGGAAGCTAATCCAGGGTTCTGATGTGGGATGCTGATGTCCTCACCGCTACTGGATGCCCACTCCATGCCTGTAATTCTTGGTTAGATGTCAGACGTTGAACAGTGGTGTCACGGAGGCTCTGGGGCATAGATACTATTTTCCCCCAGAGGTGCTCTGTCCTGTTGCTTGCTGGCTGCCTGAATGGCTGCAGATCACCTTACTCCCATCAGGGACTCAGCTGACTGGAGGCTTGCTCGCAGTTTTGTAAAGCCCGGTGGCCTCCTGATGCATCCCTGTCCCTAGGATATGGCTTTCCAGGGCTCCTTTTTCCTGGTGAGCTCCAAGCCATTATGTTTGCCTCCTCAGCTCTGTGAGACTTAAGGGAAATTCCACTTTGCCTTTCCATGACTTTGTAGTTAACTTAGCTTCTTACCTTGGGAAGTCCATGATTTGACACATTGTTTTCAGAGAAGAAGAGCACCAAGTATTGGCTCCCAAATCTGTAGCTCCCTGCTCTCCAGTACCCTGATCTGTCAGGGTCTAGCTGCTTCAGTGGTCTCAAACTGCAAAGGTTGGAATACTTCCCCTCTGTAGTCCTGTGGGTTGCACAGAGCCCCGCTGTGCTCTCTGCCTTGTAGCTGGATCTGCCTGGTGCTCAGCCTGTCTTCCTGCACCAAGAATGAGCAGAAACTTTGAGGAAATAGCTCCGAGAACAGACACTTTCCTCTCTGCAGTTCCCTTCTCTTCATGATCTAGATCCTCAAGTTCTAGGTGCTTTGGTCCTTAAATGTCTTAAAACAGACATTTTTGGTTCAACTTCATCCTCCCCACCCCCTTCAGGGAAGAGTATCGATCTTGCACAAGTTACTCCATTCTAGCTGGAAGCTGGGATCCTGACGTAGCTTTTGAGGAACGATGGGAGTTCCAAGCAGAAGAGGTCCATTCTGGGTAGAGGGCACGGCAGGTGCTAAAGCAGGGTCAACCACTTTATTTTAGCAGCATTAGGTGCCAGAGGCAAGGGGCACCCTTCCAACCACCAGGCTTTGCTGGGGCCTCAGCCTAGCCCTGCATGTGTCAGGATCTCAGAGAACTCATGTTGTTGGCAAGACTGACAGTTTGGAGACTCTTGTTTTGGAAGAATCCTTTTGTTGGGAAAGAGATGGATATCCAAAGTATCCACTTCTACACACACACATACACACTCACAGCCCCTCACGGCAGCACGGCAGGCGGAATTGTTCAGATTTTCTGAGGGAAGAGATTAAGACCCCAGGGAACATCCTGCATTTATTGTGTCACATCTATTTTTTATGACAACCTTCAGCCCTCTTCCCGTGGGATTCATTCAGAGCCTGCCTTGGCTTCTCATTGTCAGGAAACTTGTACAGTCCTCCCTGGCCCCACAAAGATCCAGCCCTCAAAGAGGTTAGAACAATTGAGTTGAAGGAAGAAGGTTATTAACTATTTCCTGAAACTGAGTCATTGTGCTCCAAAGACTTTGATCCAAAGAGGTCTGATTAATGTGGACGCGGCCGACTTGGAGCTTGCGGGAGCTGGGCTGCTCTGGCGTGCTTTCGCCCTCACCTGGAAGGCGGTGCTTACTAAACAAACAGTGGGGAGGTGTTGGGGGCCCACCTGAGAGAGTAACTCCTTCCCAGTACTTGAGTGTCCTCAGTTTGCGTCTATTTATTGAACTAAGCACAGATTACCTATTAAACAATGGTCAATTATTTCAACCCCAAATAAAATGACATTCTAAACATTCTTTAGCCCAGATAACATTCAAAGTAGTCTGAATCCAGAAGATGTTACTATGTCTCACTTCCCTGTTTAGATAACCTTACATAACATTTTAAAAAGAAGCTATTCAAAATTTACCAAAATATATGCTTTAAACATATTGTTATCTTCTCAAATCAAAATCCATTTTGCAAGTTCATTTAACAAATCAAAATCCAGTTAATGTGGTTTTTTTTCTGACAGGCAGAGTAGACAGTGAGAGAGAGAGACAGAGAGAAAGGTCTTTCTTTTCCATTGGTTCACCCCTCAATGGCCGCTGCGGCCGGCGCACCGTGCTGATCTGAAGCCAGGAGCCAGGTGCTTCCTCCTGGTCTCCCATGCTGGTGCAGGGCCCAAGGACTTGAGTCTTCCTCCACTGCACTCCCGGGCCACAGCAGAGAGCTGGACAGGAAGAGGAGCAACTGGGACTAGAACCCGGGGTGCTGACGCCGCAGGCGGAGGATTAGCCCAGTGAGCTGCGGCGCCAGCCCAGTTAATGTATGTTTTAAAGTCTTCTGAGCACCACCATGTGTGACTACCTTGTGAGACGCTCATGACAGAACCTCAGGTGGCAAGTGTTACCCTATTTGCAGATGCAGAAGTGACAGCAAACTGGTACCTCTCGGACTCAGTTTTCCAGACCATAAAACAGGGACAGTGATGCTCCGTACTCCTGTTGGGTTCTTTGGAAGATCAGATGTGATAATCCACCTTCTTGCCCAAGGACACACACCAAGGAGTAGCAGGGTGGGATCTGAACCCAAGTCTAGGAGTCCACACTTGCTCTGTTCCACCAAACTGAGGTAATTAGTTGTCTCAGGAACATACAGGACAGGGGCTTAAGCTGCTTACTGGCTGACTGACTGCCAGTGCTGCGTGTGCCCTCCCTGCTAATATTTCCCTAACACTTCAGCACAGCACCCTGGAGTGTGCGAGTGTGAATGTGTGTGTGTGCACATGCACGTGTGTTTCTCACCTGGGAGGCCCTCTGCAGGCGTTTCCTCCCTCTCACTGCCGTGCTGGCAGAATTCTGCTTCTTTGTGACAGTGGGAATGCAGGTGTGTGGCAGAGAGTCCATCAGCAGAGGTAAGTGTCTGTGTAGCACGTGGGAGTAGCAATCAGAGGATGCTGGGTGACAGTGTCCTCTCAGGACCAAGCCTGGGCTGGCTCTGTGAGTTAGGAAGAGTGGGCCACCTCTGCAGGGCTGCTGTGGTTGAGATGAGGAAACTGGCTTCTTGCCTGCGCTCCATCCTGTGCCCTCGGCAGACATCACAAATGGATCCCAGCAATCTTCTGCTGAACCTGTGTGTGAACTCAAGGCCCTTTCTCAGCACCACACTCTAGTGCCTGGTATCAACCACACGGGGTTGACATTCAAGGTGAAGCCTACTTGCCCTCCCTAGACCAGATGAGTCCTAAAGACAGGGTTTTCAATTCTAATACTCTGCGCTTAGTTCCTGGTTTCAGGACAAGGAATCTATTGAGTTGTTGATCTTTGCATATCCTGTTTTCCGGCTAGAATGTCCTCCCTCTTTTTCCCTTACAGATTATGCTCACTTTTCAAAATCCAACTTAAGCATCTTTTCTGCTTACTGTTTGTTTTACCCAGAGGCCAATCCAATATCTTATTTATCTCTGCATCCCCACTGTCCAGGCCAGGACTTATCTATAATAGATGCTCGCTGAGGGAGTATCAGTTAGGTGGATGAGCTAATGCCCATTGTGCACAAGTTAGGGGCGGGATTTGGAAGCAGCTGGCTATTCAGGCCTCTGCTCTGCGGCAGGACCTCAGGCGGCATTGGGCCTTGCACAGGGACTTTGAGGTCCAGCAGGTGAGTGCACAGATCGTAGCTGTGCTGCCTGACTGTGGCTTGGGCCAGGCGACGTTGCTGCTCTGAGACACACGTCCCTTACTTCAGAAGTTTGTTTTGAGCGCATCATGAGACAATTTGTTAAGTCACAAGGAAAGTGTCCAGCGGGTTTGAGCATAATCCCTAATGTTGCGACCCTGTGAGACCACAACCCCTGAGGGCTAGAATCTCAAGGCGCCCACCCACATTGGAGCAGACCTTCCGATGGATGCCCTGATCTGCTCTGGACACCCTCACAGACTCACCTAAATGAACGCTTCACGGGATTCTGCATGGTCCACGTGCCCTGTGGACGACCAGACCACCTCCTCCCTGCCCCGTGGGGCTTTCTACCCCTCTCACGTAGCCTTTTTCCAGTGGGAATTGTGATTTTCAGGATTTCAGTCTTCTGACATTGTGATTCAGGGGATCTTAGGGATTTTGATCTTTTGGAATTTCAACACTCAGGATGATGGGATTATCTTTTGGGACTGTGATTGGCACAGGCGTCTGACATCTAGGAAGCACTCAGTAAACCGCGGGTACAGGTAGGTCGAAATTCATGCTTTAGAGATACAGCAGCCCAAAGAGGGTGCAGTCCAGGGTGCCTGGCTGCATCCAGTAACTCAGTCAGCAGCCATGAAGGAAGGAGACCCAACAGCTCACCCTGGGGGGCATGCCCTAGAGGGACCCTCGTGTGCCCAAGCTGCCACAGGCAGGAGGGACACTGCAGTCTGCTTCCAAGTGTGAGAAAGTGGACATGGCCTCACTGCCCACGGATAGGGCAATGGATAAGCAGACTCCCCCCGACTGTGGGCCGATAGATAGCAGGTGGATAGTGCACGCCGACATGGGAAGACGCTGGAGACACTGTTTTTGGGTGAAAAAGCAAGTTGTCATTTACTGTGTGTGTGTGTGTGTGTACGATTGACTTCCATGCGAGGGTACTTCCAGATGTCCATGGGAGAATACTGGGAGGTCAGATGCCCAAGCTGACAATGACAACTTGAGGGATAGGAGCTGATCTCAGAACTGTATTCGGTTGCATGAGTGTGTGTGTGTGTGTGTGTGTGTGTGTGTGTGTGTGAAAGAGAGAGAGAGAGAGAGGGAGGGAGAGAGGGAGGGAGGGAGGGAAGGAGAGAGAGACTGTGTTGCTTTGTTATCAAGGTTTGGCCTCTGATGGGCTCTGGTGTCCTGGGGCAATCTCTTTCCCTGCCATAAACTTGATCTATGGTTTTAAAATGTCCTCTACCTGTAGCTTGTTCTCAAAAGAAATTTCATATGAACTGTGAACCGATGAGCTGTCATTCTGGGTGAAGCCAGAGTGGCCACGTCCCAAGGGCCTCTCCTCCACAGACCTTGGGTCAGAAGCCCAGCACCTAGAAGCCAGAAGGCTCCTTTCCTATCGGGCCCCCAACGCTTTGATTAGAGCCCAGCCCACTCACTCATCTGGGAGCTGCTGGCTGGGCTTTGTCAGCCTTTGGTATTCTTAGAGAAATAATGAGAGATAAGGCTGGAAGCAGTGTAGCTTTCTGCTGTCAGGTGTATCGAAGGTCCTGTCAGGAATGAGGGCAGCACTTTGTTGCAGCAGATGAAACTTAAGGATCAGCCTGTGGTTTTCTGTTCCCACCCTGCTCTGGCACCAGAAATAATCAGTGCTGTATGCCTGACGCCTTGTTTGGGGCTGTGCTGAGCAGACACGTGGGAAAGAGACTGGAAAGGCTCGGGGGAGAGAAGGGCCGGCGTGGAAAAGGGTTGCAGATGGAAATGCGTGCTTTGTGCCAACCGGGAAGGTAAAAGACTGACCGGAGGGTGGGCTTGTCTTCTCCAAGAAGGACAAGTCATCTGAATAGCTTCAGGGCAGAGCCTGAGCTGCAGCTCTGAACACTCGGGTTAGATCTGGCGGAGGACTTCCTGATGTGCAGTGAGAGACGCTGAGGCAATCCACGGGAAGCTCCCCAGACTGCACCTTCCTGCGGGAGTGGGTGAGGCAGAGCAGCAGTGTTCTGTGCCCTTCGCCACCAGATCACAAACAACAGAAGGGCCACTTCCTCTGCATCCGCGGCCCGTTCCGTCTCTTGGCTCCCCTGGCTGGCAGGCAGCCGCCGCCACGTTCTCCCAGGAAGAGCCTCCCGGTGGTTTGCTGTTGGATCCTCCTTAGAGCAGCGGGGCCTTCCTGCGGCTCGGGACTCTTTCCTGTACCCCTCCTCCAGCTGCAGTCGAGGAGGGCCCAGAGGGTGTTTGCATGGCCTCACTTCCCTCTCAGTGTGGCTTTGGAATCGCTGCTCCTCTAGGAGAGGATTAAGTGATGGTGATCAGAGCAGTCCAGTCACTCTAACCAGGGCTGGCTGAGGGTGGCGTGGTCCTGCATCCCACAGAGAGCACAGGCACACCTGGGCTGCCCCTGCTTGCAGCGACCCACCTCCCCAGGCAGCACCTGCGTGTCCCTCTCATCTCAGGCCTGTCCTCTACAAAAGGCTCTTTAAAATCCCCACTGCTCACCCAAGGTCGAGCTAGCTCCGCCCTCCTTGCTGTCCCCACGGAACCTCCAGGGTCCTGGGACACCCCGTGCCGCCCTGAGCACAAGTATCACATTCCACTGGACTCCACGCTTCTGGCAGGCAGGAACCTCGGGTTCGTTCATCTTTGTATCCCCGGGCTTCAGCACATGAGCATGCGGGAGCTGCTTAATGGCTGCAGAAACCCACCGTAGTGGACGATGAGTGCCACAGCAGTGTACGAGTGAGGCAGCCCCGAAGTGGAGACAGTGGGGCCACGAGCGGTGCAGAGCCCCGGGGAAGCTGCAGGGATGGCGGCTCTGCAGGCAGGGTCGGTGTGTGGAGAGATGCGCAGGGTGGGGGGGTTAGGATGCTTGGGGGTGACAGGGGGGTGGGGGGCTGTGGTTGGCTGAGGAGCACCGAGCTGAAGAGGGGATAGAGATAAGGCCCAGATGAGGCTGGGAGGACAGGCTGGTCCCAGACGGGGAGCGCCTTCGGAGCGTACTGATGAAATTTAGAATTCATCCTGCAGGCAGTAGTGAGTGGTTTAAAAAAAAAAAAGCTTTTGAGTGGGGAATTGATACAATCAGGTTTGTGTTTTAGACAGATAACTGGAAACATTTGGGAGAAGGAAGCAGTGGTGGTGCTGAGAGCAGAGGGGCTCGCTGCAACGCTACCAGCCAGGCCTGATGTACCCATTGTGCAGACAGGGACTGAGCGCCTCCTGCCCAGGCACTGTGACAGGGTGCAGCTGGAAAGGGACCTGGAGAGTCAGCAACGAAATGAGAGGGTTAAAGCAAGTGCTGTGCAGAAGACCAAACTAGATCACACGGTGGAACCCTGGCGGGACTCTGCAGATCCGGGAGGCGCTGTGAGATTCAAGGTGCAGTGAGCCATAGGGAGGAGCTGGGCAGACACTGGGACAGGGGAGCAGCCCATCTGATCCCAGAGACTCTGACCTCTAAGCTGCAGCCCAGGGAGGAGGGCTGGTCCTGTGGGAGGCAGGTGAGGGAGCCAGCGAGCCCTGGGAAGCAGAGATGCTCTGTGCGAGGGCAGGAGGTGAGCAGGCCGTGGAGGTTCGTCCAGCACCCATCTCGGTGCCATGGGTGGAGTTGAGGTTCCCTGAGTGAGCAGGGGCAGAGGAACCTGCCCTGGTTGGGTAGTGGCTCTGCATCATCCTGTAGGGAGCAAAGTCCCTGGAGCCCATGCAGAAGTCATCGTCATCCTGCCGACTCCCCACCCCGTAGCTTCTGACATGACAGCCTCGGGCTTAAGGGGAAAGGACAGCCTCACTGGGTGGCCGGCCTCAGCCTGGTGCTTTCTTAGTGCTCAGAGATCCATGACTCAAAAAACTAGGCTTAGAGACGACAATTTGTTAATCCTGTCCCCTCGACAAAGATGAAAATGGCATTTCATTCCCAGCTCTATTAATGGACTCACTTTGGGAATAAAGCCAGCGTCCCTAAAGGCAGTGGCTGGGGCTCTTCTCCTTTGTGCCACTTTTGTTTTCTTTTGAGTGCTACATTTAGATTAGCTGCTGGGGATTAAATGTTATTACAGTCAAGGAATCTCTTTTTTTCTTCTTTTTAATCAGTAGAGAGGTTACTGCTTAGCATCATTGCTGTTGGATTTATTTTCCCTAGTGCTGTTTCCTCTCCATTCACATTCTTGAAAGAAAGCTTTGCTTAGGTTTCTGCTGGTCATCTCTGGCTTGGGAGGAGCAGGACCAGGTCAGAGGCAGCACGCGCGCCTCCGCATCTGGCCAGGCAGAGCTGGTGCAGCCCCATGCATGCCACACGTGGGCGTGTCCACGCCCTTCCTCCTGCGAAGCTAGCCCCAGCCAGGGGAGGGAGGGAAGTGGTAAAATGGTCCCGATGCTGAAGAACTCGCCTCAGCTCTGGCTGCAGCTGACCATACTGCTCATCCTATGGCAAGCTACAGGGCCTCTGGACTCTGCCCGCTTCCCTGGGAGGCCACCAGGAGGACCCACCATGGTGGACACTGGAGAGACCTGGCTCCTGGTCTCTGGTTCTCAAAGAAGCAGGGTGGATCCTGCAGGAAGCTTGCTCGCCTCTGCAGCCTTCTATAAAGACATCTTTATCTAACACACCTTGAAGCTTAGAGGTTTGGAGACTTGCTCTCGGGGATTCTGTTTCGGGATGCTCGGTCTCTAGATGACAGGAAGAAGGCCCAGGCCACGGCATGGTCATGATCACCATCCTCTACCATCCAAGAGCTCCTCTGCCTTTGCATCTGCCAGCCAGGAAGAGCTGTCACAGTGTTCACCACTGGAGAAGTTGTGTCCGCATGGGACCCTTGCTACTTTATTGATGCCTACCCCAAGGGTGCAGCCCTAGGCTGGAGTAGACCCTGAGAGCCCCTGCTTGCCCCTGTGTCTTGGCTGCTTGTTTTATTGTGCAGGAAGATGTTTTGTTTCTGGTAGAGCCAGATCTGAGTGAGCCAAGACCCACGGCTCTGAGACTTGTCCGTGAATTCCAGTGCCTCGGGGAGGGCAAGGGGATCTGTACTGAGCTGGGGATGCTCTGAAGTGTTCCAGTATCATCATTCCCACGGTCACCACCCCTACACACACACGTGAGATGAGGCTGCGAGTCACTGTGCCTAAGGCACCCTGAAACTGCAGACTCCGTGGCCAGGCGGCCCTCAGGCCCAGCTCCACACGCGGGTCGGAGTTGTTCCTGGGGCCTCAGCCTGGGAGAGTCCCCCTCTGCTGGAACAAGTGCAGTCACTGATGTCTGCCCTCTCGCCACCTGCTTCTGCATGGACCTGACCGTCAGAGGAGAGCACTTTCTGATGGAGGCTGCTCAGGGCTGGCTCTCGGGAGCTACCTAATTCTTCCCTCTGGGACTTTCCTGAGTGGAAAAAAACCTCTGCCTGCAGCCCTAGAGATACCAGAAGGAACTTTTATGTCTCCTTCTGCCTCTTTTTTCCTTCAGCTTTACCCTTCCCTAATTCACCCAACAAGGCACACGCCTCATTGTAGTCCCCATCACTCTCTCTCTGCGCCAGCTGCCAGTGCAAGTGACCAGCCAGAAAGGCAGAGCAGGCTTCACCTCCGTGGTCTGGAACCTGGGCTCGATCAGCAGCACCCCTGGGGCTCAGCACTGTGTTAGGCGTGCGTCCACCCTGTTAGCTGGGCACCCACCATCTCCTTAGCAGGACCCCACCACCAGTCCTGCAATGCTTCCCACGAACGCATCTCCATGCGTGGCTACCAAGTGCCCTTGGATTTGGGACCCCATACAGACAGTCCCTGTTTCTATTGGTTCAACTGACCATTTTTCAGTTTTACGCGGGTGTGAGAGTGATGTGCATGCAGTAGAAATTGTACTTGGAATCGTGAATTTTGGTCTTCCCTGGGCTAGCGATACACAGTCTGACCCTCTCTTGTGAGGCTGGGCTGTGGCAGCAAGCACTGCTCTCGGGCAGCTCCATGAGGGAAACAGCTGATGCCGTGCCGTGTGCTGTGTTGCTAAGCTGTGCTGTTCGGTAGGTTAGGTGAATTCAGTGCATTTTTGACTTGAAGTCTTTTTGGTTTACAGAGAGATTATCAGAGGTTAGCCCCGCCAGAACTAGAGGAGCATCCATTTTCCTTCCCGATAAGCTTCATTCTGCATCGATGCACTGTCCCGCCTGTGCTCAGGTACTTGGGGCTGCAGGCTCGGTTTGCCTTCCCAGCTCAGTCTTCCATCAACTTGCTAAGTGTTCCTTCCCCTTTTCAAGTCAGTCAGTGATGAAAATGTTCAGTTGCACAAGACTGAACACCTCCACTCAAGTTGGCTTTGGAGCAGGCACTTGGCACGGTGGTCAAGAGGTTCCTTGGTTAAAATGCCTCTTGGGACACCTGCATCCCCCATCAGAGTGTTCTGCTTCCAAGTCTATTTTTTTGCTAATGTGTACACTGGGAGACAGCAGGTGATGGCTCAGGTACCTGGGTCCCTGCCACCTTTGTGGGAGACCTGGATTGAGTTTCAGCCTCTTGGTCCAGTCCCGGCTGTTGTGAGCATTTGGGGAGTGAACCAGTGGATGGAAGATCTGTCTCTTCCTTTAAAACCACATGAAAGTAAATTTTGAAAATTAAGAAATAATCACTGGTCTCATCCATGTGGGTACTGTGACTGCTAATTGCTGGCATATTTCACTGGCCGTGCAGCTGAGGTTCACCTCCTCTCCCAGCAGGCTGGGTTGAAGGACCTTGTCCAATCATGGCCACAGGAGCCGTTGCATGGCCCTGGCCTCCTAACCAGGCAGGATCTCTGTCAGAAGGGAAGAGGAGAGAGTGGGGTGATGTGTTTCTAACAAAAAGCCTGTTTTCAAGCCATTCTAGAATCTCACTTTCTACATCATATGGGTGCACCCTTTTGGAAATCATGACATTGCACTCTTCCCTTCCCGTTTTCTGGTGCTTCTTGTTCTCAGGGAGTCTGCAGAGCTGACTGACTGTTGTTTGGCAGGCCAGCTGTATGTCCCCTTGGTGTTCCTGGACCCAGTGCAGCGCGTGAGAAGGGTGACAGTCACGGAGAGGAGCTTGGTCCTTTCTGTTCATCCTCCCGCTGGTGAGGGCCTCCTGGCTTCCTCCCTAGCATGTGTGCTGTCTTCTGGGAGTGGCCAGCTATAGAAGGAAAGACTGTGGCCTTGAAACAGAAGACTTAGTCACATTCTGGTTGTGCCTCTCATTCGTGTGAAGTGTGGCCAGCAGCTCCTCTGTAGGTCTCGGTTTTCTGTGTAACGGGTGACCATTCTCCCAGCTCACAAGGCTATCGTGAGAGCTGAGCAGGGAAACCTTTGTCCATCCCTGCTGCTTCCCTTTGCCCTTTGCAGTCCAGAGCTCCCTCTCCTTTGGAATCAAACCAGATGTGCTGTGTCTGTCACCACAGTCCACCTGCAGGGCACCTTCTCCCTCCTATTCCTATCCCCCGGAGCCCCGCAGCTTACAGAGTCTTGAATGAAGTCCCCCTGTCCCCCTGCAGCCTTTGTGCAGTCTGATTGTCGTGTGTGTCCAGACTGCTTCCTTGTGTCAGGAAGCTGGGGGCAGGCTCCATCTTGCTCCATGCAGCACCCGAAGCCCAGCCTGGCTCCCCGCCGTGGGCCCTCTGCCCTCCCCATGGAAAGACAGCCGAGGTCCTTTGTGAAGACCCCTTGGACTTCCCAGTGACCGGGGCGTTCAGTGCCCCTTCTGCCTTCTGCCAAAGCAAGTTTAGTTGGGATTCTGTGCGTGAAAGTGGAGCTTCGGAGGTGCCCGTCATTTCCATCCTGAGCCCAGCACAGCTTCAGGATGGTTCCTCAGAGCAGCCCCAGCCCCTCCAATCCGTGTGGTCTCAGTAAGGCTGATGGATGGAGGCCTGCTCATTGTCACCACGCTGTTCAGACACATGGACTGTGTGCTCCTCACTGTGTGGCCCTTGTGACTGACAGGTTAAGGAACTGGTGAGCTTTGACCTCAGCTGGTTTGACCCCAGTTAGCCCTGCCTCCCCCAGATGGTTTCAGGTAGACAGGCCCGTCCTCCACTTTCTCCTTAATGACACACACAGACCCCAAATACCCACTTTCAGAGCCCTGCAACTGTCTGCTCCGAGCTGATTCCCAGGGGAGAAGGGGCCTAAGTCAACCAGCGTTTACCCTGATGTTCCCAGCTGACAAGCCCCTGGTGCTCTCGACACCCGGAAAGTAGAGCTGGGCCAGGCTACCCACAGCACAGGGACAGACTGAATCCGTCCTCGGTGCTTAAACTCACACAGGATGGGGGCTGCTCTTACCCCATTTTTGTGATTAGGATACAGAGGCTCAGCTAAACCAAGCTGCCCGAGGTTGTTGGGCAGGGAGGCAAAGACACGGATGCTGGACCTAGCCTTTCTTGTCCACAGCATGGACGGTTAGACCTCTCCCTGCCATCACCCAAAGCTTGGGGTCACTGAAGTGGATGCTTAGAGGATCCTGAGGTTTGGGAGAGACGCGTGTGTCACAGTTGTCATCGTTAGAACTTTACTTGCCCTCCTGCCTATAAGACCTCTCCTGGTAGCCTTGATGTCATAGCGCTCCTCAGCCCCGCATGTGCCATAATGTGGTTTTGTGGCGGCCCATAGACCACGCGCCTCTGATTCACATGGAATGCGGAGTTCAGGGCTCCGCCCCACACTGGGGACCTTGGCATCTGTATTGTAAACAAGCTCCCAAGTGATTTCTGTGAGCCCTGGCGTTTAGGTCAGCTGCCAAAGTGAATGTCTTCCAGCCAACAAATTAATCACTTCCCTAGAAAATCCCCCCAGGGAAAGCCACTAAATCTGTCCTGACTTCTGATTCGCCTTGAACGGGCCCCGGAGGTTGGAGGAATCTTCTGGCTTTTCCTGGAGTAAGGAGTTCTCCCAGCACCTTGGCTCCTAGCTGGAGTCAGGGCCCAGAGACTGTGTCCTCCTGGGCGGAGGTGGCCAGCCCAGCGGAGCTCTGAGCCCTGCCTGGGACAGGCAGTACTGCTTGCAGCCTGCAGGCCTGCACTGGCACAGGCTCCTCAGGCTGCCACATGCCTTCCTGCTGCCTTTCACTACAGTGCAGCACGCATGCCCCATGGCCAGGCCAGAGCAGGCTGCCACACGTGGGCATGCGCAGGGCCAGGGTGCAGGAAGGCCCTCCAGAGCGCTTACTCACTTGCTGCCCAGGCCTAGTGCAGACAAACGTGATGGCTGATCCTCTGGACGTTGGCTCAGCAGTAGGCATGGCACTGGGCTCCTGCCCTCTGAGAGTCTGCATCGCCCATTCAAGCGCAGTCCTTGTGGGCTGCCGTCAAGATCCGGGTGACAGCCAGGCAGCCAGGGTCTCAGGCCAGGGAACCTTAGGAGAGCAAGGTCATTTTCCACGCTGGGCCTGGCCCCTTACGCGAGCATGACACAAGTGCACCACAGGATCCCTTGGCCTCCCTGGAACATGAGCCCAGACCACTCCTCTAGGCCCCGTTCCTGCCCTCCCGGTCAGCCGCAGCCTCTGCATGCGCACACCGCAGGGCCGTTTCTTCCCTGGGCTCGTGCGGTGGGCTTCTGCAGGGGTGGGCAGGGCCCCAGCCTCCATTCCCTACCATTTTCAGGAGTGAGGTGAAGGGCTCAGGGAGCTTTAGGTGGCAAATTAAATTTTATCCCAGTGGTGATAACAATTAAGACGACTTAATTCTTCGTGGTACCACATTGTGAGTAAAAAGAAAAATCCCTAAATCTCAGACATTGGCTTAGCACATCTATAAAATACTTCCCAGCAGTAACAACAATAATATCCTTTATTCATAATTCATGTTTTTTAAAACTTTAAGAATGGATGAAAATCCTTCCTTTAGAAAACTTGGCTGCTTTTACTTGTCTTTCTTTAAAAAAGTTTTATTTATTTTTATGTATTTGAAAGGTAGAGAGACAGGCAGAGATCTTCCACTTGCTGGTTCACCCCCCAGAAGCCCACGACTGGGGCTTCCGACTGAAGCTGGGCTGGGAAGCAGAGCCCAGACTGGAACACGGGCGCTCTGCCGTGGGGCCTGGGAGTCCCAGGCGGTGTCTTAACTGCTGCGCCCAGTGTCTGACCCTGCTTTTATTTATCTTTCACGCTGGAGGCAAGGAAAAATGGTGGTAATATGAAAATACCCCTCTTCCTACACACACACTCACACTCTCACACCTGCCACGTGCCCGCCTAGCCATACTCACTCACTCACTCACTCAGCCCACACCCGATGGCCGCCCGTTCCGTGCCACCCTGTCAGTGGCATCAGCAGTAGCTCTTA
The DNA here is from genome assembly GCF_051225735.1 of Oryctolagus cuniculus. Taxonomy (NCBI): domain Eukaryota; kingdom Metazoa; phylum Chordata; class Mammalia; order Lagomorpha; family Leporidae; genus Oryctolagus; species Oryctolagus cuniculus. The sequence continues at coordinate 111,200,975 of NC_142876.1, forward strand.
CCCTGGGTTCGCGGAGAGAAATGGCGTTGCCCTGGGGAGATGGGGCTGCCGGACGCAGGTGTGGCGTGTGCCCAGGTGTGTGCAGACGCGGTGTGTTAGCTGCCAGAAGCCAGAGGCGGGAAGTTCCCACCAGCAGACTCCTTCAGGAGCCGTGTTCACTTCTGTTTTGTCGGCGATGACTCTGGCTTTCAAGATTCCTTGGATTTCACAGGGATAGATGAATTGCCTTCCAGACTTTTCTATGATGACAGTTGTCAGGAATGCCCGGGAGTTTTACTTAAGCTAACAAATGATTACCCTTCCCATTAGCTCTACAAACAGGCCCCTAATTAGTGAATTGGCTAATGACAGTTGCCTCCGGGGTCATTAGTCCTGACAGGCAGCGCTGGCAGTGTTCCGGGCACTGTGTCACTGTCATGAAGCGCGGCGTTAGGCTCTGCTGGAAGTTGGAGCTGGGAACACCGGTCACATTGCCCCGCCCCTTTATCTTTTATCTGCTTGAGGCAGGTAAATTAATTCCTACCTCAAACAGGTATAGATGGCTAAATATGGATTAGAAGCATGGGTTTTTAAACTAAAAGGAGACTGAGGAAACAGCCACATCAATTCTGTCATTATAAAACAGTTCCATTTTTTTTTTCAAGACATATCTGGTCAGATTTGCGAATTGTTTTGGAGAGAGCATGCATCCTGCCATGCAGCTCCGAGATGCGCTTGCGAGCACAGATCACCTGCTCGCCTGGCACACAGATGCGCAGTCAGTGCCTTTGGCAATGTTTTGCCCTGAATTTTGATGCTGCAGTAAGCAGGATGGCAGCGTCTGCATGAAGCAGGGGGGTCAGCCTGTTTCCCACGGGGCGCCCCTCGTCCACACCTCTCCCCCTTTGAGAGTGCAGCATGGTCTGCGTCCGTCCTGAACCACCACGCCTGGGGATGCGGCCCCTCCTCAGCAGAGCAAGCCTCACGGTAATGAGTCCGGGTCCCAGGCTGACGATCCCGACATGAGGACAGCTTTGCATGGATAAGGCACAAAAGAGTTCTGCAGAGGAAGAGTGCAAGGCAGTGCTAACAATTGTGACAAAAAGGTGCTTTGCATTCAGGTTTTGTTACTGAACAGATTCTTGCTACATCAGCTCAAAACCTTGTGCCTCGTAGTCTAAATGCCTGTTTAAGCAAAGGCCAAAAGTCTGTTTGATGATAGAAAGGGGAAAATAGGTTGTTCATTATACAAAGCTTGCAGTGAGTCCTAGATGTAAAATTTATAACACTTTCCATATAGTAAAAAAAAAATGAATAATGAAACTGCGTTTATTTGATCAAAAGTAGCGGAAATGCATCTTAGAGAATTAAGAAAAATTATGAAAAGGTGATTATCCAGCGTAGCAAATCTCTGACATGGATTAAACGGAATTGTTCGGGAGATAAAACGCCAGTGTGAACGTGCGTTTTGGAAAGTAAAGAACAATGCTGGGTTTAGGGAGGGAAAACCGGGCTGCTGCTTTGGCTTGGGGCTGATGTGGCAGGAAGCTGCTAGTTCATGACCCAGAAAATTTATAGCTGGAAAAGGCCCTGGCTGCTGCTGTCGAGTGTGTGTATACATTTGACCCAGGCAAATGGATTTTACAGGACACCCCCGAAGCTAACAGTTGCCTCCTACCTGCCTGTGGGAACCCAGCTCATGCCCTGTGGCTCTCAGCCTGGAACACCCTCTCCCGTCCGTCCTCTGGGAACAGAATTCCACAGCATTCCCCACCCCCGCAGCCCCGCAGCCAGGTGACCATGGGGTCACCTCCTCCCCCTGTGGCATCCTACTCTGGGTCCTGGAACAACTGGCTCAAGCCCTTGGAGCCTGTTTTCTCAACTGTGCCTGTGGAGGGGTGGTAATTCTGCCCTTGCAGCCAGAGTGGGAGGGTAAGAGCTTGGCTGAAGCACAGGTTGGTCCTGGCTGTCCAGGTGCTGTCACCACCCACTGCACGTGGCTGTGGGGATGTGGCTCTTTGAAACTAGGACACGCTCTAAGTGCATAATGCACCGTGGATTTCAGAGAGAGTACAAAGACTATATAAAATATCTCAGAATTTTTTCATGTTTCCTACGTGTTGGAATGATAATGTTTTGTTAAAATACATTATTAAAATTAACTTTACTGGCTGGCGCCGTGGCTCACTAGGCTAATCCTCCACCTGCGGCGCCAGCACACCGGGTTCTAGTCCCGGTCGGGGCACCAGATTCTGTCCCGGTTGCCCCTCTTCCAGGCCAGCTCTCTGCTGTGGCCCGGGAGTGCAGTGGAGGATGGCCCAAGTACTTGGGCCCTGCACCCCATGGGAGACCAGGATAAGCACCTGGCTTCTGCCTTCGGATCAGTGCAGTGCGCCGGCCAAAGCGCACCGGCCGGGGCAGCCATTGGAGGGTGAACCAACGGCAAAGGAAGACCTTTCTCTCTGTCTGTCTCTCTCACTGTCCACTCTGCCTGTCAAAAAAAAATTAACTTTACTGGCTAGCGCCGTAGCTCACTAGGCTAATCCTCCGCCTGCGGCGCCGGCACCCCGGGTTCTAGTCCCGGTTGGGGCACTGGATTCTGTCCCGGTTGCTCCTCTTCCAGGCCAGTTCTCTGCTGTGGCCCGGGAGGGCAGTGGAGGATGGCCCAGGTCCTTGGGCCCTGCACCCCATGGGAGACCAGGAGGAAGCACCTGGCTCCTGACTTCAGATCTGCATAGCACACCGGCCATAGCGGCCATTTGGGGGGTGAACCAATGGAAAAGGAAGACCTTTATCTCTGTCTGTCTCTCTCTCACTGTGTAACTGTGCCTGTCAAAAAATAAAATAAAATAAAATTAACTTTATTTGGTTTTATTAAAGATTTATTTATTTAAAAGGCACAGTGATAGAGAAAGAGAGAAAAGTATCTTCCATCTACTGGTTCACTCCCCAAATGGCTGCAGCGTCTGGAGCTGGACCAGGCTGAAGCCGGGAGTCTGGGACTCCATCCAGCTTTCCCATAGATGGCAGGGGCCTGAGTGCTTGGACCATCTTCTGCTACCTTCCTTGGTGCATTAGCACGGAGCTATGTATTTTATGTGTGTATAACACATAGCTGAGTATGTATTAGCATGTGTTTATGTATTTTCATCTACTTGAAAGAGTGACAGAGTAAGAGAGAGAAAGACAGAGGGTGGGGAGGTGGATGTTATCCGTCACTGTCCCGCACCCCAGTGCTTATAGCACTCAGCGCTGGGCCAGGCTGAAGCCAGAAGCCCAGAACTCCATCGTGAGTGGCAGGAGCCCAGGTGTTTAAGCCATCACCTGCTGCCCCCCAAAGTGTTGATCAGCAGGAAGCTGAATCAGAAGTGGACTAGCCCAGACTTGAACTGGCACTTGAACATGGGATGCTGGTGTCCCAAGTCGTGTCTTAACCCACTGCACCACAACCGTCGCCCCCTTGGGAACATTTTTTTTTATTGTGCCTACTATAAATTGTGAAATTTGACATATGGTTTGTATTGGTTTCTGCTGGACAGCGATGTTAGTCCCTGTCTTCCCTCTTCCTTTACCAGCCTCCTCCCTTCTTGGCATCCCCAGCTTAACCTGCTGCACCACAACGCTGTCCCTGAATTCTGCCTGAAGCCTGACACGGGGTGGCTTGTGTCCTTGTTGGACAGTTCTGGAAGCTGAGGCACTTGCTGCAGATGGCACGGGTGAAGAGCTAGGAGAAGCATTGTTACAGAACACCCTCTCCTTTCCCGTTTTAAACATGAGGGGCCATAGTGAAAAAGAACCTTTGCCAAGGTCAGGAGCCAGTTAGCAGTTGAGCAAAGACCTAAACCAAGGGCTCTGGCTCCAGGCCACTGAGAAATCCACCCCATCGTGCAGCCACTTCCTTTACTGGCTGTGTGGTAGCAAAGCCTACGCTAGCTCTTAGCTTAAGCTCCATGCTTAACTGGAGAGCTTCTGAGGACAAGAGGGAAGCAGTCTAGGCAGTGACATGTAGGCTTATATTTGGATACGAAATGGTGAGCAGTTGTTGGGAGCTGACCCTGGTGCATGTGTGGCCAGTTGCAGAGCAGGCTGGGGAAAGATAACACCATATGCTACTGGTCTTGGTGAGCACATGGCTTTGGAGTCTGATGGGGCAACCTGGGAAAATGCCTGTATCTGCTTTGACCTCAGGGCCTTCCCGTGTTAACTGAGTATGTTTCCTTGCAATGGTCCTCTGAAGGTTGAATCATAGCCTGCAGGTACTCAGTGGGCTCAGCCCTCTGCCTTCCTCGCTCAGAGCGCGGGATTGCTGCATGGATTGTTCTGCGAGTCAGTAGTCCCTCATCACAGTCGGCCACAAAGCCTGGTCGTGGCTCTCTGTGCTTCTCGGTCTGAGTCTGATGACAGCAGACACATATTGGTCAGAATTCAGGGCCAGTGTGGTGGCGCAGCAGGTTAAGCTGCCTGCACCACCAGCATTCATATGGGCACCTGTTGGAGTCCCAGCTGCTCTGCTTCCAGTCCAGCTCCCTGCTAATGCACCTGGGAAGGCAGCAGAAGATGGCCCAAGTGCTTGGGCCCCTGCCACCAGCATGAAAGACCCCGATGGAGTTCCAGGCTCCTGGCTTGGGCTTGGCTCAAGCCCCAGATGTGGCTATTCAGGGAGTAAACCAGTAGATAGTACTTCTCTCCCCAACCCCTTTTCTGTTACTCTGCCCTTCAAATATTTTTTTTTTTAATCAGGAATTGTGGGGAGCAACTCGGACTAGACTAAGTTACTGGAATTAAGACTTATTCTATGCATCTGCTCTCCCACAATATGGCACTGGGAGAGGAGAAAACAGCTTCTACACAGCTGCCTCTTGCCAACTTGAGTGATGACCTCCAGGAGCTGATCCTGCTCCTGATTGGAGGAGAGCAGCGTACTCAGCGTGTGGGCAGCCGAGTTGGGATTGGCGGAGGAGGACTATAAAAGAGGAGAGAGACGGCATGCACTAGGAACATCTAAGGGGAACATCTGAGGGAACACCTGTGCAGCCCCCGAGAGAGCCTGCCGGCGGTGTGCCGCTCCCCCGCGGAAGTGGGGAATGTGGCAGGGGGAACCGCCCTTCCACGGAGGTGGAAGGGTCGGAGGCCACCCGGGAAGAACCAGCAACAAACCCGGGGAGGGCCGAGCAGACAAAAGAACAGCGCAGGGTCCTGTGTCGTTCCTCCATGAAGAGGGGGAGCGACAAGGAATTTAGGTAGAATTTGATGCACATAGGCTTGAAGGTTTTGGAGGATGTGTGTAGGGTGACAGCATTACAAGACTCTTTCAGCCACTGTGGGGATGGCTAGGGACTGGTGAGGAATCCTAAGGATGTCTGATCTCAGCCTTTCGCCCAAGAAAACAAGGGCTTCCCAATCTACGCATGGAAAAGAGACTACAAATTATCTTGCTGCACAGACAGCCAGCAGCAAGTCATGAACCCAGGAATCCCGAGAAACGGCTCCTCTTATCCAGGTCACTGTGGTCTCACTCTCCTGATTTGTACAAGACCAGTCCAGGCCAGAATCCATTTCCATCAGGGAGAACTGGCAAGGGGCCATTAGCTGTGACTGTGGGCCAGGGGCATGCGAAGGTGCTCAGCACAGCAGCCACGTCGTCCCGGGCACCAGAGCCAGCGGCAGCCTGCGCACGCAGCATGGGAGTCGAGGGCCAGAGCCACTGTGTGCTGTTCTGTAAAATGGGGCTAAGAGAACGCAGGCAGCGAGCCAGCGTGAGTGTGAATAAAGCCGTACGCGGAGCACCTGGCACGTCACGGGCACTCAGTAAATGGTGGCTCTTCTTATTTATGACTGCGGCCGACGCCGTTAGAATCCAGCCTCTGCTTCAGACTCTTCCAAATTTCAGGGCTTTTTGTGCCATCGGTCACATTAAAGGACCAGTGCCAATAAGACCTTAAAATGAAATGGCTCTCATAATAAGCGATAAAGTCCCACTCACCGAGATGTTGCTGTGAGAATGCTTTCGTCAGAAACCCCAGCCAGGCACAAAAGGCAAGGTCATCCTTGCCGGCTCCTCTGTGGGCTCCTCAGGGTCCCCTCCCTCAGGACTGACCACCATGTAGCCTCCAGCCATCCCTGTGCAGGGGTCCCCTGAAGCTCCACCCATAAATCCCAGGCGGAGGGGGCCTCTGTTGCCCAGCAGCTGTTGCTGTTACCTGCAGGTGTCTCGCCCCGTCAATGTTTCTCCGGACAGAGAGGAAGAGAGGTTGTTTGTATCAGACCCATGCTGTGGTCCAGGCAAACTGTGAGGTGCTTTGAATATATTATTCTACTTATTATGCCTACTTTATAGACAACAAAATTTGGAGACAGCAAAGTGAATGGGCTTGCCCAAAGTCATAGAGCTAATGAACAGGAGAGTCGGCGTCTAATCTACTGTTTCCAGAGGCTCCCATGCAGAGGAGGTGTGGCTGGGAAACACAGCCAGGACAGGAGCAAATGGGAGAATTTTGAGTGCCAGGGGGTTGGGTTTTATTTTAATGCCTTGGGAAGCTACAAAATTGAGCTTTGAAATGGCATCAGATGTGTGTCTTAGGAAGATAACTCTAAAAGGAGTATATTAAGTCTGTTGGGCTACAACTCTCCTATCCTTATGCACTTGATTATTTCTTTCAATGTTTACATGTATTTTTTTTTAATCTACTTGAAAGGTATAGAGAGAAGGAGAATTTTCCATCCACTAGTGCACTCCACAAAATGCCTGCAACAGCCAGGGCTGGGCCAGGCTGAAATTAGGAGCTGAAACTCCACTGAGGTCTCCCACGTGTGTGGCAGGGACCCAAGCACTTAAGCCATCATCTGCTGCTTCCCAGGCACATTAGCAGGAAGCTGAATCGGAAGCAGAGCAGCCGGGACTGTGAGATGTGATGCAGGCATCCCAGGTGGTAATCCAACACACTGTGCCCCAGCGCCTTCCCCTGAGTCGATTATTTTCAAGCTCAAGTACAAGACATTATGTTTACCTGTGTCTGACTTCAGGATGTTATATTTGTCTGTGTCTGATTTCATGCTGGTTTCAGAAAGACTATTGTTCTAGCCTGTCTCTGTCAATGTATGCATGTGCCTGTGTGTGTGCACACGCATGCATGAGTACGGGCGTGGGGGAGCACGATACGCCCGGAGGAGAGAAGAATGCCTGGGAGTGGCTTCCTGCCATGAGACCACTGGCTCATGACAGCTGTGACTTGTGACAATGTGGAAAGCAGGAATTTTATCTCTCACATACCTGGCAGTGATGGAACAAGATGAGGATGCCAAAATAACACGACTGCTCTTTTAACAAAGATGCCAGAATTTCCACACACTCAATTGACTCTGAGCAAATCGATTTGGAACTCTCTCTTGAATTTCAGAGATAAGTGCATCCTGTATTTGCCCCTTATAATTCAACATATATTTCTAGCACAAGTACTACTTTATTCTGCATTTCATGCATCGCTCTGCTTTCTAAAATTCCTGGCAGACACTGTGTGTGCAGTAACTTTAAGAAGTAGACCTTTCAAGTCCATCGAGATACTGTGCTCAGTACTTTACACCTAGTAGTATGTAGACTTGTCATTCACACATTGGTCGATTTGCCATGGACTGCAGCATCTTAAAATGATGAGCGATCCAAAATATTCATTTGAATATGTATATACCTCTTCAACATTTTTCAGAATTACAGTTTTCTCATTATAAATAGGATATATGAACATTATTTTAGTAAAGCTACAACACAGAAAAATATGAAGAAAGTTTTAAAGAAAAATCCCAGACCTCTTCCTGCTTCTGTTTGGGGACATCACACTGTGGTCAGAGCCCAGGCACACGCCTGCACAGAATGGGAGCAGGAACTCGTGTGAAGCACACAGCCCAGCGTCTGCTATTTTCCCTTCCAAGTAGGAAACCAACACTGACTCAACAAGGCCATCAGCCCACACACGGCGCTTTGTCTGCTCCCCCAACAGCATCTTTTTTCCCTTTCTGGCCCCTAAGAGATCTGCTCTGCTGTTAGTTGTCATGCGTCACGGTCACGTCCCGAGTCTCTCTTGTCCGTCATGACCCTGAGTCTTCAGGACAGCCTGGGCTTTTTCTCTGCAGGGTGGCCCTCGCCCTGCCTCCACCTCACGTTTCCTCATGACCAGGCTCAAGCTGTATGTGCTTGGCAGGAAGAACCCCAAACTGGGGCTGCGCTCTTCCTAGTACGTCCCGGTGGGAGGCTCAGGAGCTCACTCCACCTCCCACTAGCAGTGTTGACCTAGCCTTGGTCTCTCTGGGCGAAGTGCTCACATTCCTTCAGCGTCTGGTTAGTGTGCTGTGGGGAGAGACTCCCGCATTACCCGCTCAGACCGCTGCCCATCAGCTTGACGTCTGTGGACAAGTCTCACCAGAGTCCGTCCCTGCGATGGTCATCATAGGGTGGTTATTCACGTCCAGCGTTCCTCCTACACTTGAGAACGGAGATGCTACCAAAGGAGGAGTTGTACCTCTTCTCCATGTGGCTTTCTATTCGTTTATCTGGTTATGTCGGTGAGGACTCGGGTATCACATTTATTCACTGGGTTGGAATAGAAACCTTCACTTAGTTTGATATTCAGAATGTCCCAGATTCGGTGCCTCAGACTCCTCTAAGCTTTCAGCGTGCCTTTTCATTCCCTGGGCACGTCTGTACCTCGTGGCACAGGCTGTTCCAAGATTATCTCGTTCTTTCTCTGTCCCAGTCCTGGAATCAGCCATTTCTTCAAGGAGCCCTGTTCTTCCATTGCAGAGTGGTTTTAGAAACCAAGGTCAGGTCTCTGCGTGTCCTCATTGCTGCTGAGGTGTCGTTGCTTGTGGGCGGGATAGAAAATACACACCATGCATAGACATGGACATGTAATGTCGGTGTACACACGGTGCCTGGGCCCATAAGGATTTCCACATCTGTGTGCATTTAAAAATTCCCAAGTTCATACTGACACTTGCAGGACCAATACCCAAGGGTCCTTTGCAGCCTTTCCTTTTCCATATTTAGAAACCCCTGGCCCCTGTTCCCTTCAACATAAGCTCAATCCGTGAACTTTTATGCTCAGTGTGAACAATGTCACAGCCACTGCCAGCTCTACAACCCCTCAAGCCACTGCGACCGCCTCCTTGGGCTCCCGTCCTTACCAGGGCAGGCTGATAGAAAAGACTTCCATCCGTTGCTTTCTGAAAACACCTCAGAGTCCTTGAGCAACTTCCGGTGGACGGGAGTTAGGAGAGGGAGGCCAAGCCCGGCTCTCCCCATTGTACTGCTGTGGAATGTGGCTCCATCCCTCCGCCTCGCTGGGCTCGGCCCAGTAGCCGGCGGCTGACCCTGCGATTGTGCTAAGGGAAGCCAGTTCTGGTTCGATGCCAAGGTGTGGCAGCAGAGGATGAGGCCAACATTCTGGATGCTTTCTGCACTAAGAACGAGTGGCCAGCAGTCCCCCTCGTGCCCTGGCTGACATCTGAGGGCCAGGGAAAACTGGGGCCCGGAGGACCCCCCCTTGCCTCCTCTGGTGTGACTCACACGGGGTGGGGGGCTGGGGCTGTTGTCCTTCTGCCATCACGTAACACAGGCCCAGCAGCGGGGGGCTCCCCTTCAGCAGAGCCAGCGTCAGCCTTGGCGTTCCACGAGCTGCAGTTTCTAAATGTGCTCAGGGCAGAGCTCGGAGAGAGGCAGAGGATTTGCTCTGATCTGTTTATTCATTGAGATGGCGTGTGAGATGTCAGCTGATAAAGCGTTGCTGCAATTTAAAAAACAGTGAGCATCACAAAAATTAACTCAACATGGAGCCCAAATGTAAAACATAAACCTGTAAAGCTCCCAGATGATAACATAGTAGAAAAATCTCGTTGACCTTGCGTTTGGGGATGACTTTTTAGATAGAACACCAAAAAATAAGATTCATGAGAAGAACTGATAAGTTGGACTTCCTTAAAAAAACAGTGAGGCTGGGTGAAGGAGATAAGATTAGAGAGTTACCATTTGCCCCGAGGTCTGGTGGGGTCCTGTGGGGTTCCCGTCTAGCGGGATGTAGCGGGATGCCTGGGGAGAGCGATGGCACAGCCTCGCCTCCGCAGACAGACTTGAGCATAGGAAGGGGGAGCCTCCCAGGTGGTGCCGGGGTGGGATGTGGCCTGTCCAGGCTGGATGTGAGGACGAGGCTGGGAATGGAGCCCAGCGTGCCCTGAGGTACGGGACCCATTGTCTGGGCGTGGAGGGGTTGATGGCAGGGAGGACCCCGGAAGTATACTGGGGCGTCTTGGGGGTGGGGGCTCAGATTTGAGTTTTACTGCACAGAGAGGCTCCAGGAAGTCCAAGGTGAGAAATGGGTCAGGGATAAATTGAGGGGTCACCTGAGGGGAGGCCCCCAGGGAGGAGCAGGTGTGGCCGGCCCTCTAACCCAGGCCCCGCGTTAAGGCAGCACCACAACTCCTGAATGGTCTGGATCCAGTTCTTCCCTCCCTGTGCTGCGTCGTGTCAGTGACCGGCTCCTCACCGGAGCACAGCACACCTGCTTGTACTCAGGTGGCTGCTGCAAGGGGACAGTGCCCAGCATTCTCGTGCCTTGGTTAGGGGCTAGGCGCAGCCCGGATGGTCGCACTAGTTTTGCTGTGGAAAGCGGCCACGGCCTCGCCCAGCAGGAGGGACAATGTGTGCTTCAGCCCAGCCCCTGACGTGCATCTTGACTCCTCCATCAGCAGTCCGCATGGAGCGCCTGGCTGCCTTTGAGGTCTCCCAGAATCCGGCAGGTGCCACCCACAGGACTGCAGCCCTCATGAGGCTTTCCCTGACTGCTTTCCCTGAGTCACAGATGGCAGCGGTGAGGGAAGATGGCCCGGATCAGGCTGGGCTGGGGGCAGGCTAGCAAAGGGAGCTGTGTTTGGGAGCAGGAAAGGTGAGAAGGTAGGGAGGTGGGGCGCAGGATGGCCCAGGACAGACACCATTTAATGTGGGCTGGGCCTGCCAGGTAACCAAGTCCACAAGCCCGACCTCACCAATATCCAGGGCATGAGTGGGACCCAGTCTCTCCCTCCTAGAAGCTGTGAGAAAGTAGAGCCCTGATGACTCAATTATTGATGCTCTACCTGAGTTTGTGGAATATCTGCTCCCTACTCAGTATTCTGTGCAGACTTGTAGAAACGGGGGGAGTAAGTACACTGGCTCCTGCCTTCCGGGCACTCCTCTCTAATAGGGAGATGGCTCCCCCATGACCGGCCTGCAGCGTGCTTGGTGCTCTGATGGGTGGTGTTCAGGGCACGGGACCCCCCCAACACAGGTGAGCAGGCCAGGGAAGGCCATAGAGCAGCAACACTGAGTCGGTAGTGCCTCCTCCAGGGTGAATGGACAGGAGAGGCATGGGGCTGGCAGCTCGCTCACCTGGGACCACCTGTGCAAAGTGGGAACAAACTGCTGGGCCAGGATCCCTGCAGAAGCGTGCATGGGCTTCTGTGCTGTCTTGGAGGGTGGGCAGAGGGCGGAGAGAATGTTCCCGAGAAGAAAGAATGGGAGCCAAGGTGTAGACCCAGGAAAGCACAGGGCGTGTTGCGAGGACGGCCTGGGGTGCTTCTCTCTCCACTCACCTGTTTAACCACTGCTGTGTGCAGCACTAGCAAGGCCTGGGGACAAATGAGCCACCAGAGGCGTTTGTAGGCAGAGTAGAGGCCGAGAATGGCCCATGAGAGCTTCGTCTGCTGCAGAGCTCACGTGCAGGCTCCTGCCGGCGTGGCTGCTGGCCTGACTTGCAGAATTGCCACTCCCAGCACAGCAGTACCTCAGTCTGGGTGCGGGACCAGGGGCTCTCAGAAGATGGACATGGGTCAGTTTGAAGAGCACTGTGTCCTCCAGTAGGGGCCATGGATGGCCGAGGAACGCCAGCGCGGGCTCTTAGAACCCGATCACCCCTTAGTCCCGCTACTGGCAGAGTGGCAAGGGGACTAGAACAGGCAGGGGGAGCCTTAGGAAACCAGGGCTGACGTGTGCGAGGCCCGTGGGAGTCTGAAACGGGGATGTGAGGCCAGATTCCTGAGAGACGAGGAGCCAGGCAGAGGATGCCAGCTCCATTTTGTGGGGCCCCAGGAAGCTCTTTGTCCCGTGGTCTCCTCTGTGGGGCAGCCCTGGGGCCAGGGCTGTCAGGGAGCTGGATGCCTTCCTTCCACTGCACCCACTGCGGTTCCTAACCCCACGTGCGTGTGTGTGGATGCTCGATCAGGCTCTTAGCGCTCCCTCCCCCGTGTCAGAGGCTCCGGGCAGGTGCTGAGGCTGGGGCCGGGCTTTGTTCACCTGGGGTGCTCCGCTGCCCCTTACTGAGCCTGGCTCCAGCAATCACTGGAGTGTGGACGAGGATGGGTGGATGAACAGAGGGACACAGTCACGTGAAGGCAAGAACTGTGAGAAAAACAGTACCGGAACGGCAGTGTAGCCGGGCAGGTGCCGAGCGCAGCCAGCAAGGATGGACAACAACAGTGATGGAGAGGGCTGGGAGGCCAGGGCCTGGAGAGAGGGGTTGGTGCCATCTCCTGCTGGATCAGGAAACAGAAGCCACTCTGCGGGGCCAGCGTTGTGGCACAGTGAGCTTTCTGCCAGCTGCAATGCCAACATCCCATCTGAGTGCTGGTTTGAGTCCTGGCTGCTCCACTTGCAATCCAGCTCCCTGCGAATGTGTCTTGCATGGCAGCAGAGGATGGCCCAGGTACTTGGGCCCCTGCCGCCCATGTGGGAGACCTGGGTTCCTGCTTCCTGGCTTCATCCTGGACCAGCCCAGCTGTCACGGCCGTTTGTGAGTGAGTGGATGGAAGATCTCTCTCTCTCTGTCTCTGCCTCCCTCCCTCCTCTCTCTCTCCCATTTAAGTAAATAAATAAATCTTAGAAGCAGCAGCAGCGGCCGCCGCTCCGAGTTGAGGGAGCCACCTGCTGCAGATGAAGTTGCTGACCTGGAGGTGTCAGCCTGAGGTTTCTCGGGCGCCTGCGCACAAGCTGCTGGAATTCTCACATCTCTGAGGCTCTGTTGGCTGTGCATGCCCAGCCCCGAAGCGGGTCCTTCTCAAGAACCCCCGGGAGCCACTGTGGGTCCTCGAATGGGTGCCCAGGCGCCACCAAAGCACACGCCTTCTCTGCACTCCTCCGCGTCTCATGTCACTTGCTCTCGCTGCAATCTAGAATTCTCTGGGAAGAGGCTCGGTTGTGGAAACTGGGGGCAGGCCTGTACTGTTGTCTGTTTCCCGTTATGGGAATCCAGTCAGCTGCTTTGTCACTAGATGGGGAGTCTTTTTGCTGAAACCAGTAAACCATCCCAGGCCCAGGGACATCTTGGTGGCCGATGGAGATGACCACCATCTCTTTCAGTGGCTACGGTCACTCGTTTTCTGGCGATCAGTGGCACTTACCACCGGCCCCTGCCCCTGCAGCTCGGGGAGCCGGCCTCAGTAGCAGCGTCAGCAGTCAGCCTTGGTCACAAGGGGTTGGCTACCAGCGACGGCAGGGCCACTGCTTTCTGGTCATCTGAGCAGACCCAGCGCACTCTTCCCACAGAGAAGTCCCGGGCCCTGCCACAGGACAGTTCCTCTGCTGCCTCCCACGGTCTTCTAGTTGCCCTGGCTTTGAGGATGGTTGCACATGTAGAAACTGAGAGGTGCCGAGGCCTCTGTGTGGTTTGGTATCCCCTGGAAAGTGACTTCCCCGGGGTTTCCAGCCAGGAGACGGCTGGCCTCTCAGGGCTGTGGCGTGGGAGGGCCTGGAGGCCAGGCTGGGGAGCTGGCCCTGCCTCTGCGCCTTGTCGGCAGGTGGGCTATGAGAGGGCTCCTCCTCAGAGCAGGAAATTGTTGTCACTTAGAGGAAGTAAGTCCCACTGACTTACCCTAAGCAGGCACGGAGTGGGCTGTAGGCCCACACAGCAGGGCTTCTCCATGGAAAGGCTTTGAGAGAGGAGCCTCTGCAGCGGGGAACGGCGGGAGGTAGCCACGCACCGGGCTCTCCCGAGCGGACTCTGGGCTCACAGGGAAGCCTGGTAGTTGTCAGGTGGATTTGGGTAGAGCCGGCCAGGCCTCGGATTCTAGGAGCTCTCTAGGTGGGGACGGCAGGGCCCAAGGCCCAGAGCGGGGCATCCCATATCAGGAAGCTCCCTGGAGTTGGTGTCAGCAGAGAGCGGGGCTGGGGGGCGGGCACCCATCAGCTGGGAGCTGACGGAGATGGTGCAGGTAGAGACAGCAAGGCCCCAGTGAGGGATGGGGCGGAGTGTGGGAGACCAGGTCAGTTGCCGGGTCGAGGGCTGGTGCTGGGGCGTCAGCCATCTGAGTACCTGAGAATCGCCAGCAGGCCTCAGTGGCCAGAGCTGCGAGGGACCGCCACGGCAGGTCTCCCTGGCAGAAGCAGTGCCAGCAAGCTTGTCCACCACAGGCAGTCTTAGTATCTTCATTGCCCAGTGCCGACGACCATTTCAACGTTACTCCTGCCTTCCCCATCGCCAAAGGCTGGAAAGCGCCGGGACAGGAGCCCTGCCCTGCATCTGGTGAGTGGGCGCCTCCCAGGATGACAGGTGTGTCCTTCCGTATGTATCCCCACCAAGGAACAGAGGTGGGCGGCCCTTCCCCAGTCCTGGGGGTGTGGGGGTATGGCCCTGTGGGGGTGCGTGGGAAGGAATGGGTGCAGGGACTCCTGCCACGGGCAGCCTCTCCTGCACAGACTCAGGCAGAGGCCAGGGGCCTGTTCACATCTCCTGTCCTCTTGGGTGCACAGAGCTGTCCCAAGCCCAGGCCAGTCCCTGGCCTCTCCTGCCTGAGGCATGGGGCCGGCGGAGGCCAGCCTCCAGCAACTGACCGTGATCCCATGAGGCTGGTGGGTCGGAGGCAGGCTCTCTGGCGTCCCCTTGCCCAGGCTGAGCGCTGCACTGTTGATAACTGCCCACTATCCAAGTCCTGAGTGACCAGCTGGACTCAGAAGCAGCTCAGCCCGGCCACGGTGAAGGCAGGAGCCTCCTGAACAGGGATGGGCCCTGACGAAGATGAATGTCTGATTCACTTGGAATCTCCTTACTGCTGCCGGTAATAAAAAGCCTGCCCCACACATGCACCCCCTCCTGCTGATGTTTCTCTGAAATTAAATATCAGGAGGACATATAATAGCCCAATTCCACACCAGGCCAATATTATCAGATTGATGTCAGCAGTGATAATAGAAGAAGGATAAGTTGATGAGATTCCATTTATTAAATAAAGTAAAGAGAGCACACAGGGAGTTGGGGAGTACGCATGCGAGCTGGCACTGGGTGCTCTCAGGCGTGAGTGTCAGCTGGACGGAGAGAGGAAGACACCCTGGGTTGGTTCACCCAACTCTGTCCCCGCCTGCCCAGGAGCCGGAGGCCGTGGTGGGAGCGCCTGGCCGGCCTGGACAGCAGTGCCCAGCACAGGAAGGCGGCGACCCTGCTCTGACTCAGGCCCGCCTTGCTGGGGCCAGTTTCCTTTCCTTTCCCCTCCCTGCCTGTCCTGTCCCTGTCACCTCCAGGCGGCCAGGTCTCCCTGGCTCCTCACCTTCCGCTGTAGATCCTCACCCGTGAGCCTCCTGTGCTCCCCACGTGGCGCTGACCGGCTTCTGCCTCTGCCGGGAAGCCTGCGTGACTCAGGGCGTGGAGACTGTCCTTTGTTCCTGCTTGATGCCCCTGGGTGTCTCTTCCTCTTTCAAAACCGTTTGGAGTTTCCCAAAGGCAGAGTGGAGCTTACGTGCTACAGTGTGGGGAGAAAGGGCTGTACAGGCTAACACCCCAGGCTTTCCCATCCTGGGTCTCTCTACTGTGTGACGTTGGGCAAGCCACTTAACCTCTCTGAGACTCATTGTCCCCATCTGCAGAATGGAAAAATAATGCCTTGTTCGCCAGGTTGTCGTGATATTCTTAACACCCAGCACACAGTAGGCTCTCAGGATGGCCAGGCCCACAGGCCCGCTTAGATACACTCTCCAAAGAGCCCGGGTTCACCACCACCTACGCTGCTTACCTAGATAGAAACAAGCCCCCTGCTCTCTGCTTTCCCGTAGCCTGGCCTCGCCCAGATCTCTCCCACCACGCAAGTCTTCCCGGGAGCAGGAGTGCGCAGACGGCCGTGAATTTCAGCGCATCCCCGTGTCCGTTATGGCGGTCAGCTCTTCTCTAAATGGAGACGAAGCCTCACAGGGAGCGGCGAGGAGCTGAGAGCCACGCGCAGACCTGCCCAGAGCCTGCGTGCAGTGGCTACAGAGCGCCTGCCGCTCCCCGTGGAAGGTGGCGTTTGTGCCCCCACTCACTGCTCCCCACCCGGCCTCTGCAGAACTGTCCAAATGCTTTTCTGCATGACCGGTTCTATGGGGTCCCCAGGGCTGCCCAGCAAAGTACCCCAGACTGCGTACCTTTAAACAGGAGGCACTTATTCTCCCAACTCCAGAATCCAAGTCCAAAGGCTGGGTGTTGCGGGCCCAGCCTCTCTGGAGCCTCTGGGGAATGCGTCCCGTGCCTTTCCCAGCTTCCAGTGTCGCTGGCCGCCCTCAGTGCTCCGTGGCCGCGTCCCTGCAGGGTCTCCCCTGCGCGCACATGGCCTTCTCCTGTGGCTGGCTCCATGCTCATGTCTTCTTCATAAGAGGATGTGAGTTGGATTCCTGTTGCTATTATCAGGGGCCCACCCCAACCCGGTGTGAACTCATCACGTTTCCGTATCAGGCGTGGATCCGGGGACACTCTCCACGCTGCCGACCTTTGTGTTGGTGGGGGTGGGGGAGTTCTGGAGCCCCAGGAGCCTGCCACCCCACCAGGTTGTCTTCTCCTGGCACCATGTTCGGTTGGAAGTGACAGACATGAACTTAAGCCGGATGTGGAGTGTCTGGGCTCATAGCACAGGAAAGCTAAAGACAGGTCCTGGCTTGGAGGGCCTGTTTCTCGGGGGTGACTGGTGACGGCTGTTGGAGACCTGGTTTTATGGCCTTCTGGAGGGTCGGTTCCAGCTCCAGACCCGTGGGTGGGACCGTGCCAGCTCAGTCTGGGTTGTGCCGCCCAAGCCCCTGCTCCCCAGGAGGGAGTGCGGGGGAGATGGTGGGAGCTGCAGAGGGCACACAGTCTTATCTGAAGGTGCGGCCGTGTGGGTTCAGTTCGCAGGAGGAAAGCGTGTGCACAGTCGCTGTCTTATAAAAGTGAGTTTCCTTCCCTCCTGCTGCCCTTCCTGGCAGTCTCGGGTGTATCCGGTCACATCCTCTGAGCAAGCAGCTGCTGCCAGCTCTGAGCCAAGGGGACGCAGGGCAACCTGAGCCCGCCCAGGAGCTTCCAAGCCCTCTATGGAGACAGAAACGTGTCAGCAGCCACTGTTGTGCCTGCCCATGAGGGTGTAAAACCACTGCCCTGGACCCAGGGAGGTTGCACTGTCAGGGAAGACTGCTGTGGAGGGGGTGAGAAGGAGCAGAAGCAGAAGGGAGGCACCCCATCCTGCCCTGGGCTCTGCAGTGAGGGGCGGCGCACTGCGCACGGGGAGGCTGGTGGTGCACGGAGCACTCGCCCTCCTAGAGAGAGCATTCAGTGTAGCAGCAGATGATGCCAACGGCACAGCCAGAATGAGGACGGGTTCTGGTGCAAGGGCGCATGGGGCCAGTGCGGGGCTGTGGGAGCCACAGTGGGCCAGGCGGTCTGGAGGGGGCTGAGTCCTGGCCCTGCTTCTTCTGCCGTGGCTTTGAGCAAACTGCTGAGCCATTGTTTCTGCATTAATGAAAAGAACACCTGCTACCTTACAGGGTTCTCCTGGGGTTAAACGAGATATGCTTATCCCAGGGTGCTGTGATCGCCAAAAGTGAGTTTTTAAACCTGGCTCGGCATTTTAGACTGCATGCTGGGCTCAGAACATTACCAGTGGGCCGGCGATAAGGAGGACCATTGAAGAGGCTTTTGTAACGACAGTAGAGGCGAGGGCAGGGACTAGCAGCTGTCCTCAAACAAAACTTGGCAACTCCGTGTGGGTGGGGAGAAGTCAGGGGCTCTGAGGTGTGCAGGTAGCTGAGCAAGGTAAGAAGTACAGGGGGAGGAGATGCTGGGCTCAGAGCCAGGCCCGCTGGTCCCTGTGGGCTTGTGGGTGCTCCTGGGCTTCCCTTGTGGCGTGAGCTGGACACCGGGAACAAGACAGGGGCCACAGATGCAGTGAGTGCCTGAGCCAAGGCAGAGGGCGAGTGGAGAAGAACCAGGCCACCGGGCCGCAGAGGCAGTGAGAGCCGAGGCTGTAGAGGCTAGGGCCTCCGAGCCTCAGGATGACGGGTGCTGTTGGCCGAGCAGTGAGGCGGGCGGGGGTGCTTGAGAAAGAAGAGCTTGATGAGGCCAGGCCTGGGGACCAGGGGAGTGGGTGAAAGGGGAGCCCAGGGCAGCCCCTTTGGGAAAGAGAAGCAGCTGTGGCCTGAGTGAGAGATGAGGCAAATGCTGTTTGATTTGAATGCTTTTAGGTGGTTTGAGAAATGGGTGTGTTTTGATTGGAGCAAGTGGAAAGGTGAAGGCAGAGGAGTGACAGGTTAATAGGAGGGGGCTGTGTGGGTGCCAGCACCGAGCTGGAGTTGCCACAAAGCTGAGCCTGGGGCCCGAGTGGCCAGGATGGCCAGGAGTGCGGTGGCCCTCTGTGGCCAAGTCACTGGGCACAGGGACTCACTGCCCTATCCGTGGCCCTCACAGCCCCACGCCTGGGGGAAGAAAGCGCCCATGATGCATGGAGCTGTCTCGGGTGTGTGAATCTTCTGACAGCTCTGCAGGCCAGGTCCCTCCTCCAGGCCTGACCTGCTGACCACAGAGCGAGAAGTAGCAAAGCCAGAGCCCTCCCCAGGGTCTGTGTGACCCCAAAACGTGTGTTCTTTCTGCTGGGCCTAGGACCCCCCACCCCTGGTGTCTGCTGGCTCCTTGGTGAAGGGATTGTGCACATAAGTGACTGCCTTAAGATGCCTGGGGAGGGAGCACTGCTGGGCGGCCGGTGTCTGAACCGGGCCTTGAAGGACGTGTTGAAGGAAGGCCGCCCTGCCAGGCCTGACATCTGGAGTGTCCCACGCCCCAGTGCTGCCTGTGTCAGCCCTTCCCTACCAAGCAGGGTCAGGACCCCTGGCTCCCTCAGGTGCCCCCTCCCCACCCTGAGTCCTGGCCCTGCTTCGGTTTCCAACAGACGGCAGTTGTCAACAGGAGCCGTACCTCACGTTGGCGCTTTCACAACCACTGCATCTGGTCTTCAACCTCTGGGGCAGGAGGTGTTGCCCTCCCCGTGGTGAAGGTGAGGGCGGTGAGCGCCAGTGAGGGCGGACGGCTTCCCCAGCGTTGCCTTTTGAGAGCCCCCGCTGACGTGGGTGGAGCAAGCCCCTTCAGAGCCACGCTCCTGGAAGGGCGCCCTTGCTGCAGTGGGCGCTCCCCGGGTCGGGTCTAGGACTCGCTCTGTCTCGGGAGAGCTCACCCCACACTGTGAATCCCTTGCTTTGTGCACTTGAGGAACGCCTATTCCCACGTTTGTGACACTTTGCGCTATTGTGTAAGTATCGCAGGACAGGGTGGCGGTGGCCCAGGGCTGGGTGGGGGTGAGCCGAGATCCGTTGCACCTCCTTTCCTGAATGGTTTGCCCCCCCCCCCAGGCCTGGCCCCACCGGGCTTCAGAGAAAGCCTCCATTTCGTCAGCTCTCCTCTCCCTGTCTTAGCCCATTCAGAACCTCTTTGGGGACAGATGGGTGAAATTTCTTCCAGTTGACATTTGCCGACCATTCTGTCTCCTCGTATTGTTCCTGATAAACCCCAGAGGAGAGGCCTCCGCAGTCCCCGAGGTGACAGTGCTGTGCGAGGGATGGATTTCACCACGGCCCAGTTTCTGCGGGGCGTTCTCAGAAGTTTGCCCTCCGGTCTCACAGGGGGCCAGCCCGGGCCCCGAGACCACAGGGGGAGAAGCCAGAGAGGACAGAGCTCCTGCTTGGCTGTGGGGAGAGGGTCAGGTTACCAAGCCACTGTTCTGCTCACATACAGTCTTGCAGAATAAGTGTCCATGTCTCCGTCGTCCGTAACAGGGAGCGAGGCCGAGGGCTCAGGCCCGTGTGCTCTGCCTCCACCCATGCCTCCCAGGGCATGTTTTCCATGCCAGTACCACTCAGCTATACTGAGCCTGGAGCTTCCCCGAGCCTCTCCCTCCCACCCAGTGTCTGCTGCGTGCCTGTGGCCACCACCACTGTGGTCCAGCCCAGAGTCCTGCTCAGAGGCCCCATGATAATGGGGCTCAGGCACCACGGGGCCAGCACGTGGGGAAGAGCCACAGAGGAGAGGTCGGAGCAGAAGGACAGCTCTGTGAGTGACAGGAGAGGCCCAGGGAGCCTGGTGGTGCCCCCAAGGCGCCGCACCGCAGGCTGGTAGGACAATGCACTATGACTTCCCACGGTGCACGGCCTGGGGTGGAGGGCAGAGGGCCAAGGTCGAGTCTGACTTCAGGGTGCTCCCAGAGGGAACATCAGAGCCGTGGGGCCCAAGGCAGCCACAGTCGAGGACCCCCTGAGACGAGCTGCTGTGTGGGGCAGCTGGCCTCCAGGGGCAAAGCAGCTTCCCGAGGCCACAGATAGACACACCTTGGCCCACAGCCCTCATAGAGCCCCTCACCAGTGCTGGGGAGAAGTCAGAGGGTCAGCCAAGGTGCCCTGGCCGGGGGGCTTATCCCAAATGACCCTGCAACAGCAGTGGAAGCCAACAAAGGGGGCCTGCAGAGGCCCGAGAGGAGAGGGCTCGTCCGTTTGCACGTGAGGAAGGACAGAGAATCTGCAGAGAAAAGAGCCCACTTGTCCTTACGAAATAAGGCTCGGGCCCGTGCTTGACGCACTGCTTACGTCACCACTTGGGACGTCTTCGTCTCACATCAGAGTCACTGGTTCAAGTCTCGCGTCCTCAGCCTCTGATCCAGCTTCCTGCTCATGTACATCCTGGGGGGCTGCAAATGATGGCTTCTAGTGCTTGGGCCCTTGCCGCCCCCCACCCCCCCGAGACTCAGAAGATGTTCCTGGCTCCCAGCTTCTGCCTGGCTGTTGTGGGCATGGGAAATGAACCAGTGAGTGGCTGGCAGATCTCTCTGTCTGTCTCTGTCTTGCTGTCTTTCTACCTTTCACATAAAAGGGAAGATTAGATAGATATGTATGTATGTATGTATGTAAAAGAAGGCTCTTTAAGACTTGTTCCGTGCAGTGTAGATACGAATCAGATTGGTGACCTCAGGGACTGGAAAGGCATAGGATTGAAGACCTTGTCCAGGTCAGCATTGAACCAGCCTGCCCCTCCCAGCTCTTCCCTCTGACCCCTCTCCCCAGTTTCCCCTGCCCGTCACATCCTTTACATTACAAATCACAGCCTGGGGCACTCCCCACCCCAGCATCCCTCCTCCCTCCTGCCAGTCTGGTTTGTAAACCATCTCACTCCTCCCCCTCCCCCCCCCCAAGGACAGATCTTTCCGTGGGGTTGTTTCGGGGCTGGCGAGTGACTCCGCTCCTGCCTGTAGGGCAAGGAGAAAGCCGGGAGTGAGGTCTCACGGGGAAGGGTCGCTCTGCCTGATCCAGTGAGACAGCACAGGCTGCTCCTCCCGCTGCCTCGAGCTGGGCCGTGCAGGGGACGGAGCGTGAAGACAGCAGCCTCCACACAGCACAGGGCCTGGGCGGCGGCGCCGGGCTGCACGCAGTCCCGGAAGTGTCCCCTGCAGACTCGTGAGTGAGAGGCGTCAGCACAGGGGAGCTCGTGTCCTGCGGGCTGGGGATCTGCGCGCTGTGCTGACAGTTGAGCCGGCTTGGTTGAGTTATCTTGAAACACTAATGGTGCTGCTCTGCTCTCCCAGCTGCTGCATGGCTGGGCGTTTTAAATATGGAGATGGGGCAGGCCGATGATCGACCTACAAGTCTCCCGTCCCTGGGTCTGGAGCAGAGCGTGCATGATCGCAGTCCTTTTTACGGCTGGGAAGCCCTAGGAACGGTGTTCTGCGTTTTTCTAACTCCCTTTGACGCCCTCCACCGTGAGTGGTGCTGAATGCTGAAAGACTTCCAGGTGAAGGACTGGCGGCCCCTCTCTGAACCTGGCCTGGCAGCCCATTCAGAAAGCAGAGCCGTGCAAACAGCGAGACCCACACCACGTGAACGACCCTGGGCTGCCCACCACCCGCCAGCCGTGTGAGCTCCACTCGGGAGCTGGCTTCCCTCCCCTGTGGGACAGGGAGCCGGAGGCACCTTGCCTGCCGCCCAGGGCTGTCACAAGGCGTGGGGAGTGAGCGTGTGAGCATTTGATTGGTCCCGTGTGATTGAGTGTGCAAATCCATGTGTGAGAGAGAAGCAGGGATTGGGAGCACTGGAGTGGGAGGGTGAGGCTGGAAGGAGACAGAGCGGAGTGCACGCAAGCGGCCGGGAAGGTGACTGACTCCGGCACAGTCCGCATTTGCAGTGTTTGTTTCGGCATTGGTTTTTGTTCCATAATTTTTAAAAGTGAGCATATGCTTTTCTTGTATTTTTAAATTATTTATTTATTTATTTGAGAGGTAGAGTTACAGACAGTGAGAGAAAGACAGAGAGAAAGGTTTTCCTTCCGTTGGTTCACTCCGAAGATAGCTGTGATGGCTGGCACTGCGCTGATCCGAAGCCAGGAGCCAGGTGCTTCTTCCTGGTCTTCCGTACAGGTGCAGGGCCCAAGCACTTGAGCCATCTTCCACTGCCCTCCCGGGCCACAGCAGAGAGCCAGATTGGAAGAGGGTCAGCCAGGACTAGAACTGGCACCCATATGGGATGCCAGCGCTGCAGGCAGAAGATTAACCTACTGTGCCATGGTGCCGACCCCTCTTGTGTTTTTTTTTTTTTAAAGATTTATTTTATTTATTTGAAAGACAGAGTTATAGAGAAAGGTAGAGACAGAGAGAGAGAGAGTGTCTTCCATCCGCTAATTACTCCCCAAACAGCTGCAACGGCCAGAGCTGAGCTGGTCTGAAACCAGGATCTTATTCCAGGTCTCCCACATGGGTGCAGGGACCCAAAGACTTGGGACATCTTGTACTGCTTTCCCAGGCCATAGCAGAGAGATGGATCAGAAGTGGAGCAGCCAGTACTCCAACCAGCCCATATGGGATGCCAGTGCTGCAGGCCTGGGTTTTAACCTGCTTCACCACAGTGTCAGCCCTTTCTTTGGGTTCTAAAAGTACTTTGGTAAAGGAGAAAGATATAGTAGTAAAATGCCCCATACTACAGTGATTCTCTCTTAAAAAGTGCCAGTTGGGGCCGGCTCTGTGGCATAGTGGGCTATGCCTCCGCCTGCAGAGCTGGTATCCCATAGGGGCACCAGTTTGAGTCCTGGCTGCTCCTCTTCCCATCCAGCTCTTTGCTGTGGCCTGGGAAAGCAGTGGAGAATGGCCTGGGTACTTGGGCCCCTGCCCCTGCACCTGCGTGCTTCTCCTGGGTCCTGGCTTCAGATCAGATCCAGCCGTTGTGGCCGTCTGAGAAGTGAACCAGCAGACGGAAGACCTTCTCTCTCTGCCTCTGCCTCTCTGTAACTCTGCCTTTTACATACATAGATAGATAGATAGATTAAAAAAAAATAAAAAATAGTGACAGTCAAAATTTTTAAAATTCCTTTTTTGTTCATTCCTGTAGGTTCCCAGTTTTCCTTGTTCCACACATATTCATTTTAAAATCAGGGCAATCTTTATGTGAGAGATGAAATAGAGTGTGTGTAAGTCAGAAAGTTACAGTCTTGGGCCTTCCACACCAGATCTGGGTGTGGCCGGGGCCTTCCTGGGAGCTGGGACTGACACAGTGTCCTCCAGCTGGGTCAGCGCCCACACCCCTTTCTGGCATCCTGCAGGTGCTTAGACCTCAGGGAAGGAGCCTAGGGTGGAGCCTCCGCCCTGCTGCCCAGCCCAGTCAGCGTCTGCTGGGGTCTGAGCCTGAGCCACCAAGCACAGGGCTGGACCTGTGACCTCGCTATCACACTTAGAACCAGAAAGCTAAGTGTCTCTCCGAGGTTGTTAAAGGGGCCCTGATGGACATCAAGGTCATGGCCAATGCCCAGCTCGTGCTGTTGAGTGTGTGTGCATCATTTCTCTCCCTGCCCTCTGGGGAGAGGCCTGGCCTCACCTGCACCTGCATCCCAGGCCTGCCTGCTCTTTTCCTCCCGCAGGCCCCGCAGGGTGGAGCCGGTGTGCTCAAGCCTGCAGGCCCAGATCCTGCGCTGCTACCGTGACAACCTGCACGAGGCACTGCTGTGCTCAGACCTGGTCAAGACGTACCAGCACTGCGTGAGCGCCGCTCACAAGGTAAGGCCTTGCCTGCCTCCCAGGGCATGGGACGCTGGAGACGTGGGGGGCCTGGAGTGTGGGAGACCCCTGTGCCAGCCTTGTTTGCCATAGTCAGACATTCTACCTGGAGAATTCGCCACGGGCGGATTCTTAGTATTAGGGTGTCCTCAGTCCCCTCCCCATGCCAATGCTCCCATGAGGGCCTTGGACATCTGGCCCAGGGGACGCAGTCCCTGTGTGCTTTGCCATTGGGCTGAGCCAGGAGCAGTGCTGGGCAGCCAGGCCCCACCTCCAAGGGCAGTACCTAGTTAAGGGCACACCTATGCCCCAACTCCTCAGCTCTTCACACCCGGGGCCGGGGAGCGTGGAGGAGGCCCAGAGTACAGGGGGGAGTTGTGGCAAGGGCAGGGAGGACCAGCAGTGGACGTGGCCCCCACAGCACAGCCTCGGCGCAGATCTGAAGTGAGCAGTGGCCCGGGCTCCCTGGCAAGCAGGCCTGGCTCTGTGCTCTCCAGGGCTCAGCCAGCGGCTGCAGCTGTCCTAAAACCTGAGGCCACTCCCGGAGCTGGCCCAGCTCTGGCCTCCCGCTCCGCGCTTCCCATGTGCCCAGCTGCGCTGCCCTCTCTGGCCAAGTCCGCCCGTGTCCCAGGCCCAGCTGCAGCAATGCCTCCTGATGCAGCCAGGCCGCTCCAGCGCTGGCAGGCCCTTCGTTGGCTTGTGTGTTAAAAGGTACAGGAAAGGCTGCAGGATGGGTTCTCCTTGCCCACAGAAAAGCCTTTTCCCACGTAGGAAAGAAGCTAGAACATCTAGCTAGGCATCTGTGGTGAAGGCGGCCGGGGTGCGAGGCTGTGTGTCCCCCTGCCGGGTCTGCACGGAGCCCCTCTCCCATCCCACTGAGCCGTGTCCCCGGGGGCCTTGTGAGAGCTCAGGCCACCGCCCTGCTCCGCTCATGCCTGCTTGCCAAGGCGCCCGCACAACCCCAGCTCTCACTGTCCTTTAGCGCCCAGCAGCAGCTGGTCACAGGCCGGGTGCCAGAGAGGAAGAGAGGTTTTCTCCTGTGTCGTGGAGCATGGAAAGCTGCTTGCCTGATTTTGAGCGGAGCACAGAGCCGGCGTGAGCTGTCCCCGCAGTCGTGTGCGTGGGGAGCCAGGCACTGGCAGGCGGGACCCCGTGGCATGGGCCCTTCATGCTGCTTCTCAGCAAGATGGAAACCTTCCCACAGATCCTGTCCCCCACCCAAGTGATGGGGGCTCCAAGTCCCTGCTCATCACACACCCGACCTGTTACGAGGGGGAGGCCCTGGGTCCTGCTGGCAGAGCCCGGCCCCCAGCTCCCCAGGCCTGAACCCTGAGCTCTGACACGCACTCTGCTAGCCTCCACCTCAGAAGGCTCCTGGCAGAGCCAGGGATGGGGGAGTGAGGGGTCCTTAAGAGGAACCTGCTTCTAGAAACAGCCAGGTGGCAGGGGATGAAGCCCGCCAGCTGTGGGGGCTGGGAAGGGTACAGCGCTGTCTCCTGCTCAAGGCTCAGGCCACCGCCCTGAGCTCCCAGAGGCAGCGTGGACACCTGTGCGGTGCCCTCCAGGCCCAGACCTCAGAGCCACAGACAGAGTCGCACCGCATTTCAGCAGCAGGGACCAGACTGTGCGCACTCTGGGGTGCCAGTGTACACTCTGTGTGCTGCCTAGAGAATCCTGAGAGTTGTTGAATGAGCGAGCAGAGGCGGCCCTTGGTGCGGCAGAGCGGAAGTGGGTTGAGGCTGTTGTGTGCCAAGGTCTGCAGCCGATGTGCAGGTTCCAGAGCACAGAGGAGCGGAAGGCACGGTGCTAGCTCCCGTCACCGCGGGCGCATGTCGAGGGAGGGCCTGTCCCCCCGCCTGGCTCTAAGTCTCAGATGTGTGACCAGGTCTCAAGGGATGACGAGGGAGACCAGCTCACAGTGAGTGCAGTGAAACGTCACCACCTGAGATGACTCCAGGAAGAGAGCTGGAACTGAACTCTGACCCCTTCTGCTTGCAGGGTTGAGGAGCAGCCATCACTCCTGGCCCTGGCGGTGACTTGGAGCCCTGAGGAAGGGCCTGCTCGTGGGACCACAGTCCGCAGACCCTGGGCCACAGCCGCCGTGCCCTGCCATTTCCTGCTGGGGCATCCACATATGCCTCTGAGCTTGGGGCTGCCCTGCACTTGGGAAACAGTATGTTCTCGTGTCCGAAGCGAATAAAGCAGATGTCTTTGTTTGCAGTCATTCGCTCCCCAGCAAACAGTCCCTGCTGCCTGCTCTGTGTCCGGCCCGCTGTCGGACATTGGCAGTCAGAGCCCTGTGAGACAGACTGCTCCTCTCGGGGGGAGCCCGGCCTGGCAGGGGAGACGTCCGGAAACCTGTAGTCACACTGTGCAGCGGAAGCAGGTATGCGGTGCACCGAGGGGCAGGCAGCTGTGTTGGGGGCGGAGCAGGGGGGAGACAGGCCGCTTCCCGGGGAAGGTTCTGGGTGCGCAGACACAAAAGTAGAACAGATGAGCGAGGGGCCTGCCAGAGACTGGAGCCCCGGATGCAGGGAGGGCGGTGCAGGCCCAAGCTGGGGCTACTGCAGCTGTCTGAGGAGAGCTACGCGGGGCAGGAGGGGAGGGGACGGAGCTGCAAAGGCAGCAGGGCCAGGCTAGGGGCGGCGAGTCCTGGGGCAGGCAGGGGGCAGCACTGGCAGATCTCCGAGTGATGTCGCCCAGCTCCCAGGCACGGGCTGGGCTGAAGGCAGGGGTCGGTGCTGGGGCCAGCAGGTGCAGGGGCACAGACAGGGTGGGTGGAGAAGCCTCACTGGCAGGACTCTGAGTGTGGCCGGGCCAGGGGAGAGTCAGGGCTGTCTCCAGGTCTCTGACGGGCGAGTCCACTGACAGGCACGCGGAGGAGGCAGGTCATGAACTGGGCTTGGGGGGTGCTGGGCTTCTGCGTGCCCAGCCTCTGCCCTTCCGCCCGTGACCCTCGCCACATCCCGAGCCAAGGCACTGGTCACCCCTCGGCCAGCACTCTGACATCAGCTTGCACGTGCAGGAGCAGAAGGGGTGTGGGCGGAGCTTGTGGTCCTCTAGCCACTCTGCCGGTGACCTTGGCTTCCTGTTGAAGTTTGCCTGGGGAGTCCCCACACCATCTGGAGCTGAGAGCTGCAATCTTGGCTGGGCCTTCGCAGCGCAAACATCTCTGCTCCGCCCCACGTTCTCACACACTGTGCTCAGGGGAGCATGGAGGCTGGGGAGTGCCTGGTTGTCTGGGCAGGTGCACAAAACAGCTCTATTCAGCCAGGCTGTGCGTCAGCTGAGAGGAACCCAGCTCTGGGAGTCCGCCCTTCTGGAAGTTCTGTGTCAGCCTATCAAACCACAAAGGGAAGCTCAGGAAACTTGGAGCAGAATCAGCCTGGAGGAGGCGAAGGGGGCCCTGGCCTGAGCCCCCTGGGGGCTGGGGAGGAAGGAGTAGTCAGAGGTCACCTGGTCCGATGGCCTTGTTAAGTGACATCAGAAGCCGGCATCGCAGCTCACTAGGCTAATCCTCCACCTTGCGGCACCGGCACACCGGGTTCTAGTCCCGGTTGGGGCACCAGATTCTGTCCCGGTTGTCCCTCTTCCAGGCCAGCTCTCTGCTGTGGCCAGGGAGTGCAGTGGAGGATGGCCCAAGTCCTCGGGCCCTGCACCCCATGGGAGACCAGGAGAAGTACCTGGCTCCTGGCTTCGTATCAGCGCGGTGCGCTGGCCGCAGCGCACCGGCCGTGGTGGCCATTGGAGGGTGAACCAATGCCTGTCCAAAAAAAAAAAAAAAAGTGACATCAGAGCCATCCTCCAGCCAGAAGCTACGAGGCCCTTTGAGGCCTCCGAGGCTCTGGCTCTGGGGCTTTTTCCAACTCACGGGTCTCTCAGGAGCAACTTACAGAGTCCCATCCTCCTCTCCTCTCCTCTCTGCATGTCAGCCGGGGGTCTTGGTGGGAAGCAGAGACCACTGGGTGCACGTGCACCTCGGACTGGACACTGCGCACAGGCCTGAACCAGCGCTCTCTGTCGCGTGAAAAACAGCCTCCAGATCCCATGGCTGAAAACAACACCCATTTGATGCGGTGCCTGCTTCTGCTGGGGAGAGCTTGAGCCTGGGTCCACTCGGCCTCTCTGCTGGGCTTTCTCATGGGGCTGTGCGTTGTGGCAGGTCAGCCAGTAGACAGATGATTCTGGATGGCCTCCCTCACACGTCCAGCAGCTGGCCGGGCCACCAGTCTCCTCCAGCTGGTGTCCAGTTCCAGCGCAGCCCGCGAGAGCGAGCCCCGTGCACACGTACCTGCTCGTGCTCTGCCTGCAGCCTCTCCTCCCGTTGTCCCCAGGTAGCCGGAGTCTTGGCAAGGCCGCAGCTGTGCTCTGCTTTGGAACGCACCGGAATGGGGTGGCGGCAGCCATCTCCCGGCTTGGGGAGGGCCTGTCTGGAGCAGCAGCCAGGAGTGGGGGCTACAGGAGAATCCTCCTGGGGCACAGTGCTGCCTACAGGTGGCTACACAGTTGGCACAGACCCAGTAGCTGACGGGGATCTTGGGGCCTTCTCCAGCGTTCTTGGGGTGGGAGGAAGAGGAAGGTGTGGGCAGGGGCCGGTGCCGCCCTGGAGGGACTCAGAACCCATTGCCCCTCTCTGGACCTCCCCTTGCCTGTGTACACTTGGCCCGTGGCTGTCTCTGGGCCTCAACCCCCGCTGCCAGGCCTGCTCCAGCCCCACCTCCTACGTAGTACTGTCAGGAGGCAGAGTCACAACAGACTCCGTTTAAAGATTTTAATTAGTTTACGTTTGGGACTCCAGTTGGGCAACACCTCACTCTGTAAAATAGAATGAGTGTTCTGAGGAGCTGAGCAGGGGAGGCTGATTTTGTAGAAGAGAAAAAGGCAGAGGAGAGCAGGAATAGAGAATGGAAAGTAGACTGGCCGTCTCAGAGTTGTCCTTCCAGGGGTAAAACAGAGGGGGCGCTCTCAGCGTGCCGGCTCCGGCAAACCAGGTCCCTTTGACTGGTTGCTCAAAGTCTCCTGCTTTTTTGGAGAACTAGCCTGTTGGAAGAGTTCAGTTTGATGAGGCAGCATGTAGCACGAGGGACTCCATTCCCTCCAGTGTGGATGGTGGGGCCTCATGCAGGAAGCCGAAACAATGGCCCTCTGTAAGCCTGATTAAACGGTGCCCTCAGGCCTGGGCCTCCTCACAGCCTCAGACCCACACTGCTGTCCAGGGGTCTCACAGGGTCTTCCTAAACTGCCACGTGGTCCTGTGAAGACGTAGCCCTCCCCTGGCCAGCCCCCTGGCCCGTGTCGCTGCCCACCACCCCACCTCCCATCCCGGCTTCCAGATCCCCAGACCCCGCACCAGCTTCCCACTGCATGCCCAGGAGCGCCTGCTCTCTGTGCCCCACAGCTCAAGGGTCAGGTTGTCCGCGGAGCTCTGGGACGTGTTCACGTGTCTCTCGTGGAATCTCTCCCTGACGGTCCTCGGGGGGCTTTGCACTGGGGCAAGGGAAGGAGCTGGGGAAAGATTGCATACAACATGTGCAGCTTCTCCCAGCTCTGTGCAAAAGCCGTGTGCACAGGTGTGCAAATATATGTGCATTGGAATATGCTGTCAGTGTGACCAGTGTGTGCGTGTACAAATGTATGCGTGTGCACCATGAGCATGTGCGTGGGTGTGTGTGCACACATGCATGTGTCTGTAATGTGGACTTGTGTGCTCACGCAGCCAGCTGGCAGTGCTGGGCCTCCGCTTATGGTCCAAGGCTCCCCCTCCCCCGACTTCAAGCTCCCATTTCTGGACCTTCGCCCCTCCCCTGCTGGGCAGAGGTGTGTGTGCCAGAGCCATCAGCACCACTGTGTCGGGATGTGAATGTGTATGGTGTGTCCATGGCCTGCTTACGTGTGCACCTGCACCTCCAGCACCTCCACAGGGCCTTGCGTGGTAGGAGGTCGGGTCTGAGAGAACATTGCACAGGTGGGATGATGGGAGCGGGGAGTTCACCTGCTTGCAGACACCTGGTGTGTTCGGGGTGGGGGTGGGGCTCGTGCGTTGCAAGGGGCCGTGTGAGCAGCCGTCCTTCCTGCTCACTGGGGGTTAGGTGTGATGGAGTCGGCTGCGGCGTTCAGGGTGGTGTGATGGTGTCGGCTGTGGTGTTCAGGGTGGACTGAGAGGACAGTGAGCACCCTTCTTTCTGAAGTGGAGGGCACTAGAAGCAAGGGATTCATCAGCACAGGGTGCGGAAGCTGAAGGCCCCCTGGCGTGAGGTGATGGAGCCAGAAGCTGCAGTCGTGGGTACTCCTGCCCCCCACCCCCCGCCCAGGGCTGGAGGGCACAGGAACAGGCAGGCTCCCCCAGCGCAAGCCGGCCTGCAGGGCCTTGCTCAGGGAACCCGGGGCCGCCGAGGAGACACAGCTGTCACGAGAGGGCTGACTGGTGGGGAAGGAAGAGCCGCCTGCAGCCTTCATCAGTGCCTCTCAGGGCCGGGCAGCCTGGAAGCCACCGCCACCGCCACCCCTGCTCTAGAGAAGTGGATCTGAGGAAGTGGCCCCAGGAGGCTCCTAGTGGCGTGGGGGTAGGGGGCAGCCATGGGTAACTGCTCGTGTTCACGTGTGTGTGTGTGTGTGTGTGTGTGTGCACGCCTGTGCTTACATGGGTATGGATGACGGCTGTGATGGCGCATGTGTGCATACAGCTGTGTGTTTGCCCCTTGTATCTGCAGCTAGCAGACAGCTCACAGGGAACGGCGCCTGTGACCAAGCCTGTGCCGGGTACCATCCGTGGCCTCTATGAATATGCGCCTGTTCGAAGTCTCACATGACCGGACGGGTTACTTCCTGCTATCATTGCCCTTATTTCATAGACAAGGAAACTGGCACAGCAGAGTGTGTTTGTGACTCTCCCAAGATTACACTGCGCAGGAGCCAGGGATGGGCTGTGCTCAGCGTCCAAGCTGACGCCGCACCTACTGTTGGCGGAGGGGTTCAGGGGCATCCCTGCTCTAGGGCCCCGGCTGGGGGTCACTCACGCCACCCTCTCCCCTTGCCTGGCTCCTTAGCTAGAGGCGGCCCTAGGCAGAGTGACAGCAGTTCATTTCTTCCCACAGTGTTACTGCCCAGCAAGGGTCCAGCGACACCAGGTCTGTGTCTGAGCTGCTGTCGTGAGCAGGGTGGCTCTGAGACCTGGAGTGGCACCCCTGTGAGGTGGGAAAGCCCAGCCCCATCTCAGCCACATGTCACCACCTAGTGCTCCCATGAGGTGCAGATATACGGCCAGGGGCACCCAGGGGGGCAGGAGCACCCAGGAAGGAGCAGAGCGACCCCTGTGGCCGCTGCCAGGGGACATAACTGGTGACGTGCAAAAAAGTGTGCAGAAGGACAAAGAGCAAGCGGACAAGCAAAGCCGCATCATGTCACTCCGTCTGCTGTTTGCAAGGTGGCACCTCAATGAGGAGGACCCAAGTTGAAAACAGAAAAGACCCACCTCCAAACTCGAAGCTGGAGCGGTTGTGTTGATTCCAAACAGAGCGGTGTTGGGAGCATCCAAGGGGAAGGTTAGAAACCCTGAAGCAAGCACGTGCGCACCCATCACGGGGGCTCCAGAACGTGTGCAGCGAACCCGGCAGAACGGAAGCCAGGGTCAAGTCCACAGCTGGCACTGGGAGTGTGGGAATGCCTGAGAAACCGGGGCTGGCGCTGGTGTGTGTCCTGGCCTCCGCTCCCGTCTCTGCCCCCCTTGTTCAAGAGAGGGAGTGCCTGCGGCTGCAGAATGGGAAGTCTCGGAGCTGGGGCACTGGACGCGGTCCTGGCTCAGCCCTGCTGTGTGGCCGTGAGCCGTTCCTGGGCCTGGGAGCCTGTTTGCTCATCTGGAGAATGGGAGCGCTCACTTCCTATGGGGGTTGCGATGGTGGCTGCGGCCAGGCTGAGCGCTCAGCAGTAGGAGTACAAGGGACCCCCCCATCGCCATCCCCTGGGGGTTCTGCTGGGGCGCTGCCAGCAGGTAGCCCTGGACTCTCGGTCCTCCCTCCAGGAAAGGCCCGGCTGCTGCAAGCACTCACCAAGACACGCCCTGGGGGTCAGGCGGCTCCAAGCGCTGCTGAGTGATGGGGTGGTTCCGTGCCCCACCTTGGAAGGGCTGTGCTCCGGTGCCTCTGCTCCCTCCCCTCCCCACAGTGGTGCTGACCCCGGAGCTCTGCCTCTCAGTCACTGCCGAGGCAGCTCAGTGAATTAACATGATTATGCCCTAGGTACTGTCAAAGCAGTGTGAACGCCCAGTCCGCCCAGTCCGTTTCCTGTGGGCAGGCGAGAGTGCATCCCAGGTCAGTTGTGGGGAGGACCCCATGGGGAGGCTCTGGGAGCTCCGGCTTCTTAAGGAAATGAGGCTGCTGCCAAGGTCAGAGGGCGGGGCCAGGGGAGCAGGTGGAGCAGCTGCTTTGTTCCCGGCAGAGTGTCTGACGGTGGTGCTGTGGCTGCAATGTCCCCTGCGCATCTCACGGTCCTGAGAGTACTGGGAGGTGCAGCCTGGGGTGGTGCTTCCAACACCTGATCCCTCATACCTGGGTTCAAGTCCTGGCTCTGCTTCTGCTTCTGGCTTCCTATTACTGTGCACCCTGGGAGGCAACAGGAGGTGGCTCAAGTACTTGGGTCCCTGCCACCAGGAGGGAGACCCAAATTGAGTTCTAGGTTCCTGGCTTGCAGGAAGGGGTTAGGTATCGTGGGTGTGGGCTCCTGGTAAAAGGGTGGCTCTGGGGCCCACTCGCTTGCCTTCTGCGTTGAGATTTTCTGGCCCAGAGGCCCTGGCCGGATGTGGGTGACATGCTTTTGATACTGCGAAAGAGCCAGGACTGGGCCACCAGAACCAAGAACCCATATAAATGACCCAGTGTGACACATTGGTTACAGCAGCAGAAACCAGACTAAGACAAATGGCGACTTGTTGGAAACCACCTGAGTGCCCAGTGGGTGCAGGTACATGGCATCCAGGAAAGTGTGACCCATCCGTAGAGACCCCTGCAGCCCCCCGGGCAGTGATGAGGCGGGGTCTGTTGAACGCGAACTCTGTCCGCTTGATTGAAGGACCTCCATCGCGCACGCTGCGTGAACCCCAACTTTGCATGAAGAAAATGGAATCCATTCCCCCGTGGAAGTACATGCATACCCAAAGAGAAGGCTGCAAGGGCTGGCCGCCAAAATGTCACCCTACTTGTCTCTGGAAGACAGGATTCTGGAAGCTTCATTTCTGTTTCTGTGAACTGACCTGGAAAGGTTCTTTCTTAAAATGGCCCCCAGGCCGGGTGCTCCTGCATGCAGATGGTGGCCATGGCGTTCGGCAGCTGGGGCCGTCGGCAGTGGCAGAGCAGGGTTCTCTGTTCTAACAGATCTGGGGGCGTTGGGTGGTGTCCCCAGATCCCGTTGTTCAAACCCTAGACAGAGGCTGGAACGCCTTGTACAAGGTGCTTTTCGTACCTGCTAAGCAGAGGCAGGTGGGAGATCAATCCTGTTGAAATGGAGAAGACAGGGGAGCAACAGGAGCCAGCACGCAGGGTCTCCGTTAGTTTATTTGCCTTTTGCATTCAACCAATGTCCACGCTGAAGGCCTGCTATGGGCAGTCCCCATCCTGGACATAGAGCAGTGAGCATAACCAAGGGAAACCTTGTCCTCTCCCAGCTTAGAGATCAGCAGGGGAGACAGACCAGATAGATAGAGATAAGTAACACAGGATGACCTGGTGAGCAAGAGGGGAGGGCCCTGGAGTCAGGGGTCGGAGACCCCATGGTCTCCTGCATGCACGCTTCTCCCCAAGGGTTCCCACGCCCAGACACAGGCAAGCCGCCCACATCTCCCCAGCCGTGGACCAACGTGACCAAAGCCAGATCTCTTAAGGAAAAACACTTCCACCTCGTCCTGATAACCTGCCTCATTAAATTTAATGGGCTGGTTATTCCCATTAAATAAACATCAACTAATTATAAAAAACATATTTGCCAAAGTTTGACCATGGATCGGGTGATCCAATTACATGGTTATTCAGCCTCAGAACACACTCGGCAGCAGGGTCGGGTGCAGACCGAGAGCCGGGAGGGATGGAGGAAGAGCCTGGGATTCGGAGAGCTGTCTGCTCCCTGACCCACTTCCCCTCCAGAGCTCGGTGGGCCTCCAGAACGTCTGTTCCCGCGAGAGTCAGTGAGACAGACTCCTGCAGCCGGCTTAAGCCCCAAAGTTTGCTTCAGGCACCGCTGGATCCGGGCGCTTCTCCGTGGTTCTTGGGACTTGAGCTCTCTCCTTCGGACCCGGCTCTGGGAGCTGCAGCACTTCTCACGCTGGAAAGAGTTCCTCTTTGTCAGTTCCAGTTCAGAGGCTTAAGGGGAAACACAAGCAAACAAACAAAAAACCCCACTGTTGAGCTAATGAGATCGCCACATCAAGATGACTTAGCAAGGAAGTACTAAGTCAAAGCACCGAGAAACACTGCTGCGCACCGACCCCGTGCAGAAAGGAAAGCAGACCGAGCGCTGAGGAGCCCGAGCCAGGCTCTGTCGGGAGGGCAGAATGGTTCACACCACCTTGGAACATGACTCGGCAGTTTCTTTGTGAAGCCAGGCCTCCACCTACACCGTGATGCAGCAGACTGACTCCCAGGCTGACACGGGAGAGGATGCACACGTATGTGCTCTACATGGAGCACACAGAATGTGCAGGCTCCTCTGTTGCTAACAGACACCCCCCCCCCCCCGCCCCGGGTTGGAACAGCCGGGTGCCCAGTGGAGGTAGAATGGTCAAGGGGTGGTTTCTTCCTCCAGTGATGCCCCAGGCATTCTCACGTCCATAGCAGCGCCCAGTACCCCAGAGCCCTCCCTAGCAACATGCATGATCGCACGGACATCCTGGGGCAGGAGAGAAGCCGGACGGGAATTCACGGCTGTATCATCTCTCCATTGCTCCCTGCCAGGTGACCAGGGGCTCCCTGTGGGCTGCAACACGCCTGTGCCCTCGCACATGCATGGACGAGCGCTCTGCCATAGCTTAGCCAGGTGCTCCACTCGGGGTCTCGTGAGACCACCGTCAAGGTGTGGCCAAGCCGGGAGCTCTGGCTGCCGGCAGAATTCATTCCCGGTGGCTGTGGGCCAGAGGGGCTGTGTCTTTGCTGACCTCCTGCAGGCCACCAGCCCAGCCCCTCCTGTCACATGGAAGCCACTTCTTCAAAGCCAGCAGGGGAGTCCCTTGGATGACATAAGGTCATCGTGAGGGGCCCGTCCCTTCACCTCTGCCCGACTTCGAAGCAAACCACACACTTCAGGGGATTTACAGCGTTATGACTCATGGGGGCAGCCCAGGGCATCTGCCGCAGTGCTGGTGACTCCATCCGTATGAAGTTCAAGGCCCCAAGATGGCCAAAACTAATCCACGGTCACAGGAGTCAGGATGGCAGTGGGGGTGGGGACAGGATGGGAGGGACCCTTCATTTTCACGGTGGCTGCTCAGATAGGTAGTAGAAGGCTTCAAAAGGGTGGAATGAAAAGATAAGTTTATCTTGGTGCAAGAATTCTTGAAATCCATGCACAGGAAGATTCTACAAAAAGCGCACAAAAAATGGGTGTTAGGAAAAAACTATGCATAGGTTTCAAAATCTTTTGCCCGAAAATAAACATCTTTTAATTTTATGCTACTGTGAAGTTTTTTTTAATGTACCTTGATATTTGAGGGTAAAAATGCATTGGGCTACTGAGCTGTATGTTTAGGGGTCGAATGTCATTATATGTACGCAAGTAACATGACAGAGAATGGGAGGGGGCAGCTGTGTGGTGGAGTGACCCAAGTCGCCGCCCGCGAAGCCACAGCATCCCCGTTCCTGGCCTTGCTCCTCTGCTTCCAGTCCAGCTCCCTGCTGTTGCGCCTGGGAAAGGCAGCGGGGAACATGGCCCTAAGAACTTGAGCCCACGTCACTCACGTACGTGGGAGACCCAGATGGAGCTTCGGCTTGGACCAGATCTGGCTGTTGCTGCCATTTGGGGGGGTGAGTTAGCAGATGGAAGATCGATCTCTCTCTCCTTTTCAAATAAATCTTTTAAAAAAAAAAGGAAGAAGGAGAGAGTGAGTGGAAGGGGAAGAAAATGAAAGGGACAGGAAGGGAAGAAGGGAGCAGGGAGGGAAGAGAGGGAGGCAGGCAGAACGGAGAGACTCAGGGTGGCCGCTGCAGAATGATTTCCAAACATCTCTTGGCAAGAGGGAGCAGCGTGTATAGTTTGTATCTTTTGAAAAAACAGAGAGGCGAGATGTCCTTGGCATGTCCTTGGGCGTCTGCACGTTTGTCACAGTCATCACATCTCTGCAAGGACACAGACGACCTGGCTCTCGGTTTTCACTCTGGTGAGCTGGCGGGGGTGGGGGGAGCGGAGAGGGACAGGGGCTGCAGGGAGACGGACTGTTTCTCGAGTAGCCTTCTCTGCACTTTTTTTTGAACCGTGTGCATATATTTTAAAATCTGAAACATCTGTTTAAAAAAAAAAAGACCAGACAACACCAAGGGTCAAGGGTTCTGGACTCCCAGCAGCTGTGACAGCGGAGCACTTGGCCCTGCGCTGCTCCTGCCGTACGGAGTGCACTTGAGAGGTGCGTGCAGCTGGTGAGAGTTAGCAGGCAGCTTCTGTAATTCGTTCCAGGCTGGGGAAAGGCTGCAAGCGCCCAGGCGGCCCAGTGTGCTGCCGGGGGCCATCTCGGCCAACAAGCAGGCAGAGAGAGCACAGCTGAGAATGAACACAGGGCGAGGTGAAGCCAAGAAATAGATGCCTGGCGACATCTCGGAGACGCTGAATGAAGCTCCTGGATCCGGCCATGCCTGAAGCCAGATGTTCTTGTACCTCTTCGAGAAGTGAGTCAGTAAAAGATACAGCAAAGCCTGATTTTGCCCTGGGTGGGTCTCAGCCAGCCTGCACCTGTGCCCACTGCGTATGCCCGCCGTCCACACTGACTGCCTGTTCAATATTTTGCATGCCATCTTGCTGTTTGTTCCTTCAACCACAGACGCTCTACCTGCCCATGAGAGGGTTTCCCTACAAGAGGCTTGGGGCCAAGTGGTGTGTGTTCAGATCCTAGTCCAAGCCTTTTGCTCCCTCCTCCTTTGGGCCCTGTGCTGGGGGGCACAGCAGGTGCCCAGAACTCCTGGCTGTGTGGCTGTGGGGAGCATCCACCCCTCACATATTCCCCGACGCGGAGCCCAGTCCATAGTGGGCGGCGACACCAGGGCCCTGCCACTTTAGCTTCTGACCAGGTGGCAACAGGAGCACAGCTGTGCCCGGCCCAGGTGGGGTGGGCACATGCTTCAGGGTGACTTCCCAGAAGAGGGAAGCGGGCTCTGGGACTGAGCCAGGATCAGCAGAGGGGCCTCGGGAGAGGAAGTACAAGCCCCCCACCCCCTGTGCAGAACTCCCAGTCACCAAGACCCCCTCTGCAGAAATGGGCAGAAAGAGGCTGGTGTGGGTGAGCGTGAGGGTGCCTGGCCCGCCTCCCAGGCTTCCTTGTAGGGCACCATCATGGTCAACGGGTGCAGCCCAGCCTGTCCCCAGGGTCGTCCCTTCTTCAGGCCTCAGTTTGTTCATCAGTGATAAGGGGACAGTGGCAGCCCCTCCCCTACTCGCTGCCCATGGTGGGGAATGTTGACGGAGGTGCCTGGGGGAGAGAGCTTAGCTTAGCACAAGGCCAGGCCTTGGACTTCACCGTGACCCCAGCGCCGCATGATTTGCCTTGTGATTCCCAGAAGGCGCTGGGGGGAATGGCAGGGGGAGTTCGGAGGGGAGCGCAGGAAACGCTGGGGCCCACGTTTCTGCCTCTGAAACTGCCCTCTTTGGAGGGAGACTCCAGCTGCCTGAGGGTGGACGACCCCACCCCCGTGGGAGGGCTTGCCTGAGAAGGGTGATGGAGAAGGGGATGCAGGCCGTTAGAGACCCCGCCCCCCGCCCCCTCCTCCAGAAACTCTGACTTCCCTTTATCATCTCCACTTCCTCACTCAAGCCCTAACTGAATCCACAGCGAAGCACCAGGTGGCCTCGGGGAGACGGGCACAGGGAAGGGGTTCCCAGAGACCCCTGTGCCGGTGGCCAGGCAGATATGGGGTCCAAGGCTGGTGCAGCCCATATCTGCCCAAGACCCCCTGGCCAGTGCAAAGCCTGTCCTGTCCTGCACCTTGCATCACGATGGAGCCTGGGGCTGTGCTTGGAGCCCTGGCGTGGGGCAGGGCTGGCTGCTGCTCCCTCTACCACCTGTACCCTGCAGCCCAGTGGGGCTGCAGGATACCATGCCTGCCTTCCAGGCCCCTGCACCCCTCTCCCCGCTTCCCCTCGCCAGGCCTTTGGCAGCTCTGAGCTGACACGTGAGAAGTCCTGCTGCCCCGAAGCCGCAGCGCTGGGGAAGTCATGTGGAAAGAGACAGAGAGGAGCACGGGAGCCCCCGCCCCAGGGAATCGTCCAGGCCTAGCACTGAGCAGGAGAGCGCTGGGACCCCTGGGACCCCGCGGGCACACAGCATCCTTTCCTGCTAGGCCAGGAGGACTGTGCAGCCCTGCCCCGGTGCACACCCTGCCCCGTGAACTCTTCCCTGGATTCGGGATCTTCCCTTCTGCTGTGATGGGAAACAAAGGAGGAGAGAGACGAGAAGACCCCAGGGGAGTGGGGATGCGAGCGGGCTGCGGCGGGCGGACATCAGGGAATCAGGGGCTTCTCTGACAAGCCCACGTGAGTTCCTCTTTCTGACAGAGACCCAGCTGTGGGGTGGAAATCCCACCCCTACCCCACCCCAGGCCCCAGGAAGGGCGAAGGAGCGAGGCACGGCTGTTCTAAAACAGAGAAGGCAGAGGTAAGCTCAGGTGGCTGTGCCCCCATCCCTCTGCTAAGCGGAGGCTCCTGGGGGCAGCGGCAGCCGCAGAGCTGGACCTGGTGTCGAAGCAGCAGCTAAGGTATTGTACAGACCTTCTCTCTCTCAAAACAATTCTCCTCCTCGCCAATTTCAGATTCACAGGAAGTGGGAAGATGGTAGGGCGAGGAGGCGCCCCAGCAGCTGACTCACTTCCCCTCCGTGTGATGTGGGGTCCGGAGCCCCAAGACCGCAGACCCACGTTCCAATCGCAGCCCTGCTGTGGTCGCATGCCTGCCAGTTCTCCATGTACGCGTGGGGGGCACGCCCGAGGAGCCAGAGCCTGAGCCCTCAGAGCCCCCCCGGAGCAGGGTGCCGGCGACTCGGCCCAAGAGCTGCGGGAGCTTGGGGCCCAGCAGCAGCCACAGGCATCTGCCACTTGCCCTCCCACGTTCTCCCCATCTTCCTTCCTCTTTGGCTCCTGGGAGTTCTCTGTAGATTCTGGATACACATCTTTAACCAATTGTATCTGTTACGAGATCCTCTCTAGATCTTGGCTTGTCCCATTACTAATCAGTATTAATGTAGTCGAATGATCCTTCTTTCCTTTATACATTTTCTTTACATCTTGCTTAAATCTCCCATCCCTAGCCTGAGGTCACGAGACAGTCTGCTCTGTTTCCTACTGAAAGTCTTCCAGTTTTCTTTCTCGTGCTCGGAGGGCTGTGAATGATGTGAGGTAGGGATTCCTAGAAGGTTCTCAGGAATGGATTCTATAAGCAAACTTTTCATTTGCAAGCTGCTGCTGCTTGGTGGGGGGGGTGGACAAAGAGGCGTCACCAGTGGGGGGAGCTGGATGACAGGAGGTGCTGTCAGACTGGGGATGGAAAGAAGTGGAGAAATCTGGGATGAGTTTTTGGGGGTAGGGGACAGGGGGTGGGGTGGGAGACATTCAGGGACGGAGAGGGTGGCGCCCAGGAGGGTGCTGAGTTCCTGGTTGGGCAGCTGCAGGAATGTGGTGCACCTGCAGGAGGCAGGGGCGGGGCGGGGCGGGGCAGGTGTACCAGGTTAACCTGGAGCTTGGTCCTGGCCACCCTGAGTACTGCGACCTGCCTGAGTGCCTCTGAGAGACAGCTGGAGATGAGGCCCGGACCTCAGACAGGAGGCTGCGGTTCTCTTAGGGGGCCGTCTGCCTCAGCAGCCCTGCAGGGCAGGAGCAGGCGGAGAGCTGGAGACAGCCCCTGGAGCTGGTGCGCAGAGGGGACTCGGGGAAGACCTGCATGAACACTCGGCGAGGCCAGCTGTGGCCTGTCTCCCCTCAGCAGCTCTGCCAGGGGGTCTCCTGTGGCCATTCTCAGATGAGGAAAGTGAGGCTCGGATAACAGACCTGACCTACACTACGCATCCCCGCCTGCCCACACCCCAGGAAGGAAGGACCTCTGGTCTCGCTGGCCGGGGAAGGGAAGGGCAGTGTAGCAGAGTGGTGGAGTTGGGACCAGCTGGGGGCACTTGGGCAAGTCCCTCCACCTCTGCAGCCTCGGTTTACCCATCTGTAAAATGTAGCAGAGCCTTGCACAGAGGCAGCTCTGTATCAGTGCTCGTTAAAGACATCGGGACTTGCAGAATAAAGCCATGGTGGTAGACCAGTTCCTACCACTGGAATGGCAAGGACCAAAGAGGGGCGGTGAGTGCCAGGTGTGCCAGGTGTGGGTGGGGAGGTGGGGCAGCCGGAACCTGCCCCAAGACCGCTGGAAGTTCCCAGAGCTTGGGAGCCCTGTTCTGCAGCGGCCACTAAAGCTAAACACACGGCTAGCCTGGGACCCTGCCGGCACATGGGTCTAAACATGCACAAGGTCTCATCACAGCCCCCCGCAGCGTGCAGGCAAATGGGGGACCAGGGGCGCGATGTGGTGGAAACCTCTAGAAGTCAGGGGAACAGACTGCCTACCAGCAGCAGAACAGTGCTCCAGGCGGGGAAGCAGACGTGCTGCCATCCCATTTCTATCATGTCCCAAACGAAGCCGCGCAAAACAACATGGCCTTCTGGGAGACAGAGGTCAAAGGGTCTGCCCACAGCAGGACCGAGGTGTGAGCTGTGGCTGCCTCCGGGGAGAAAGGCGAGGGAACACCTCGGCCCTGCCCAAGGCCCTCGTCCCCCTCCCTTTCTTAACCCGATGACCTGGTCCACACACAGCAAATCCCGCACCCTCCAGCCTGCGGGTGGAGGTGCTGTCCCCACTCAGTGCCCCACTGTGTCACTGCAAGGTTTTCTGGTCCTCTCTGTTCCCTTTGTTAGGATCCCAGTGGCCTCACCTCACCTTGGCCCAGATGCCTTCCAGCAGGACGCCAGGCCCTCTGTGCCCCTGCTGTCACAGGGTGATGGGTATCTGCCCCACCCCCAACCGGGCTTGAGTGCTGAGTGCAGGGACAGCACCGGTCCCACTATGTCTGACCCCTGCC
The DNA here is from genome assembly GCF_051225735.1 of Oryctolagus cuniculus. Lineage (NCBI taxonomy): Eukaryota > Metazoa > Chordata > Mammalia > Lagomorpha > Leporidae > Oryctolagus > Oryctolagus cuniculus. The sequence continues at coordinate 111,242,547 of NC_142876.1, forward strand.
ACCCCAGCCCCAGGCTCCGCACGCTTCCTGGCTTCGGTGCCTAGGGCCCCAGGCCACATTCTCCAGACAGCAGCGATTCCAGATTCCTGTGCTGCCACACCCCTGTCGCAGGACCCTGGGCCAGGGACTTTCCTCCGCCAGCACCGCCCAGCTTGGGGCCCGAAGGAGGTCCTGCGGCCCGGCCCGCAGAGGGCGCCCGCTGCTCATCCGTGCACGTGCCCGTCCCACCTCAGGAATGGGACACCTGCGGGGATAGAGGCACCCGGGCCAGGGCGATTGTCTCTTCGGGACAGATTTAGGGTTGCAGGGGATGGAGGCGGTGCTCCTAGACCGGACGCACAGAAGCCGAGGCCAGCTCCCTTGGAGTGCGGCCTCAGGTCAGCCTGCGCTGGAGCGGGGAGGGGTGGGGGGCACCGGGAGGCCTCACCATGCCCCCTTTGCTGAGCAAGGATTTAAGGCGGGCGGCACCATCGCCCTTTGAAGGCTTGCGGTGGGACCCGGTGTGTGCGCAGCGCGGGGCAGAGCGCCCCCTGGAGGCCGCTGCCGGCCCCGCCCCCTGCCCCGCCCCCGCCCGCCCCGCCTCCGGCCCCCAGCGGCGCATGCGCGCGGCGCAGCGCTCCGCGGGCGGCGAGAGCGAGGCCGGTCCGCAGCCGCGCGGCGCTCGGCGCCCCATTCATGCTGGGCAGCGGCAGCGCGGCCACGCAGCGGAGCCCGGGCGCGGCGGCGGCCTCGGCCTGGGCGGCCTGCGCGGCTTCGGCGGCCCCGCGGCGGGGCGGGCGGCGGCGGCGGCGCGGGCGGCGGAGCTCGGCGATGGCCGGCGGCGGGGCGCGCCCCGGGGCAGCCGGTGAGTAGGGGCGCAACTTTCCCCGCGGCGCTGCGCGGGGCGGTGGGCGGGGAGCCGGGCCAGGGCTAGCGGGGGTCACGGGGCCGGTCCGAGGTCCCTGGCCCGGGGGGCGCCCCGGCGGTGGGCGCTCGGCGCCGGTCGGGGGGTGGTCTCCGCGAGGGCGCCTCGGTGCGGCCGGGCTGGCAGGGGGTGTGCGCGGGGGACTGCGGCGCGCGTGTCCGCGCTCCGCGTGTCCCTGCGTCTCTGGCCCGGGCGCCCGCCTGTGTCCGGGCGCGGCCGCGGCCGCGGCCGCGGCGCCGGCGCTGAGCTGCCGCGTCCCCGCCCGGCCGGGATCGGACCGCGGCCCCAGGCCCAGAGCCGCCGGTCTCTCCTGGCCGGGCCCGGCCCGGCCCGGCCCGCAGGGCTCCGTGGGACATCTCCCCGGGGCGGCGCGGCGGGGGCGGGTGCTGCCCCCTCCTCAAAAGCAGAGAGAAAGTTTGCGGCGGCCCCGCCGGCAGGGCCCTGCGGGTGCCCAGGCCGAACCCGGCCGCCGGACCCCAGGCTCGGACCTCCGGCGGCCGGCTAGGACCGAGCTGGGCAGGCCCGGGCAGGGCTCGGCGGCCGCCTGGGCAGGGCCGCGGGAACCGGGAGGAGGTCTTGGGGGGGGTCTGTGCCCTGGGCTGGCCCCCGGGAGCTGGTGGGGGGGACTTGGAGCCGCCTCCCGGGGACCGCTGCCCGCCCCCGCCCCCTCTGGCCCGGGGCGCCCGGAGCTGGGCTCCGGGTCCAGCCCAGGGCCGCAGGGCCGCCGCCGGGCTGGGAGGGGGCGGTGCGGGTGCCGCCCGCAGGCCGCCCCGCTTGGGCCTCCTCGGCCTCCCCCTCGCAGGGCCTCCTCTCGGGGGTCAGACCTCTTCCCTCGGAGGCTTCCGATCGCTTCCTGGACAGTCCCGGGCCTGGCGAGCAACGTAGCCGGCTGCGGCGTTGGGCTGATCCCGGGCTGCTTGGGGAAGGGGCAGGGGAGACTCCAGGGAGGCCCCTCTGCCTGCTGGGCGACCCTAGGTGCAGCCTGGGAAGAGAGGGAGAGGGGTTCCGAGGGACTGCCTCCACCTGGGAGCAGCCCCAGGCTGGTCTGTGGGGTGCTGGGGCCACGCCCCTTGAAAGAAAGGGGTGTGCGTGGGGGGGAGGGGACTTGGTCGAGCCTCTGCCCCCTCAACCGCTGCTCCTGCGGCTTGGGCACCTCCTGGCCGGCTGCTCCCCCTGCTCCCGCGGGTGCAGGGGTGGGATCAGCCCTTGTTGCCTTGGTCCCTGGGCAGCACACCCCAGGTTCCTGGGGCTCTGCACCGGTTTGAGGTGTGCAGGAGAGGTGGGAATATGTATTGGGCTCCCCAGGAGTCTGCCCAGCCCTCGAGGAGCAAACCTGCAAAGCAGCGATGGCGCTTGCTTGCGGTCAGCCCAAGGGGGGCTCTGCCGGGCCCCGGAACGGTGTTTGTTGGGCAGCAGGGTCCGGACGTCTGGGTTTGTGCAGCAGGCTGGGGGCCCCGGAGGCCCCGTGTGTGCCTGAGGTGTGAGCTCTGAGAGCGGGGCATGAACAGGTTCCCGAGGACAAAGCAGACGGCTCTTTGCCGGACTCCTGGGCCCCCAGGTGGTCGTCCGCATGTTTTGTGTCCCTAGGACCATCCCTGCTGGAGCAGCTGTCCTGGCAGAGCCAAGCTGGCGCCCTGAGGCAGGCCCCGGGTGGTGCACACACTTTTGAGGAGCCAGTCTCCGTGGCCTCAGGCCTTGGTCCCAAAGGACCGGTGGACAGCGGTGCTTCGGCCACCTCCCGGCCTCCCGCTGGGGAAAGGTGGGAGTGTCTGGGGGCAGCCCTCTTCCCTGGTTGCTGGTGGAAACCACAGGGCAAGGGGGCAGGACCCCAACTCATGAGGACCCCTGGGGAAAATCCTGGGCCTGGGAGGTGGGCAGGTGGTCCTGCTGTGAAGAGGGCTGGGGGGGGGCCTTTGTGGCCAAGAGCGAGAAGGACCCCCTGTGTTGTCCAGGGCTGGGAGAGGGACGGGGCCGCTGCTCCGGGTCAGGTCCATCACACAGGGATGCCCTGCTGTCCCCCTCACCTGCCTGCAGCCTGCCTCTCCCCGTTTAGCATACTCAGCGCCAGCCCAGCTCCCCTTCCCCCCTGGGCTCAGCCCGGGCAGCCCAGCCCGCTGTCAGTGCCGGGAGCTGCGGCCGTCCTTGCTGCTCTTTGTGCGTCCAGCAGTCTCCCCCAGGCCCTTGCTCCTGCTGTTCTGCCACCCAGCGCGCTCCCCCACCCGTGCCCAGTGCGCCTGGTTCTTCCAGAACAGGTGGAAAGGCGCCTGGGGAGGCTCTGCAGGTCTCAGCGGACAGCGCTGCGCCCTTTACCCTGGAACTCAGCATCTGTCGGGGCACCCGGCCCGGGCCCCTGGCAGCCAGGCACAGCTTCCGGGTGAATGCATTTTTCTCCTGGACGGACGAGGCCCAGAGGAGCTGAGCCTGAACAGGTTGGCTGCTCCCTGTGGAAGCCTGGCAAGGGGTCCCTGCCCTGTTGGGACTAGCGGGGTGACCTTGGGTCTGTCTCAGCCCTGAGTCCTCCGTCACTAAGGTAGAGAGAGTGATCCAAGCATCGTCATTGGCTTTTGCTAGATGCTGGGCAGGAGGGACCCAGCTCAGAGCTCAGCACCTCCGCTTTCCTGGCCTTGGGCCCCTAGCCTGTCCCAGGGCCAGTCCCATCCTGGCAGCCTCCGTTGGGGGCAGGGGCGTGGGCTGAAGGCCAGGCCGGAGTTCGGATGGTGGCTTCTTCAGCCGGGTCCCTCCCGTTTAATATAAAAAGTGGGGCCCGTAATAGCATTAAGCTGGGTGTAATTATCCCAGAGGAGGGGCCGCCCAGCCCCTGGTAATTACAGGCCTGCTTTGGGCTGATAACCGGTGAGTGATTCATGTTTTCTTTGGAGTTCACATGTGCTCTGCCTTCAGCCCAGGCCCCGCTGCCACCTCTAGGAGCCTGTGCTCGGGCTCCGGGGTGGGGGGCAGGGGCGGAGCTTGGGGGATTCCTCTCCTGACCGTGTTTGGAGGCAGCTGACAGCCTGTAGGAGAGGGTCCCCCAAGGCCATGTGACCTCCTGCCTAAAGCTCCTCCCTTCTCATCTCCGACTCTTCCCTGGGCTGTGGCTGGGCAGGTTTGTGGGGAGGGAGGAGTGAGGGTCAGGTGCAGCTCTGCCCAGGAGTGGCCGGCCACTCCACGTGCCCATTTGTTCGTTCGTGTTTATGGAGTCCCAGGCTTAGCCTAGAAGACAGAGAGGCCAGCTGCGCAGAGCCAGCAGTGCCCACTGTCTCGCAGCCACCGTCCTGGTGGAGGAGATCTGGACGCAGTAGCAACAGAGACCATTAGCACATCCGGTAAAAAGGGAGAGCAGACACCTGATCAGAGGCTGGGGGTGGGGCCGGGCGCAGCAGCCTGCTGGCTGGGGTAGATCCGCAAGCAGAGGCCTACGGCACCATGGCCAGCAGCCAGTTCCTGCCTGGACCTGGCAGAAGGCTCTCTCTTCAGGCCTCAGCTTCTCCACCTGTGAAATGGGGGCTGCGTGGCCACAGGAGAGGCGTGGTCTGGAAGTACAGGGGAGAGTGTGGGCAGCCCCAGCTGGCTCCTGCCTGGCCTGGGATCAGCACTGCTCTGTCCGTCTCCAGGGCAGCATGTCGTGGGCACGCCGCGGCCTTCCTCTTGTCATCCGCGAGAGGAGCTGCCATCATCATCCTTGCAGACAGGGAAACCCAGACTAGGAAAAGAATCTGGCGTTAACCCTTCCCTTGGCCAACTGCAGCCAGTGGGGGGAGGGGGAGGTGACACTTTCCGCGGGCAGGTTTGGGGGCAGGTGACCTCGTGTGCAGGTCAGTGAAGTGGCCCACAGTGCTGTTGGAGACCTGACTGTGGGTTGCGGGGCCGGGGGGGTTGGAGTGTGGCCATGCCATGGCTTCCAGGGCAGGGGCTGGGGGAGCAGTTTAGGGTAGGAAGCTGTTTTGGGGGCATGGCTTTCCTGGGAGATGCCTGCCGCTGAGGTGTGGCCAGTGCTGGGGTGCGGGGGCCTCTGGGCCAAGGAGGCACACGGGTCTGGTCGGGCCTGAGGTCCCCATAGGGTGGAGATGCCAAGCCGGGAAAAGAGGGTAGCTGCTGAGGGCTGGGCTGGGGGCAGCTTTCACCCTCCACCCCGGGAGGGTTGTCTCCTAGGAGCTGGGGGTCGGGCCTGTGGCAGGAGGGGTGAGGTTGGGGGGGAGGCGGGGGGCTGGAGCTTGCGTGTCACCTGGGGGGTACTGTTAACTAGGGTGGTGTCGTGGGTAGGAGGTGCAAACTGTGGCTTTTGGACCATTGCTTGGGTCTGGAATCCCAGAGTGACTCAGACTGAGCCCAGCCTCGCAGAGAGCCGCCCCGCCCATCTGTGGCCTTGTTGGGACCCTCACCGAGGGAGTGTGGAGCCTGTCCTGGGGCTGTCCGGGGTGCACGGGGAGTGCTTGGGTGTGAGTAGGAGCTGGTGCTAGTGACAGAGGAGGGCCGAGCTCCCATGTGTACCCACGACTGTGTATGCCCACGTGCAGGCTAGCCTCCCGCCCAGGCTAGCCCCAGCCTTGAGTGGCAGGAGTGTGGGGGCAGTGGTGAGTGCTCAGTGCGTGGGGTGAGGGAGGTGGGTGTGCCCCCAGCAGCCCCGGGCATGAGGGGCTTGGAGGGTCTTGCTCCTAGGGCATGGATGATGCTCTCGAGGTCGAGATTTGCCCGGGGTCCCGGTCAAAACATCAGGCCGTTTCTACCCGTCTCCCTGATCTCAGAGCAGTCTGTCTGCAGTAGCCACGGCTTGGTCTTGGCAACACGCGGTGCTCCCTCGCCGATTGCAGGGCCAAGGAGTTGCCCTCTCTTCGCCTCTGGCTCCTCCCCTGGGTGAGGTCCCACCTCTGGAGGTGGAGCAGGGGTGGCTAACACAGGTGAGGCAGATGGTGGGTGTGTGCACCTGCATGGGCGTGGGGGCCGTGCCCGCACTCACTCACCCTGTCTGCCCCTTTCCTTCCCCAGGGCTCAGGCTCCCGGCCCCATGATGCCCGCCCCTGCAGGACTGGAGCGCCGAGGCCCGAGGCCCCTGCCCGCCATGCCGCTGCCACCTCTGAGCCCGTGCGTGCTCCCGGTGCTGCTGCTGCTGCCGCCGCTGCTCCTGGGGGCCGTGCAGGTGGCAGCGGGCACGCCCAGGCCGGGCGGGGGTCCACAGCCCGCCTTCCGCACCTTCGCGGCCAGTGATTGGGGCCTCACCCACCTGGTGGTCCACGAGCAGACGGGCGAGGTGTACGTGGGCGCGGTGAACCGCATCTACAAGCTGTCGGGGAACCTGACGCTGCTGCGGGCGCACGTGACGGGCCCCGTGGAGGACAACGAGAAGTGCTACCCGCCCCCCAGCGTGCAGTCGTGCCCGCACGGCCTGGGCAGCACCGACAACGTCAACAAGCTGCTGCTCTTGGATTACGCCGCCAACCGCCTGCTGGCCTGCGGCAGCGCCTCCCAGGGCATCTGCCAGTTCCTGCGGCTCGACGACCTCTTCAAGCTGGGCGAGCCGCACCACCGCAAGGAGCACTACCTGTCCAGCGTGCGCGAGGCGGGCAGCATGGCGGGCGTGCTCATCGCCGGGCCGCCGGGCCAGGGCCAGGCCAAGCTCTTTGTGGGCACGCCCATCGACGGCAAGTCCGAGTACTTCCCCACGCTGTCCAGCCGCCGCCTCATGGCCAACGAGGAGGACGCCGACATGTTCGGCTTCGTGTACCAGGACGAGTTCGTGTCCTCGCAGCTCAAGATCCCGTCGGACACGCTGTCCAAGTTCCCGGCCTTCGACATCTACTACGTGTACAGCTTCCGCAGCGAGCAGTTCGTGTACTACCTCACCCTGCAGCTGGACACGCAGCTCACCTCCCCCGACGCGGCCGGCGAGCACTTCTTCACCTCCAAGATCGTGCGCCTCTGCGTGGACGACCCCAAGTTCTACTCGTACGTGGAGTTCCCCATCGGCTGCGAGCAGGCGGGCGTCGAGTACCGCCTGGTGCAGGACGCCTACCTGAGCCGGCCCGGCCGCGCCCTGGCCCGCCAGCTGGGCCTGGCCGAGGACGAGGACGTGCTGTTCACTGTGTTCGCCCAGGGCCAGAAGAACCGCGTGAAGCCGCCCAAGGAGTCGGCGCTGTGCCTCTTCACGCTCCGAGCCATCAAGGAGAAGATCAAGGAGCGCATCCAGTCGTGCTACCGCGGCGAGGGCAAGCTCTCGCTACCCTGGCTGCTCAACAAGGAGCTGGGCTGCATCAACTCGGTGAGCCTCGCCGGCCGCGGGCCGCGCGCCCAGGCGCACCTGTCGTGTGCCAGGCCCTGCTCCCGCCATGGCTCCGCGACACGGGGCGGCTCCTCCTCTGCCTCCCTCAAAGCAGGCTCGGCTGGGTGCCTGTCGCTTCAGCCTTTTTAGTTTTTGTTTTTTGTTTTGGTAAAGATTTATTTATTTGAAAGGCAGCATTGCAGAGAGAGAGAGAAGCAGAAAGAGAGATATTGTCCATCTGCTGGTTCACTCCCCAAAAGGCTGCAAAGCCCGGGCTGTGCCAGGCCACAGCCAGGAGCCAGCAGCTTCATCCGGGTCTCCCACGTGGGTGCAGGGGCCCAAGCGCTGGGGCCATCTTCTGCTGCTTTCCCGTGCGTGTTAGCAGGGAGCTGGGTCTGAATGAGCAGTGGGGACTCACGGGGGATGCTGGCGTTGCAGGCAGAGCTAAACTCGCTGCGCCACCGGTCCACCCATTCTGGCTTGTCTCTAGTCTACAACATAGAGAGGTGGGGGGCTTGCCTAGGGTCACGCAGCCAGTAGGTGCAGACCTGGGACCAGACCCTATTGGGCAGGCCCCAGACACCATCTCTGTCGCACTGGTTCCTTCCTCGGGTTTCCTTGGGCTCCGCCGCCCTTGTAGCACTGAGAGTCGCTGACAGGCGTGTGCAGGCTGTGGTCTGTGCCCTTCACAGACGGCGGCCCCAACACTGGGGCTGCCGAGCCACAGCCACAGCCACCCGCCCCCTGTCTCCAGGTGCCGCCCAAGGGTGGGTCTGGTACCAGCCACTGCGGGGGGAGGGTCTCTTCTACCCTCCCGGGCAGCAGGAACCACTGTCTTCCCAAGGAAGACCCCAGGCTCCGAGGGGGCGCGGGCCTTGCTCAGGATCCAAAGTGAGCCCCCCAAGGCCAGGCCTGGGCCCTCCGTGGCTGCAGCCGTCCCTTCTCTGAGCCAGCCTCTGTGGGGCGAGGAGCGAGCTCACAGCCTACCCCGACTCGAGGCTGTTCCTTCCTGTCCGATTGTCACTGTGGGTGTCAGGGTCCCTAGTGCAGTGGGCCTGGCTCCTCCTCCCATCGTCCCCCCAGGTCCCATGGTTTGGGGGCCGATCGCTCCCCAAGCTGTGTTCCACAGAGGGCCAGATTGGGTGGGTGGGAGCAGAAGAGACGGGCCCCGGCCTGGGGCTGCTTGCCTGAGCCTTGGTTTCTCCGTGTGTCACGTGGGCCCAGGAATCCGTGTTCCGCTGAACTGCGCTGGCTGTGGCTGCGGCTGCGTGCTTGCCTCTCCGCCAGCTGGTGGAGTTGGCCTGGTGCGTTGGGAGGCCCCGGTCCTGGGGGAGGTGTTTGCGGTGTAGTTGTGACGCTCACCCTGTGTCCGCTCCCAGCCCCTGCAGATTGATGACGACTTCTGCGGGCAGGACTTCAACCAGCCGCTGGGGGGCACGGTCACCATCGAGGGCACACCCCTGTTCGTGGACAAGGAGGACGGCCTGACTGCCGTGGCTGCCTACGACTACCGCGGCCGCACCGTGGTGTTTGCCGGGACTCGCAGTGGCCGCATCCGCAAGGTCAGGCCCAGGCGGGCTTGCGGTGCGTCGTGGGGGTGGGTGGGGCTCCCCAGGTGGAGGGGCAGCCTCGCTCTGTGACCTGGGAAGCCAGAGTCTGGGGAGGGCGCGAGGTCTGGCCAGTGCCCGGGGCTGGGCCCAGGGACCTCCAGGGGCTCGGCTCACCAGGGTCTTGCAGGAGCCAAGCCTCCCTGGGAGGTGTCCTATGCCGTGTGCCACGTGCAGGGCCCTGAGACCGAGGGAGGCTTGGGCAGGCCTCCGTCCCATGAGCGAGAACCCTTCAGGGCCCTGGGGTCGGGGATGCCGAGGCCTCCAGAGTGCTCCGTGAGCTCCAGGGAGGCTGAGTGGGGGTGGGGGCAGGGCGGCCCGTGCAGTCCCCTCCCCTCGGGCCCCAGCTCCCGAGCCCTGGCGGATCCGGTGTCTGCTGAGGCAGCACTGCCCTGCAGGAGCCTATGCGCGCGCGAGGCGGCAAGGCCAAGGGCAGGGTAAGGGTATGCACCTGCCCCCACCCTGCCCCGGGCCGCTGCCAGGGGAGTGACGTAGCCAGGCCCTGGAGGGACCAAAGGCCCTGCTCAGGGCCCCTCAAGGCGAGGGGACTGGGGTGGCTTGTGTGTCTCCTTGAGTTCTCTCCCAGAGCGGCATGCCTGTGCTGAGCTGGGCCGAGGGCCGGGCCAGGAAGGCTTCCTGGAGGGCGTGGGCAGAGGGGAGCCGCCCGGGCCCCCTGGCGTGTGGTACCTGGTGGGGGCTCGGCTTTAGGGCAGGCCCAGCTGCTAGAGGAGGCTCCGCAGGGGGACGGAAGGGCGGGGGTGCTGGGCGCAGCAGGGCTCAGCGAGCAGGGCGGGCCCGGGGATGAAATAACAGCCGCTGAGGCTGGCGCTGACGCAGCTCGGCGTGCACCCGTGGGTGGGGCCGGGCCTGCCGCCAGCCAGGGCCTCCTGGCCGCTCCGCCTCTGCCGTGGAGGTCGCCCCGGGAGTCAGGTCCGCCGCTCTCTGGGAATTGAACCCCCCACCCCCACACCTAGTCTTCCAGTCTGTGAAATGAACCCAGATGTCCGTGATCTGGGCTGAGCGGCCAGGGGCTGGGGTCACCCTGGTGGGCTCAGCACTGTCCGGTGCCCTCAGCCGGGTCCCGTGTCTGTGGCGTGAGGGCCTTTCCCCGCTGTCCAGTGGGCACGCCCGCTTGGCACACAAGAGACACACACACACACAGGCTGCGGAGCCGCCCAGGGGCCTGTGGCTCCCCCGCCGTGCGTGTTGGTGCCTGGTGCCTGGTGCCTGGTGCCTGGTGCCTGGGGTAGAAGCTGGGGTGCTCTCAGCTTGGAGATGTTCCCACGGGCACCTCCACTCGGCTCCCAGCACTGGGAGCGTCCCCTTTGATGGTGGGTGGGCTGGCGGGGGAGGGGGGCAGACAGGCCCGGTGCCGCCCGCAGGCTCCCGGTGAGGCTGGGAGGACGGGTTCCTCCGGTCCTGACTCCCCTGTGCTCCTGTGCCCGGGCACACCTTTGCCTGGCAGCTTCGGCTGGAGGAGCCCCAGGACGCGGGGGTTCCCTAAATCCCTGCTCGCCGTTGTTCTGCTGCCTCCCCACCCCAGGCCCACAGGAGGGAAACTGAGGCCGGAACGAGGAACCGTGTATTGGTCATGAAGAGGTCCCTCCATGCTTCCCTCCCCCACTCTGCCCCCTTCCCCCTCCAGGCCCGAGGAGGGCCGTGGCCGGGCAGCTGGGGAGGGTCTGTCCTCTGCCCCTGCAGGCCTCTTGCTGACTTGTTTGGGCAGCTGCTGGGGAGTCCAGCTGGGGAGGTCAAGTGTGAGCTCCCCCGAGAGCCCGGCGTTGCTGGTTCAGGCTGCGTGACCCTGGTGGGCCCCTTCCCCACAAAGCCTGGTGCTTTCCGAGGCTCAAGTCCCGGTCCCTGCCGCCCAGGTCCCGGGCCTGGCGACAGCTTCTTCTACCCATAGACCCATGTGGGCTTGTGAGGGCTCAGCCCCCTTGGTGGGGTGCCCGGGCTGCTGGCAGGTGGAGGACGGTGGGCTCTGTGAGCACCATGTGTTTGCAGGCCCACCTCCAGGCCCTACTGCCTGCTCCCCTTTCCCCGGGGGGCCCCTGCTGCCGTTGTGAGGGTCTGTGGCGCTGTCGGGTAGCTGCCTCGTGTCTGTGGCAGATCTCGCCCAAGCTCTCCCCTCGCTGGCTTGCAACCTGTGGCACCGCGTGGCAGCCTCCCACCGACCCCTTCCCCGGCTTGACGGAGGAGGGAACCGTGGCCTGGGAGGACCTGGCAGTGCCCAGGGCCGCTGGCTCCAGGGTCCTCGCCGTCCCTCCCTCTGTGTAGGTCCTTGGAGGAAGGCGCTTGGGGTCTGGCAGAGCTCTCGGGGTGGGGGGGCACGCTTCCATGACCCCATCCCTCTCTGAGCGAGCCCAGGGTCTGGGGCAGCTGCTCCTCCGGGAGACCCTCCCCCATGCGCCCCCACCCCTGCTGACCTCTGGGGCCTGCCTTTCCCCTGCCTCAGGCCCTCGGCAGCTGCTGCCCTGGCGGGGGTCTGGCTGCCGCGGTGCAGGCCGCCCTGTGGTGCCCTCCGGGCCTCTCCCCCTCATTGGTTCCCACGCCTGCCCTGGCCCTGTAGCCTCCTGCAGGTGCCAACCTAGGCCCTGCCCTGCCCCCACAGCAAGGGACACTGCCCCGGGCAGCAGCACAGGCTGCCGCTTGGCTGGGGCCTGGCAGGAGATTCCGCCCTCTCCCGTCTGCCCTGTGTTGTCCTGACCAACCCAGTGGGCACGGGGTGACAGGAGGCCTGGACCCGTCCTGCTGTCCCTCCTGCTTCTCAATCTCTGGGTCTTGGGGAGGAGCCAGGCCTCCGGCTCTCCCCTCCCCCACCGCCTGCCCGCCCCGCCTGCCTAGCCCAGTGGGTGTGGACACCCCACCTTCTGCCGGCTCTCTGGGCTCCCTGGGAACCCCAGCCGCAGCCCGAGGGAGCGGGGCCTGCTGGACTGGCCGCTCCCCCTCTTTCCCGGCCTGCTCCTTCCCCGCTTTAAAAACCTCCTGGGGAGCTCCAGGGACTTGGCTGGCCCCCAGCCAGGCCCTGCCAAACGTGTTGTTGTGTAAAATTGTAGCCGATTAATTTAAGACCTGCCAACTTCAGCTGCTCGGGGCTGGCTGGGGGTGCCCCTGCCTCCCCCTCCCTTCCCGAGAGCCTTGCCTGCCACCTGCCCTGCCTCCACCGAGGCCGCCTCTCCTTCCCCGGCCTCTCCCAGCACCTCCGCCCCCCAGAGACCCAGCCCTGCCCCTCGTCCTCCAGGGACCCCAGCCTCAGCTTGAGTTCCCAGGGGCAGCCTCTGCTCTGAGCCTTTGGAGTCATCCCAGGTCTCTCGGAGCAAGAGAGCAGACCCCAGACTCCCGCAGGGTGAGTCCCCTCCCCCAGCCCTGCTGGAGCACAGGTGGGCAGAGGCCCTGCCCCAGGCCAGCCTCACACGAGTGTCCGCTGCCCCCGTGGCCCCCGCAGAGCCCAGCGGGGCCTGTTTGGTGGCTGTGCAGGGCAGGAGCCCAGGCCCGGCTGCCCCGGTGCCCAGTTTTGCAGTTCTGTGTTCTGGGAGAGTGTTTCAGGCCAACTCCAGCGTGCCTGTGGCCCCCGGCTTGTGGCTGGGACCTATCCCGTAGCATTTAGCAGCTGGGCACAGGACTCTCAGGGAGCCCAGCCTGAGGTGGGCCTGCCTGGGGGCTGCTGGGAGGCAGGGGTGGGTTGACTGCCCCTCCTCATACGGGCCTGTGACAAGCCATTGCTGCTGTGCTCTGACCCCGGCCGGGCTGCTGTCCCACGCACATGGGCCTTTGTGCTACAGGGTGGCACCTGGCCCCCAAGCTGCCCGCTGCGTACCCCGAGCCCGAGCCCCTGTGTCTCTGTGGCATCCTGAGGGCACTCAGGGAGGTGGGCCCTGTGATGTCTGCATCCTGAGGGCCCAGGAGCCCCATAGCATTAGTTGTGTTGTCCTCAGAATATTGGGGACCGTGGCTGGTGGCAGGCACAGCTCCACGGAGCACACGTGGGGCCTGGGGCTGGAGAAGTGAGGCTGCCGCCCAGCCCCGTGTCTGCAGCTCCCTCTGCCAGGGCCCTCCTGCACCCCACAGGCGGCTCTATCTGCTCCTCCTGCTCGTGTCCGCGGAGCACCTGCTGAGTGCTGCCCCAGGCCTGTGCTGGCCAGAACCTCGCGTGCTCCTCTGGGCGGTTCTGACCCACATGTGAGCGTGCACAGATGAGCGGGTGTTGCAGGGAACAGCTTGGGGCGCAGCCGCCAGCTCTGGGGCTGCTGTGTGTTTGTGACTTCCTGTAGGCCGAGTCCTCCTTGGCTCAGCCTCGCCCCTCGTGCTGTCGGTAGCTGTGATCTGCGCCTGTCCAGGGCGTCCCTCCACTCTGGACGGACATGGTGCCATTTCCTGCCACCATGTGCGTGGACCCCGGTGAAGGCAGGTGTGAATCCCTGATGGATTTCCACCTGGGTCTCCGTCACCCTTCTAGCCTGACCCCCTTGGAGGACTAGGGGAGGCCCTCTGGCCATGCCTGGCAGGTCTGTTTATGTCCACCCACTGTGGTCATTGATGGGAAGTGGCGGGGACCCCGCTGTCACTGTCCTGTGGGTGGGTGGGTGGGGCAGTCTGCTGGGTAGGGTTTTCTAACTCAGAGGTGCCTCAGTGCATGCTGGGAACCAAGCCATGCCCTGGCTGGGGTGTGGAGGCCTTGGGTGCTGCTCTGGGCACCTGGTCTGTGTGTGGTGGGTCAGTTTGCTGGCGACCCCATGGTGGTCTGCCTGGTGGCGGCTGGGAGCCAGAGAGCGTGGATGGAGCTTCTGTCTGCCGTGAGTGACGCTGAGGGTCAGTGCTGCGGGGCCTTGAAGTCACAGGAGAGAGGTGGGTGGGAGGGCCAGCGGTGCTGGCTCAGCAGCCCCCACTGGGACCCCGAGCTGGTTGAATCCTGGGTTGCCGTGGGGACCCCAGCAAGTCCTAGGTTAGGACAAAGTCTCAGTGATGTGGGTGGAAGCTGTGCCAACCGCCCCGGCTCGTGGCCTCTGCTACAGCAGGTGCAGCCCTGTCTCCAAGCAGTTCTGCCTCCCAGCTCCCGAGTTCTCCCCCAGACCTGTGCCGCAGAGGAGGGTCCTGCTGGAGCCGTGCGCAGCCCGTCTGGCAGCCTGGCTCCTGCCACCTGCAGGACCCTGACCTCGATGCCTCCAGCTCTCCTTTGTGTGCTGGGGGTTGGGGATAGGAACGACGGGATTCCTGGGACACCCCCCCCCCCCCCTTGCCAGGTGTGTCTGGCCCAATTACAGCCATCAGGCCTCCTGCAAATCACGTTTTAATTACCCAATTACTGCGAGAGGAAATCACTAATTGCTTTTCCAGTATCAAATTCCTCCTGGCCTTTCTGAAAATGGGGGTGGGTGGGGGGACCCAGGAAGGGGGCCTGGAACCGGCCCCAGCCTGGGGAGGGGGAAGCTCATTGAAGGGGAGAGGGGAGGAAGGGCTCAGGAACCACCGTGGGCTGGGGGCGGCTCGGCAGTTGCATTTACACAAAGGGCCAGGAGGGCCGTGAGACCCCAGCTGCTGCCTGCCTGTCCCTCCACCCCCGGAGACAGAATCAGCTCGGGCAGTGCACCCCACTTCATGGCATGGCGGGGAGGGGTGGGGGTGCATCGTGGGCCAAGCTCCCTGGCTGCCATCAAGGAGTGGGCAGAGCAGAGGGCTTCTCCCTCCTAGGTCGGGGCCAAGCTGGGCAGCCCCCTGCCTCCGGGCGGCTAGGGCGCGTGCCGACCTTGGCACTCAGCCTGGACGGCCCAGACATCCTCCTCGGCGCCCCCGCCTGCCCTCAGCCCAGAGAATGGGCCCTTTGTTGGCTCTGGACTGGATGGACAGCTGACCTGGCCAGGCCGTCAGCTGCCCGCTGCCTGCAGCAGTTGGCCAGGACCGTGGCAGTGATGGGTGCTGGGCAGCCGGCAGGACCAGCCTGGGACTTCGGTCCCCAGGACCAGGGCCTCCCTTGACCAGTAGCTGCTTCCCTTTAGCCCCGGGTGGGGAACGGCCCCCACATGGGGACAGGTGCTCAGTTCAGGCTAAGCTCATTGCCTGGGCTGGCACTGTCCCTGAGAAGTCAGTGGGGCCTGGCTGCTGCCTGGAGAGGCTGGTTGCCCTTGACCCTCAGCTCAGAATCCAGGGTCAAGTCCCCAGTGTAGAGATGGGACAGAGGGACCCAAGGGCTGGAAGAGCCAGGCAGAGACCCTGAGCTGAAGGGGGATGGGTGCCCAGGGCCAGCACGGGCTGCTGGGCATCCCCAGGGAGGCTGGGGGCTCCGTGGACGCCATCTGTGAGAAGGGCGGATCATCAGCAGGCCACGGCTCAGGGAGCAGGACTCTGTGAACAAGGCCAAGTCCCCCCATCCAAGGGTGCTGTGTGAGAGGGGGCAGAGGGCTGTTGGGGCCACCAGTCTGGGCGATTTGCAGACCCAGGAGGCGGCAGACAGCTGGGGGCGGGCAGGGTACCTGGGCGTGGCCCAGCCTGGCTTGAAGCTTGCGCCCCTCACTTGCTCTGCCAGCTGCCCAGCTGCTCCAGGGAGAAGCCTGCTGGACCCAGCTGCTTCGAGGGTGGGCTGCACCCAGGTGGGTGGCCCTAGAATGGACAGCTGGGGACTGGGGGTGTGGACGTCGGCACGCACGCTCCCAGCCAGCCGGCGTGTGCCCTGCTGGCCCTGTGCCTGCCCTGCGCTGCCTCTCTCCTGGAATGCCCTCCTGGCAGGGTGTTGGCTCTCCTCCCGCTTCTGGCATAGACTCTGCCCACCAGGTGCAGCTGTGGGAGCCTTGGTTTACTTCCTGGCCCTGTAGCCGGGACACGGCGAGCTTGTCCAGTCACACCCTCCCCATATGGTGTGTACACAGGGCCTCCGTAACGAGTGTGTGCACACAGACAGCCCGGACGGTGGCTGCTCGGCACGGTGCATGGGGCACACGCACCCTCCAGGCCAGCAGGCTGCTTCCCCGATGCCTGCCTGCTCTGTGCCCCAGAAATGCCCTGTGGCCATCAGTGGCCCCTCCCCAAGAGTTGGCCCCTGCTGGGGTCCTGTCTGCCTTTGCCTCTGTAGGGGTGGGGGTGGTGTAGTGCAAGGCAGGTGGGCGGACAGATGGGTGTGCGGCGACGGACAGCTGGATGCGCGTGCCCCCAGCTGCAGCTGTCGGGTGCCACCTGTCCCAGTCGGCACTCTGCCTGGGGAGGGGGGCATTCCGGAGCCAGGGCTCAAGTTGCGTCTTCCTTCTCCTGTAGGCTGGGGGAGGAAGCCTGCTCGTCACCCAGCCCCACCCACCCTCTAGGCCTTGGCGCTGCTCTGCCCTGACCTTGCGCTTCTCTACTGCGTTCTCTCTATCCCCTGCTGCATGGGGGTGCCCCTCGGAGTGACCTGTGGGCCCCCAGCCCTGGACGAGGAGAGGGCTAACAGGCTGGGCAGTGCTTGGGCCAGCATCACATGGCCGCTGGTGGTGGGCAGGGTGGCAGGAAGTTGATAGCTCTTACACTGTGCCACTTTTGGGGTGCCTCCCGGGGTCCGGTCACACATGCTGGGGGAGGGGTGAGGCTTGGGATGGGTGCTGAGTGAGACGGGTCAGGCTTGGGCCGCTGTGGGGGGCATCTGCAGGATCGGGGAGACGGGGTAAGAGGGGGGAGGTCCCAGAGGCTTCTGGATTGGAAACTGGGTCTCCATGCCCTGCCCCTTGCCCAGGCTGTGTCCTGCTCTCACCTCCAGCTCCTCCGGGGTGTGTGACGGCTGTGGGGCCCTGGGGCCCTGTGTGCCGCCCTCCCTCTTCCCCTCCTGTGACTCAGAACTGCCCTCCCCCAGGAAGGGGTGTCCATCATCCCCATCCACAGCTAGGGAAACAGAGTCAGGGAGAGGCTCAGCGCCCCGCCTGGGTCCCACTGCTGGAGTCATGGGGGTCTCGGTGCTCGCTGCGTCTGACCCAGCTCCTGTGAGCAGTGCCTGTCACAGCTGCGGGGTAGGGGTCTGTGGAGCTGACCCCCTCAGCGCCTTTGCCGTGGTCACGGAGGATCGGCCACACAGCCGGCAGGCCGGGGTGGACGCGGGCGGGGTGGGTGGGCCGGGTGCGGGGCTGGCCCCCGTGCCGCCTCCCAGTGGTCCCAGAGGCCGCAGGCTGAGGTAACCTGGCAACTGTGGCCCAGCCCCTGCAGGCGTCCCAGCCTGGCCGGCCTGGGGCCTCCTCCCCTGCCCTGCTCTGGGCTCCCTCTTCCGGGTCTGGTTTGACTTAAGTCTGCTTGGTGGGGAGGCAGCTGAGCGGATGTGGGGGGTGGCCCTGAGCTCTCAGGAATGCGGCCCTCCCCCTCTCCCACAGCCCAAAGCCTCTGGCCCGGAGACACAGCGCCCCACCCTGGCTGGCCGCCCTCGGCCCGGCCCAGGCTGAGCCGGCTCTGGCCCTGACACCAGCAGACCTGCCCTGTCCTGTCACTGCGGGGGCTTCCAGGAGGGGTCCTGTGCCCTGTGCGAGGTGGCGACAGTGGAGGTGGAGGAGAGGGGGGCCGGGCGGTGACACCGGAGGCGGGCGCAGGCCTCAGGCCTGGTGCCGGGGAGAGCCTGCCCTGCCTGGGACCAGTGAAGCAGAGCCAGACCCAGAGCCAGAGCCGGAGCCGGGCCGCCGCGCCCCGGGAGCCCCATCTCTGGAAAGCCCCCTGGGTCTCTCTGTTAATTAAATACATTTGTTTGGTAAAAGCAACTAAAAATACTTGCAGCCTAGCAGGCTGCAGCGGAGAAGGCTGGCCAATTAACGCCCAGTCTGTTTGGGATCAGGAATATATTTCCATGCCAATAAGACGCCTGCCCTCCGCCTACCCCTGGGGGCTGTCCCCACCTCCGGCACAGCCTGGAGCCCCCCCCCCCCATTCCCAGCAGGCCCCGGCCTCTGCTGTGCCCCACCCCAAGTGTCCCTCCTCTGGAAGCCCAGCTGGGCCCCAGGAAAGGTGGGGTACCCGCTTGGGGCTCCTGCAGCCTTTGCCCTCAAACGGCCACGTGGCTCCGTGGTGGGGGCTGACCCCCACCCCGCGGAGGCCCCTGCCCTAGGTTCTGGCCTCTGCAGACTGTTAAAAGCCTGGGGCTGGTGTTGGGCCAATGAATGTAGCGCAGGAGGGGCTCCAACGCAGGCCCCCGCGGGGGTGGGGCCGGGGCAGCAAAGACAGTGACCTAGTGCCACTCAGGACCCCTGCCGCCACAGATCCTGGTGGACCTCTCGAACCCTGGCGGCCGGCCGGCTCTGGCCTACGAGAGTGTGGTGGCCCAGGAGGGCAGCCCCATCCTGCGCGACCTGGTCCTCAGCCCCAACCGGCAGTACCTCTACGCCATGACAGAGAAGCAGGTGGGTGCCACCGTGGCCACGGCGTGTGGCCACTGGGGAGCTGGGGGAGGGGTGGGCCCTGGGTCGTGACTGACTTCTCTCAAAGGGTGCCCACTGCGGCTTGGCAGAACTGGTTGGTGTGGGTCTCCGTGTGCACTAGGGCAGTGTGAGGGCTCCAGGGTCAGCGACAGCCTGGGCTCCGCGGGCCTGTCCTGGGGGAGCGGCGTGGGTGAGATGCCCCGTCCCTGATGCTGCCTCCAGATCCGCCTGGCCCAGGCTCCCGACAGTGGAGACCATAGCGCTTCCAAGCGTGGCGGTCCTGCAAGGTTTGGGCCGTGGACCCAGGGCCCCCAGGTTCTTAGGCCTGGAGCCAGGATGCTGGGGCTAAGGCCCGGGCTCTTTGTCCAGTGGGAGCCGTGGCCGTGGCCTTAGGGACTGGCCCATGTGGAGCCACCTCTGCCCTCTGCTGTGCCGTGTGGAGGGTGGGTCAGCACAGGCACCAGTCCAGGCAGTGCCAGGCCTGCCTCCCCTTTTAGCCACACTTGCTTCTCTCTGACTTGTCCTGAGCTCAGGGGGCTCTGCTGTCCCCCGGCCTCCCCGGTGCTCCCTGGGCCTCTGTGGATGCTGGGAAGCCAAGCTGAGCAAGCGCGATCCAATGCCCGGAGCCCAGCCTGCCTGGGCCCACCTTAGCGCTCAGGGCTCGCCTGTACTTGTTCGGGGCAGGGTCCTGGAGCACGCAGAACACGGGGAGAGGGGGGGTGGCCTGGAGAGGCCTGACCCTGTGGCCCCTGCTCCAGGTGACTCGGGTGCCCGTGGAGAGCTGCGTGCAGTACACGTCCTGCGAGCTGTGCCTGGGGTCGCGGGACCCCCACTGCGGCTGGTGTGTCCTGCACAGCGTGTGAGTAGGGGTGGGCAGGCTGCGGGGAGGGGGGCCACAGCTGTGCCCCCCAGGTGGTCGCGGCTCCCTCTGAGTACTTCTGGGTCTCAGCCAGACCAGAAGTAGGGACGTCACGGCGGGGAGGGGTGCTGCGGGCATGGCACCATCCTTGCCACCCCGGCCTGGGGTCTCCCCTCGGCCCCAGCCTCAGCACCCTGTGCCCGCAGCTGCTCGAGGCAGGACGCCTGTGAGCGGGCCGACGAGCCCCAGCGCTTCGCCTCGGACCTGCTGCAGTGCGTGCAGCTGACCGTGCAGCCACGCAATGTGTCCGTCACCATGTCCCAGGTCCCGGTGAGCCCCGCTGCCCCCGGCGACTGGGAGGGTGGGGGTGGGGTGGGCCGGGAGCGCCCTGCTCACCCACACTTCCTGCCCGTGGGGCGCAGCTCGTGCTGCAGGCCTGGAACGTGCCCGACCTCTCTGCCGGCGTCAACTGCTCCTTCGAGGACTTCACCGAGTCCGAGGGCCTCCTGGAGGACGGCCGCATCCACTGCCGCTCGCCCTCTGCCCGGGAGGTGGCGCCCATCACGCGGGGCCAGGGTGAGCACCCTGTCCGTGCCCGGACAGCCTTGGGGTGGGAGGGAGGATTCGGTCACTCCTGACACGCCGAGCACCCGCCCGTCTGATCCCAAGCACATGTTTTATGCAAACTGTGACACCCGTTGTCTGAGGGGCTTGTTGTTCCTCTTGGAGCTGATGAGGCTCCCATGCCATAGGTGGACGGTCCTTGGGGGACAGTGGATGGGTGTCGTGTCATGAGCCTGTGCGAGAGATGGGCTGGCGGAGCACAGGACCCCTCCCAAATAGCCTGGGGGTTGGGAGCCACACTATCCCCACCTCTTCCTGCCACTGAGCAGGAAGCCAGCACAGGGTCAGTGAGGCAGCGGGGCAAGTCCCGTCCCCGTCCCCCCCCCCCCCGGTCATGAGAAATCTCGGCCGTGGCGACCCTGGCCCTGCTGCTTCTGCAGGAGACCAGCGCGTGGTGAAGCTGTACCTGAAGTCCAAGGAGACGGGGAAGAAGTTCGCATCCGTGGACTTCGTCTTCTACAACTGCAGCGTCCACCAGTCGTGAGTGTCCCCGGGCCCCCTGCCCTGCCCCAGGGGTCACGTTGCCCTCCTGTGGCTGGTGTCTGTGTCCAGGGCTCCTGCAGCCAGGTGGTCAGGGAGGGAGGAGGGGCTGCTGTGGGAGCAGCCTGCCTGGTGGGAGCACCAGCAAGCGCAGGGCTGCGGGGGCTGGGGAGGTGGGGGCTAAGGCTGGGGTACGCGTGTCCACGGCAGAGCCACCCCCTAGGAGCGGCGGGTGTGCCCTCGGGCATGGGCGTGGGCTCTGGGTGGCTCTGGAGCCCTGGGCAGGAGCGTGACGTGCACCCACTCACACGTGTGACGTCTCGTGGGCCAGGGCTGGTGCAGGGGCCCAGGCACAGCCGCCAAGTGTCTGGTGCTCCTGGGCCCAGTGCCAGCTGCTGGACAGCAGCGTCCCCGGGTCTCCTGCGTTCATGCTGGCCTGTCTCAGGGCCCCTGGCTGCGGCCTGTGGACCAGGGTTGGGCCTCGGCTGTGGTTTGGCTGGGAACACCCCTACTCCCAGCGGAAGACCGGAGAGGCCGTGGGCCTACTGAGGGCCCCACTGTGAGCCAGGCAGTGGGTCTGCCTCGGGCCTGGGGTGAGGCGGGCGGGTGGCGGGGAGCCCCCAGCAGGCAGGGGGTTGGAGGTGGGAGCTGCCTGGTTTCTCAGCCTTGCCTTTTACTGTTGACTGTCAGAGAGATGCCTGCAGAGCTCTGGACAGAGCCCCTGCTGGGTCAAGGCAGGACTTTCATCTCCAGGGTGCAGCTTCTCTGGTCCTGGGTGGTGAGGAGACCACCAGGGGCCGGAGACTGCACTGGCAGAGGACTGCAGGGGCGTGGAAGGAGGAGAGGGGCAGGGCGGC
The DNA here is from genome assembly GCF_051225735.1 of Oryctolagus cuniculus. Lineage (NCBI taxonomy): Eukaryota > Metazoa > Chordata > Mammalia > Lagomorpha > Leporidae > Oryctolagus > Oryctolagus cuniculus. The sequence continues at coordinate 111,263,481 of NC_142876.1, forward strand.
CGGAGCAGCTGGGAAATCCTGGGGGCCAGGTGGCGGCAGCGTCCTGGAGGCTGAGTTGTGGTCGGCCCAGTGGGCTGAGGACCTCATGGCCGGGCCAGAGGGCAGTAGAGAGCTCGTGGCCTGGGAGGAGACACGTACCACGGCCCTGCTGCTTGGGGCTGGGGAGCCCTTTGCTGCCGCGCCCAGATCTCAATTCTGTAGGAGAGGAAACCCAGTGCAGCGCCTTTGTCACCCAGATGCATCTGTGGTGCTAATAGCCACATGTGGCTCCGTGGCAGGCAGAGCTGGGAGAGGACGTCCCGTGGTCGCAAAGACCCCACAGGAGAGAGCGGCCAAGAGGGGGCAGCACTGGACAGGGGTGCTCTGCGGAGGCCTGGGTGCAGCAGTGTGCAAGTTGAAGGGAGGAGCGCTGCGGGCCTGGAGCGGACAGTGCAAAGGCCCTGAGGTGGCCACGGGGCAGCACGGGCCGGCTCCCCAGGCCTCACCCCCTGCCCCATTCCCCCGCAGCTGCCTGTCGTGTGTCAACGGCTCCTTCCCCTGTCACTGGTGTAAATACCGCCATGTGTGCACGCACAACGCTGCTGACTGCGCCTTCCTGGAGGGCCGTGTCAACATGTCCGAGGTAAGGCCAGCCGCGGCTGGGGCTCGGGGCTTTGGAGGGGGACTGCCCTGCATGGGTGTGGACTGAGGACTGGGCTGTGACGTCAGCACGTTGTCCACATCTCTCAAGGAGCGGCCGGGCCGGTCACTATGGGAGGAGGCTGCACTCTGGGCCCGACGGTGCTGGGGGTCAGAGATGTTACCCTGAACAGTCAGTGGTCCCCAAGTTCTTCTGTGGCCCTTGGGAGTCTGAGCCCCCCTCATCTGGGGGGCTGCAGGATAAAGGGCGACCTGGAGGGGGCTGTGAGGAAGGCGCTTGTCCAAGACCCAGAGCCCGCGCAGGCGCGAGGGGCCTGACCAGGTTAACGTGTGGGCGCCTGTGGGCTGCTGGAGCCGTGAGGAGTGCTATGTGGCAAGTGCCTGTGATTATGCAGTGATCACCCTGGAACCCGGCGAGGCGCTGGCCTGACCTCGGAGCAGCAGGCAGTTCCTTCTGGAACCTGCCGTCTCAGAACCAGCAATGGGGCAGCCTGGGGCTTGCCAGGCGCGCCGCGGTGGGAGGTTGAGGCCCCGGTCTGTGAGGCCCCTGTCCAGCTTCTGGGTGTAGAGCAGGGGCTGGACAGGGGAGGGGGACGGGTCCCAGGTCCCACCCTCGCGGGGCACCTGGAGTTGCAGCTGATCTGAGTTCCCCAGAGGGCCTGGAGCGAGGGAGTGAGAGTGAGTTCCAGGCCGGCAGGGGGACTGGTGTGCGTGTGGTCCCCTTCGTCCCCGGGATCCCCTCCTCACAGAGGCCTCGCCTGGCCACCCCCGCTGTCCCTCTCTGCTGGGTGCTTCTGCTCCCCGGCGTGTTGCCGTGTTAGGGGACGAGATGGCAGCAGAGGGAGGCCTGGCAGCTGGCCGAGTGGGGACGCTGGGACGCTGGTGCTCATGCCAGCAGGTGGCGGGGAACGCCAGGACACTTGGGAGTGCAGCCCGTCCGCAGAGCCTGAGCAAGGCATGCTGGGGGCAGGTAGGGGCCTGAGCGGCTGGTGATGAGTGGGCGTGAAGTCACTGAGGGTGTGGCTGGTCCTGGATGGAGCCCCGGGCAGCAGAGTGGCCTAGTGAGGCAGGGCCAGCGGGGGTGTCTGGACGCCAGGGTGGCCCTGCTCCTCAGTGACAGCTGTCCCTGACCCCGGCCCTGTCCAGGCCACCAGCTCAGCGCCCTCAGAACAGGAGGAAGTGGCCCCTGGGGACCTTGGAGGGCTGGGAAGGGGGGCCAGGAGCAGAACCCCTCCGAGTCTGCGTGTGCGGGGGTGCGGGATTATATGGATGAATTCCTTCCACACAAACTCCCACTTCTCTTTAGTGTAGTCCGGGGTTTTCGTGTGTGACACGGATACAAACGGCGACACAGCCGGGTGACGCCGAGGACGCCTCCGCTGCATAATGTGGGCCCCTGCTCCTCAAGCCCCCTCCTCCCTGGAGGCTCCCGGGGGCTCCTGGCTGACCTCTCACGGAAGCCCGCCTGGGCCTGCTCCGTGGTTTCCTTGCCCAGCCTCTGTTGAAACCGTTGAGGTCCAGTGCCCTGTGCCCTCGGCAGAGCCAGGGAGGTCGGCCCTGTGCCTACTCCCGCAGTGGCCCTGTCCCCAGTGCCAGGCCTGGGACCTCGGGTTTGGGGCGATGAGAGTTTCTAGCAGTGCTCGTGGGCGGATTGAGGTCGGGAGTCCTTACCTAATCGGTCGGTCCTAGGACTCCGGCTGTTTTACTCCCCCAGGACCCCTCACCTGGTCCCCTTGAGGAAGACCCCTGGTGCCGGGCCCCACACGCACACCAGTCCCCCTGCCCGCCTTCCCTGGAGCCACTGGCTTCTTACTGGGGTCTCTGTGCCACCTTGGGGGAAGGAGGCACAGCTTTGGGAACTGCTGGGCACAGGCCCTGCGCTGACTCGCTGGCCCCGTGGCCCTGTGGCCGCAGGAGCTGGGAGGGGAGGCGCTCTTGAGAGAGAGTGCGAGCTGCCCTCCCCCTCACAGCAGTGCCCCCGCCGGCCTGTCCGTGCTTGCTTCCCGAGTCCTGGAATGCACAACTGGAAGATAACGCTGTGCAGGGTGCCAGGGAGGAGGCGAAGACCCGGGTGGTGGGAACAAGACAGGAGGGGCAGCGGCAGGGCCCAGGTGGGACTGCCGCCCAAGCGTGGTGGTCAGCCTGGGGGCTGGCCGTGGTGAGGGACAGACCTGGGCAGGAGGCAGGCAGCTCCGTGTTGGCTGGGCTCCAGCTGGGCGTGTCTGCCCTTAGCTGCTGCGTTTGCACCTGGAGGTGGGGGGTGATGTGGGCGGGGGGCCAGGTTCCTGGGCTGAGCCCTGGCTGGGACCTCCTGCCGGGTGAGCCCGCACTGGGTCTCCTGCCTCCAGCCCAGAGGTTTCTTGGACTCTTGGACACTAAGGAGAGCCAGGCCTTGCCACAGTCACCCTCTGGCTTCCTGCAGGATGGGCCACCTGGGGTCGTCAGTGTTCCCTGGCTAGAATGGGCAGTAGCAGCAGCTCAGCTGCTCCTGGGGGCTCCGGGGGAAGCCTGGGCCTCAACCAGAAAGGAATCCGTGACCCAAGGTCCTCAGGTGCAGGGTAGGCCCTGTCACGGGAGACTCCAGCCTGCGTCTCACTGGGTGCCCTGCAGTCTGGGGCCCTGTCCTTGCTGCTGTATCCTTGCTACGGCTGCTGCATGTGCAGCCCCGGGTTGGAGCCAGGGGCCATGGGACACCGAGCATCGCTGCCCACCAGCAGTGGTGCTCAGCTGGGCCGGGCTAGCTCTGCTCCCCTAGAGCCCCTGAGAAGCCGATGCGGAGTCACACCCCTCCTGGGGCCACCGCAGTCGCTGCAGAGCTGGTCCCCGGCGCGCACCGCCCTGGGAGCTGCTGGACGGCTGGGGACTGCAGGCTGTTTTCAGCGTCCCTATTTAAAGCACGGCTCCGGCACTCCGGCTCCCGAGGGGCCGGCTCTCCCGCGGCTGCCACAGCCGTGCTGCAAGGAAGCCGGGCCATTGCATCAGTTATTGTTGCCGAAACACCGGCCCCGGGGGCCCAGCTGTTTTTCTGCCGGGCTCCGGCTATTTTTACATGCCCTGGGGCCCTCAGTGGAGAGCCTGTGGCCCCACTGCCCCACTCCTGGCTGCTTTCGCCTCCAGGGCCTTGCCAGCTGTGGGCCAGCTGGGGCCTGTCGGTCAGTAGGATGGTGGTGGGTCCCAGAGCATGGGTCAAGCACCCTGGGGCCGGAGGAAAGAGGGCCTGCCCTGGCCGGTCAGTGGGCAGCTGCAGCCTGCCGGGGAGCAGAAGCTGGGCCTCCTGCCCCTGCCCTCCCGACCGTGTGCCCCTCAGGTTGCCCGTGGGTAAATAGGTAGTGGGCTCTGTGCAGACTGCAGTCCCGGACGCAGTAGGGTCTGTCCAGCCCGGGCTCAGCCGCACTCTCTTGCCTGCAGGACTGCCCGCAGATCCTGCCCTCCACCCAGATCTACGTGCCCGTGGGCGTGGTGAAGCCCATCACCCTGGCTGCCCGGAACCTGCCGCAGCCACAGTCAGGCCAGCGTGGCTACGAGTGCCTCTTCCACATCCCGGGCAGCCCGGCCCGTGTCACTGCCCTGCGCTTCAACAGCTCCAGCCTGCAGTGCCAGAACTCCTCGGTGAGGCGGGTGGGAGCAGGCGGGGGCAGGTGGGGGCCTGCACGCGCCGGAACGGGCCGGGGCACAGGGGCAGGTGTGCTTGGATGAGAGAAGGCACTGCCTCCGGTGTGCCTGGGCTGGGCAGGTGAGGGGCTGCCCGGTTCCTTGTGGCTGTCGAGAGCCCCCTGGCATTTGGTCCCTGGAGGAGAGGGCAAGTGTAGCGAGCCCTGATGGGATCGCCTGGCTCTTCCATGGACCACGGGTCACTCTGTGCAGAAGCGACCGGGTGCCTGCCAGCCATTGTCACCCGACTCCAGGAGAGCCGAGGTCAGGGTGCCAGAGCCCATCCACTCCCATGTGCTGTGGCCAAATGCAGGAACTGCTCGCGTCAGTCTGCATTTGTCTGTTAGCGGATGGGCGTTGCCCAGGCACCAAGGACACGCCACACTCGGGGCTTCCAATGCAATACGGTGACGCTAGGAACGCTCTGAGTGTCGTGATGGATGATCCACAGGGCTGTGCCCTCTCCTGTGGGGCGCAGGGGGTGGAGGCCGGCGCCGAGACTGCCAGCTGGCCTCACTGTCCCCACCAGTGCAGGAAGGCTGCAGTCAGGAGAGAGGATCTCCTGGGGTTTTCTTGGGCCCTGATTGGCGGGGTGGCTGGCCGTGTGCTGTCACGCTGGTCCCTGAGTTGTCGGCAGGGCCTTGCTCGTCCCCCACCCTGTGGAGTCCCAGGGGTGGGATCCCGATGAGGTCAGAGGGCGGACTCCTGCGGCCTCGCAGCTGACTCTGGTCCATCCTAGAGGGGTGGGGTGGGATCTGGGGGGTGGCGCCGGCTTCCTGGGGTCAGGGTGGGCTGAGGGTCATCTCTGCCCCTGTCCTGGAGCTCCCCCCGCCTCTCCGATCCCAGGCTTTCTCTGTCACCTCTCTTCTCTGCTCGCTCCGTCTCCATGGCCCCCTCTTCCCCGCGTGTCTTGCCGGCTGCCTGTCTCTGCCCCCCCCCCCCCCGTGGCTCCCCAGCCGGCACCTCTGCTGCCCCCTCCCCCTTCCTTCCAGCTTCACATTTGTCTTTCCGTCAGCCGCAGTTAAAGGGAAGAGGGAGTATCGGGGACTTTGATGGGATCCAATTAAATGCCTGCGATAAACCCAGGATGAATTGCCAGCCTGGCCCTTGGAGAGGCTGGGCTCCCTGCCTCGGCCCCAGGCAGGGGCGCCGCTGAGGTCCTCACCTGCGCAAAGTGGAGCACAGCGGGGGTGCCTGGGGAGGGGCCGGGAGGTGGGGCTGCCCTGGCCTATTCAGGAGCTGGAGGTACAGAGGTTCACGGAGCACCCCGATCTGTTCCCCAGGAGCCCAGCGGGGAGCCCTGGTTCCTAGGGGGGCTGCCTGCAGGTAATTGTGGGACAGCACTCCTGGTGGTTAGAGGGGGTCCCCAAGGAGCCCACCTTGGGAAGCAGGGAAGTCGTGGCTGCTGGAGACATGCCGGCTGCGGGTTGGGGCGCCGTGGGACCCAAAGAGACGGGGCCAGGCGCAGGGGGCTGCCGTGGGAGTTGGGCTCTCAGCAGGAAACGCCAGTCTCGCCGGCAGCCTGGGTGCTGGGCCCTCCTGAGCCTCCCAGCCCCAGCGTCGCTGACCCCCTGCCGCAGCCGGGAGCGGGCAGTCGCGGCCCCAGCCTGACCTGCCGCGTGCTTGCTGCCCACAGTACTCCTACGAGGGCAACGACATCAGCGACCTGCCTGTGAACCTGTCTGTCGTGTGGAACGGCAACTTCGTCATCGACAACCCTCAGAACATCCAGGGTGAGCAGGGGCCGGCCGGCCCTGCTGCGGTGGGGGTGGGGTGGTGGGCCGGGCCGGGCTGACCGCACCCCGCTCCCCACTCCCCGCAGCCCACCTGTACAAGTGCCCGGCCCTGCGCGAGAGCTGTGGCCTCTGCCTCAAGGCCGACCCCCGCTTCGAGTGCGGCTGGTGCGTGGCCGAGCGCCGCTGCTCCCTGCGCCACCACTGCCCGGCTGACTCGCCTGCCGCCTGGATGCACGCCCGCCACGGCAGCAGCCGCTGCATGGACCCCAAGATCCTCAAGGTAGGCCCTGCCCGCAGCGGGACCCCCGCTGGACTCGAGCCCCGCCCGGTCCCTGCCCCGCTCAGCCCGCCTGCTCTGCCTCGCCGCAGCTGTCCCCAGAGACGGGCCCGAGGCAGGGAGGGACGCGGCTCACCATCACCGGGGAGAACCTGGGCCTGCGGTTCGAGGATGTGCGTCTGGGCGTGCGCGTGGGCAAGGTGCTGTGCAGCCCCGTGGAGAGCGAGTACATCAGCGCCGAGCAGTGAGTACCCGGGGGGGGGGGGGCAGGGGGGGCAGGGAGCCAGCTGGGCTTGCCCTGCGCAGTCACTGAGGTCGCCCCCTGCCTGCAGGATCGTCTGCGAGATTGGGGATGCCAGCACGGTGCGGTCCCACGATGCCCTGGTGGAGGTGTGTGTGCGGGACTGCTCTCCCCACTACCGGGCCCTGTCGCCCAAGCGCTTCACCTTTGTGGTAAGTCTACTGACGGCCGCTCAGGGCTGGCCTGGGGTCCCCACGTCCAGGCATGGTGGGCTCTTCCGCAGTCTGCACTGTGCCTATTCCAGGGCTACCCCCCGCCCCGCCCTCCCTTCCCCACCGCACCGGGCCCTGGAGCATGTGGGCAGCTCCTGGTCTGGCGACACAGAGGGCAGTGCAGGCGGGCAGAGCAGGCCTGACCGCTGTGGCCCGGGAGCGCCGACAAGCCCCTCTTCCTGCAGACACCAACCTTCTACCGCGTGAGCCCCTCCCGCGGGCCTCTGTCGGGGGGCACCTGGATTGGCATCGAGGGCAGCCATCTGAATGCGGGCAGTGACGTGGCCGTGTCTGTCGGCGGCCGGCCCTGCTCCTTCTCCTGGTACGGAATGCGGGTGGGAGTGGGGGGCTGGGGCACTGCTTGCCCTCTGCTGCTGGTGGTTGGGGGCCAGGGCTGTACCTCCTGGTTCAGATGGCTGTGCGCCCCCTCCCGTTGCCTGGGAAACAGGGGTATGGAGTGCTGGCTGGGGTGATCGCTATGGAAACCCAGAGGCGGGAGAAGGTTACCATGGAGACAGAGGCTACCTCCACAGTGGGAAGAGGGAAGGAGGGAGGGGGCAGTGGGTGGGCGGGGCCTGGCTTCCCAGAGGCGGGCGCTACCTGGCTGCCACCACCCTGGGCCTTCCCTGGGAGCCGGGGATTCCCTTGGGAACAAAATAAGCCGTGTTTAAGAAAAAATTTTAAGAGAGAAAACAGAAATCTTAACAAAAGCCCTGAGGCTTGAAGTGGATAATTTTAGATTAGGGATGATGATGGCGCGGCCCTGCGGTAATCACCCGTTATCAGGCTCATCACTGGCGTTTGCAGCCAGGGGGCCTGGTGGCTGTGGGGCTTCCCCACTGTGGGGAAGGAGCCGAGGGGACCCTGAGTGAGCCTCACTGCCCAGGGGGTGACCGGTGACGGGTGACCATCGCCCCAGGAGGCTCGCTTGTCCCCTGGCGGTCCAGGGACTTGGGGAGGAAGACGAGGCACAGGGAGGGAAGTCCCAGCCAGATGTGGGAGTTGGCCCTGAACTCTGAGGCCTCTGGAGCCGCAGGCAGTTCCTGAACAGGTGCGAGAGGTCGGGGCCACGACCTTGGTCTCTGGCCCTGCTCAGTGATGGTGGAGGCTGTGCGCCCACTTCCCGGCAGGATGGGTGGGTTTGCTGCCCGAAGTTGCGGAGGGGGCATAGGCCCCGCGGGTGTGGAGCTGGGCCCCCGTGGCCGGGGTGGGTGCAGAGGACAGGGCCCGCCCCGCTGGGCATGGAGGCCCTTGAGTTAAGCAGGCCTGCAGGTCAGAGGCCCAGCAGACACCCAGTGGCTAGACCGGGCCCCAGGGCAGGACCGGAACGCATGTTGCTTGGAGGGTAAAGGCACGGCTGCAGGAATGGCCACCCGGAGGCAGGCCTGCTGTCTGCCCGTGGTCGTGACCGCACTGGAGCCTGGTGCTCAGCTCTCCCTGCCGGCGAGCTCCGCCCGGTGCTCTGATTGCCACCTCACCATCCACCTCGGGCCCCCCAGGAGGAACTCCCGGGAGATCCGCTGCCTGACGCCCCCCGGGCAGAACCCCGGTAGCGCCCCCATCGTCATCAACATCAACCGCGCGCAGCTCAGCAACCCCGAGGTGAAGTACAACTACACCGAGGACCCCACCATCCTGAGGATTGACCCCGAGTGGAGCATCAACAGGTGGGGGCGGCGCCCAGGCCCCCCGCTGAGCCGGAGCTTCCTCCGTGCGCTGTGGTGGTCCCACCAGGAAGCACCCTGTGCTGGGAGCGCTGCACATGTTGGCCGCCGCCAAGGGGAGGGGCCCTGGGTCTGCCCCCCCCCCCAGCATTGTCTGACAGTTCCCCATCCTGCATTTTCTAGTGGTGGGACCCTCCTAACGGTCACAGGCACCAATCTGGCCACGGTGCGCGAACCTCGAATCCGAGCCAAGTACGGCGGCGTTGAGAGGGAGAATGTAAGTCCCTGCCCCCTGTTAGCTCCGCCCAGTTCCTACCATCCCTGCCGCCCCACCCCCCCAGCTTGGGCCATCCTTGGCTGTTTTGGGAGACCCTGGGGAAGGGATGTGAGCTTGCCTGGTGGGTGGGAGGGGTCCTGGCTTTGGACCCTCCAGGGTGGGTGCTCCAAGGAGCCTTGGTGCGTGGGGCGTTTGGCCCATGGGATGTGGTGGCCCAGCCTCCCGGTGCCCCGCGTCCCCAGAGCTGCATGGTGTACAACGACACCACCATGGTGTGCCGGGCGCCGTCCGTGGACAACCCGACGCGCAGCCCGCCTGAGCTGGGAGAGCGGCCGGACGAGCTGGGCTTCATCATGGACAACGTGCGTGCCCTGCTAGTGCTCAACTCCTCGTCTTTCGTCTACTACCCCGACCCCGTGCTGGAGCCGCTCAGCCCCACCGGCCTGCTGGAGCTCAAGCCCAGCTCCCCCCTCATCCTCAAGGTGGGTCATGGCTGCCGGCACGGGGTGGGGGTGGAGTTCAGGGAACCCCCCCCGCCCCGAGCCCCCCGGCTCACCTCTCCCCCGTGCAGGGCCGGAACCTCCTGCCCCCTGCGCCTGGCAATTCCCGGCTCAACTACACGGTGCTCATTGGCTCCACACCCTGCATCCTCACCGTGTCGGAGACGCAGCTGTTGTGCGAGTCGCCCAACCTGACCGGGCAGCACAAGGTCACGGTGCGTGCCCCGGCTGGCCCATCCACTTGGGAGGAGGAACCTAGGAGAGCTATGCCCCGGCCCCAGCCCTGGTCTCCTGGCCCCAGCCCGGGTCTCCTGGGCCCCAGGCAGCAGGGCCATCCCCGCTCCATGAGCCAGCTCGAGACTTGTCCCCAGATCACTGAGAGACCCTTGCCAACTGTGCAGGCTCCGCCCCCACCACCACCCTGAGGCTGCTTCTACCTAATCGAGTCCCCCACCTGCCCCCTGTCCAAAGCCCTTGCCGTGCCCCGGTGCTGATCCCCGCCCCACCCCACCCCCAGATCATCAGTGGAGCGCCACCCTCAGGCAGTGTGTGGGGGTCCCATGGCCACCAGGCAGGAGGGGTGGGAGCGCCCCTCGAGTGGCTCTCCTCCTGGCCGACAGGTGCGAGCGGGTGGCTTCGAGTTCTCGCCAGGCACGCTGCAGGTGTACTCAGACAGCCTGCTGACACTGCCCGCCATCGTGGGCATCGGCGGCGGCGGGGGCCTGCTGCTGCTCGTCATCGTGGCCGTGCTCATCGCGTACAAGCGCAAGTCTCGCGACGCCGACCGCACCCTCAAGCGGCTGCAGCTGCAGATGGACAACCTGGAGTCCCGCGTGGCCCTGGAGTGCAAGGAAGGTGTGCTGCGGGGGGGGCTCGGGGCCTGCTGGCACAGCTGCTGTCTCTGAGCCAGTGCCATCCTACCTGCTGACGGTGGCTCCGCTTGCAGTGTTGCTACGGCCTTGGCTTGGCCCTGGACAGGTGCCTGGCCCGGGTGTCTGGCTGGGGCTTCTGGGCTGCTGGAGCAGATACTGCTTCTGGGGGCTGCTGCTGGAGAAACTGCCACACTAGGAATGGGCCCCTCTCCTCTTGTGCCTCTGTCCCCTCATCTGCAGAATGGGCACAGTAACAGCACCTGCTTGGCTGGGCAGGGCTGCGATGGGTGCTCCCGTCTTTGGGAACAACACAACCGCAGTGGACGAGTCAGCTGTCCAAAGGGTCTCAAGGGCCAGCCATAGAGCCTGTCCCTGGTGGCCATACTGGGCCTCGGGCTCTGCCTTGCTTGGCCTGCACCCCCTGAAGCCCCTAAGACCAGGTGGGGTAGATTCTGGGCAGGCAGCGGCTGCGGATGGGCTGGCTGGGACCGGGAGGGAGGTGGGTGAGCAGCAGCTGTGAGCATCAGTGGGAAGGGCGGGACCGTGTCCCAGCCAGAACAGAGACCTCCCCTGGTGTGCCGCGGGGTCCGGGGCTGCCGGCCCTGCCCACACGTCTCAGAGCGACCCTGCCCAGGGTCACCGGCTCATCCCTTGCCGAGCCGGCCCTGACCCTACAGGTGTTTGCAGATCCCCTGCACCTGCACTGAGCCCTGGGCTGTGAGTCACTGCATGGGGGTGGGGAGAGTTCAGTGCTGGAAGCAAGGAGGTGGGCGCCAAGGCCGGGGCCCGGAAGGAGCCCTCGTGGTCTGGGACAGAGGCCCTGGGCCGTGTGGAGGCCACCTGGCGGGGGTGGGGCCGGCTGCTGGGTTTGACCTTCAGCCCTGGCCCTGGGTAGCTGACTTGGAACCGGCCGTTTTCTCAGGCTGAGTGGCCAGCGGTGCCTCTGGGGACTCCCCAGGCCACCGGCCAGCCTGGTGCAGCTCCACCTTCCCGGGGCTCCAGGCCTGCCGTGAGCCTGTCGGAGACTCCGTGTGGTCCTCCGCGCGGGCGTGTGGCGGGAGCGGCCTTGCTAGTAGCTGGCATTGGCGGCTAGTTTCTCAAGTGCCAGGCGTGGTGCAGAGCCTGGGGCAGTCCCGTGGCAGGGCCGGGCGCCGAAGCCGCTCTGGCTCGAGGTGGGGTGGTTGCTAAATCCGCAGGGGCTCTGATGTCGTACATAGAAAGTCCCGCGTCCCAGTGGCCCCCAGACCCCCGTAAACCTAATGCCTGGGGTCTGCTGGGGCTCACCCGGAGGGCAGGCTTGGTGGACAGGAAGCGGGTGGCCTGGGTCTCCCTGGGGATGGCCTGTGGAACGTGGTGGCGGTGACAGCTCTGTGGCCGGCCAGGTGCAGGTGAGCCTGACAGCGGGCCCAGGACGTGAAGGCCCCGCCTCTTCACCAAACCCACCAGACGCAGCCCCCTGCCCCGCTCTTCACTAAACCTGCCAGACACAGCCCCCTGCCCAGCCCCAGCCCGCCTGGCGCTCCTCTGGCTCACGATCAGATAGCGCATCCCTCAGGCAGCTGCAGCGGACACCTCACAGCTCTGGAATGTTCTGTGGGGCCGCTGCACTGCCCTGCCTGCCTTTGTTCCTGACGGAGGCAGAGCTGGCCGGGAGGGGGGTCGGGCTGCGCTGAGGGCCCCTGTGTGCCTGAGGTATGCGTGGGGAGTTGGCGGAGGGCGGGCGTGGGGGTTGGGGCACAGCGTGCAGCCAGTTGGCCCTGGGCCTCTGCTGCCCCCCACCTCCCATACTTGGGTACCCCATCCCTTCCTGGGTGGTGGAAGGAGGCTCCACCCCCGTTGTCAGCATCTGCGACCCTGGGGCCCTGCCCAGCCCAGCCCTGGTGCCGCAGCCATCTCTGCTGTCATCTGGGTTAATCCTGTGGCAGTCGGGAGGGAGAGGAGTTGGGTCCCTGGTAGGGCTAGGGAGCCAGGCACCTGGAGACACAGTGGTCGCAAAGCCCTGGGGTGACAGGGCTAGGATGGGCAGTGGGAGGGCGGGGCCGGCAGGAGGTGCCCCCGCTGATGACGTGTCCTGCCTCACACAGCCTTCGCAGAGCTGCAGACCGACATCCACGAGCTGACCAACGACCTGGACGGAGCCGGCATCCCGTTCCTGGACTACCGCACGTACGCCATGCGCGTGTTGTTCCCTGGGATTGAGGACCACCCCGTGCTCAAGGAGATGGAGGTAGGAGCACCAGCCTCGCGGCCGGCAAGCAGAGGCCGCTGCCACGCTGCCTGCAAGGCCCCTGGGTGTGGGGCAGGCCGGATGACCTCAGCAGCCGGGAGTCCTCGGGGCAGCCCAGTCCTGCTGGGCTCAGGACCCAGGCAGATCCGAGAGTGGGCCAGGCAGTGAGCCCCATGTCCAGGCTGGGCCAGGGCACTGGCCAGGGTGGCTCTGGAGGGCGGGAAGGAGAGGGCCCAGGAGCGTGGGGGAGGCCGGGCCTCCTCCCAGCACACTGCCCCTGTGCCTGCGTGCTCGGCCCTGTCTCGGGGGCTGCCTCCAAGGGGCCTGCTGGCCGCCTGCTCACCTGCAAACCCGGGTGGTTCCCGGCGGCTCTGCTCATGGCCTCCCACCCCAGGCTGCTGCCATGTCGAAGCTCCCCATAGGACCCCTCCGGCTGTCATCTGTCCGACTGTCTCTCAGCTGGGACTGTGCGTGTTCTGCCCAGTGCCTGTTGTTTGCCTGGACGAGGAGCCAGGTGTCCCTGGTGACCTCGGGGCACAGCCTGGTGGGAAACCTGCCGTGACAAGCCTCGGAGCCCTGGAGCCGGCCGTGCCTACACTGCACCTCCTCCCCACCTCCGTGCTGCGTGATCCCAGTCGGGCCTCCTCCTTTCTCTGGACTTGGGTGTCCTTGTTCATGAGGCGGGGACAGTGCTGGGTTCGCATTGCTTATCTGAAGGCAGAATGAGACCAGGTCGCGTGCCCCACCCCCTGCGGATGACGCCAGAGCACTGGGCTTCCTCCGAGCTCATTCGTGCCAGGCGAGGGGAGATCCGGTCCGAGGGCCTGGCCACGCAGGGGTGGCAGGAGCTGCCTCCCCCACCCAGAGTCTGCACTGCCGGCAGCACCAGCGGTGCCCGTGTCCTGTCCCTGCCTGCAGTGGGCTTCCCGGGCCGCGCAGCAGGGGACCTGTGCCAAAGACTGCTGATGGCGTTGGGCCGTGGTGGCAGCTTCCAGGTCATATCCTTTCTGCCCAGAAGGCTGGTCGAGGCTGGGGGGTCAGCGTGACATGCCAACCCGGGTGTGCCCACAGGTGCAGGCCAACGTGGAGAAGTCGCTGACGCTGTTTGGGCAGCTGCTGACCAAGAAGCACTTCCTGCTCACCTTCATCCGCACGCTGGAGGCCCAGCGCAGCTTCTCCATGCGCGACCGCGGCAACGTGGCCTCGCTCATCATGACGGCCCTGCAGGGCGAGATGGAGTACGCCACGGGCGTGCTCAAGCAGCTGCTGTCCGACCTCATCGAGAAGAACCTGGAGAGCAAGAACCACCCCAAGCTGCTGCTGCGGCGGTGAGCCCCGGGCGGGGCGGGGGCGATCACCGGACCCCCGAGCCTCAGCCTCCCCTGTCCAGGCACCGACAGCAAGGCCCCAGGCGTGCCGGCACGTGTGGGGCCGCCAGCACCAGGCCCGAATTGGCTCCAGGGCCTGGGCTCTCCGTGGCCGACCTCCCAGCCACCTGGTGCCCTGTGGAGGGGGTGTCTCCGGGAGGCCTGGGGGGGGGCTGCAGGGCCCGTGCTGGTGCCCGGTGGCTGTGACGCCAGCTGGCCTTGTCCTGCTGTTCTCCCTCCGCTCCCTAGGACTGAGTCGGTGGCTGAGAAGATGCTGACCAACTGGTTCACCTTCCTCTTGTACAAGTTCCTCAAGGTAGGCTGGAGACGGGCGTTCGGCCAGAGCCACGGCGGCAGGGGCGGGCCGAGGGGCTGGGGGCCGCGGCGCAGAGAAAAGGCAGAGGAAGCCAGCTCGGGGCACGGGGACCCAGCCTCAGGTCCTGGGCACACACAGCCCTTGGCCCCTTGCCTGCCTCCCTTCCTCTCAGTTGCCTGGCCCTTGCTTAGCCCACACGGTAGCTGTGGGTGTCCCAGCTGGGCAGCGAGCGGCTGAGCTGCCTCTGGACGCAGGCCCAGACTCCACGCTGCCAGTGTCCGGAGCACGGAAGGTGGAGACGGGAGCTGGCCGTGGCCCCCTGAGCCTGTGTTATGGCTGTAGTTTGTGGAGTCAGTTGCCTGCGCTGCAGGTGTGGAGCCGTCATATGGATCGGGTGCCACCTGGCTGGCAGTGTGGTGCACGTTGTCACAGGCTGGGAGCCCAGGATCCCCGTGTCGAGCCATGTGTGTGTGTGTGCATTAAGCGTGTGCCCTGCGTGCTGTCCACGTGCCGGTGACCAGCTCTGTGGCCTAGCAGTCGAGGGCGGGGGCTGGTGCCGACCGACTGCCCGGATTCAAAGCCTCGTTTTCATGGAATCCTGGGATGGCCTGTGCCCCCGCCTGCTCAGCTGTCACTCAGCAGGATGCTGCTCTGCCCAGCTCAGCTCAGAGGTGTTGGTGCCCAGAGCGGAGTCTGCACCGCGGCTCAGGACACTCAGGAGGCAGGATGGGGGGTGGGTGCTGGGGGTTGAGACAGGGCAGGGGCAGGGGTCTGAGGTCCCCACACTGAAGGCAGACAGCCCGCAGGGAGGGAGCAGTGAGGCAGTGAGAGAGAAAGGACCCAGGACGGCGAAGGGGTGGGCCTCGTGGCCGTCGCTGGAGGTGACAGGTTCCTGTGCGCACAGCAGTGCCCAACCTAATCATATCGTCATTGCGTGCAGAAGTGGCGACAGCTAACACAGAGTCGGGCATTTCCTGCAAAAGTGCCGTCCTGTTACATCTGCCATTGGTTTTCATGCTCACGGAGTTGAGCTCCGTCCACCCAGAGCCGCGGCTCAGAGCAGGTGCACCTGCAGGCAGCTCTCACGCCCAGACAGGCAGGCTTAGCAGGACGAGCCCCGCCTGAGAACCTGGGTCGGCTGTGGATTCTGTTTCCTGCGGGGCTGGCCACAGGGCTGGAACACCGTGCATTTTTGCAGGAGCACTGCACAGTGCAAGGCCTGCAGGGCTACGTCCGGGAGGAAAGGCTGCGTCTCGGGGTGGTGGACGGCCAGGGAGGCTAGGAGGGGAGGTGGGAGCAGGCGAGGGGAGCATCATGGGCCATGCTGACCCCAAGCCCTCCCTCATCTGCAGTGTGGTCCCAGCAAAGGGGTGCAGCGGGTGAGGGAGCTCTCAAAGCTGCTGGGCCCCTTGCGGTGCAGAGAGGGAGACTGATGCTGGATACGGACGATGGCCCACGGCCAGGACCTGGCTTCTCCAGGAAGGGGGCGAGTCCCCGCCCCAGGAGAGAGGCCTGAGGCTGACTGTGTCTGTGCCGCTGGCCACTGGCTACTTTCGACGCTGGCCACTGGCTACTTTCAACAGCTTTGGGTTTTGTTGTATGTTATTTTAAGATAAACTTGATTGTTCATCCGAGAGGCAGAGAGACAGAGACATAGATAGTGGCAGAGAGTCCTGTCCGTTAGTTCACTCTCCAGATGCCCTCAACCGCTGGGCCCGGGCGGCCCGAAGCCGAGAGCTGGGAACCCAACTCCTAGAGCCACGAGGGCCTCCCAGGGCTGCCTTAGCGTAAAGCTGGGGACCCGAGACAGAGCCACTACGTGGGGTCCCCTGGGCCACACCCTGACCTCGAGCAGCCCCGGGCTTGCAGTGCAATAGGGTGCCGAGACGGCCCCACACGCAGCCCAGCCCCAACACGGTCCCTCCTCTTGGGCTGTTTCACATGTACGGCACAGCAGCCAAGTTTCAAACTTGAGTTTTGTGCTTTTCCTGGGCCTTTGACATGGGTTCTGACCCTCTCTGACCACGGTGGGCAGCGCCCGTGGCAGTAGCTCCCGGGGAGCCCCACGGCCACACCACAGCCCGCGATGTAGTGCACTGCGTTGCCCATGTCTTTTGTTTGGACGCGAGCTGCTGGTTACCGGCGAGGCCCTGGGCGTTCTCAGCATTGGGGGGGGCTGGGCAGGACAGCAGTGCGGTAGGAAGAGGGCACTGAAGTGCGCTATGGACTTAGAGGGCGTTCCTTCTCCCAGGGGTTCAGCGGGATGGGCTCCCATCCTCAATCGAGGGGCGTCCACACTGCCTGCCCGGCCCAGGCACCGCCACCACCACCCAGATGAACACTTGTCGCAATCCCTGCCCTCCGCGGCTGTCACTGCCCACGGTGACGTCCCCGGGAGACGCCGGGTTCACCTTTGGCATCGCACGCCCTGTCGGCTTTGATCAGCGTGCACTGTCGTGTGTGCCCTGTTGCAGCGTCCTACAGAGTGGCGTTCCGTGCCCTGCCTGTCCACCCCTTCCTCTCCTGACCCCCGGGAACTCCGACCTTCCTGTCATCCCCCTGGGTTTGCCTTTTCCAAATGTCATCGAGTCGGAATTGTACCGTGTGCAGCCTCACCTGATTGCTATATTTCACCTGGTCACGTGCATTTGAGGTGCCCGCGTGTCTTTCCGTGGCTTGGCAGCTCATTCCTTTTGGGCACGCCACAGATTCCTCTCACCGTTCTGACTGGTAAAATACACGCGGCGTGAAACCTGCCCTCGGACCGTTCTGCAGGGTGCAGGTTCGGCGGCATCAGAGACAGCGGCCCCTCGGCGTCCATGAGGGACAGTGCACAGACGCTCCAGTCCCTTCTGTGAGGTGGTGCGGGGTTCGCACAGAACAAGCCTGCCCTGCCCCCACGCCCACTCACTCTGGACGGCCAGGGACCCCTCACACGGGGGAGCCCTGTGCAAACAGCTGCCCTCCTGCGTGCAGCAGCGATGATGAGCGAGAGTCTACACTCAGCCCCCACCCGGTGTTTTCCTTCTGCTTCCACGGACGTGGATAGCCGACTGCACGCTGATAATGTGGCCCAGCCGTCACCCCCGCCCGTGCCCAGCAGTGCCTTCTCCCAAGCTGGGACCCCTCCCCACTTCTCTCACCCCTGGCCCCAGCAGCCCCTGTTCTGCTCTGTCTCTGCGGTCCCTGGTATCAGCACAGTCCGAGTATCTGTCCTTTTGTGGTTGGAGGCTTTCACTGAAGTAGCGTGCAAGCGACCACGTGTCCATCAGCGGAGGAGTGGCTACGCAAGGTGTGGGTACGGCACCCCCTTCCCCAGGGCTTCCCCTCCCTGGGTCCCCCGTGATCTGAAAACCCCCCTGAGAAGCTGCAGAAGTGAGCGACCCCTCGGTTTTAAGTTGCGTTCTGGCACCTCGTGCCGCCCCCTCCGTCCTGCCCGGACAGGAACCCCCCCGCTGTCCGGCGTGTCCGCGCCATCCCTTAGCGGTTTCTGTGGGGCGGCAGCGCTTGAGGGCAGGGACCGTCCAGCCCGCTTCACCGCAGCCTGACCTCAGGAGGCGTGCTGCTGGCCGTAGCAGGCAGGGAGCGCTTCCTGGCAGGGCGGCGAGCGGGTGAGCGTTCTCAGGAGGCAAGGGGAGGGGCGTGCTGCGGGTGCTGCAGCCGCGGCGAGAGCAGTCCCGCGTCCGTGGCCCGGGAACGAAGGGAGGTCCTGCTCGGTCCACAGCCGTACCTCAGACCGCAGAGGGCGTGACTGGTGCGTGGCGAGTGCTTACTCAGATGGGGACGGCATGGTGTCTGTGGGTGGAAGGTGCGGCGGAAGGCGCGTCCCGGGGCAGGAAGCCCAGCGCTGAGCCTACACAGAGACTGGGAATAGAACACGGCGTGTGTAGGATTCTGTCGCATCTGAGGTTCCGGGCATCCACCTAGCGTCCTAGAGGAAAGAGGGACTGTCCACACGGTGGAGTACCACGCAGCCCTAAAGAGGGAAACCCTAGCACGTGTGACACGCAGATGGACTTGGAGAGAACACATGGTTTTTAAAGAACCCAGATCCTTTTCATCCCTTGCTGTCTTTAGAAACGAAACCTTTAAAAAAAGATGTATATATTTACTTGGAAGTTGAAGTTACAGAGAGACAGAGGGATCTTCCCACCTGCTGGTTTGCTCCCTGGATGGTCAGAATGGTCAGGGCTGAGCCAGGCCGAAACCAGAAGCTGGGAGCTTCATCCTCATGTCCCACATGGGTGGCTGGGGCCCAAGCACTTGGGCCAGCTTGAGCTGCTTTTCCCAGGCCATTAGCAGGGAGCTGGATCAGAAGTAGAGCAGCCAGGACATAAACTGGTGCCCATACGGGATGCCGGCATCGCAGGCAGCAGCTTAAACCCACTGCGCCACAGTGCCAGTCCCTAGAAACAAGTAGAAAGCCGTCTGGGCTCGTGAGCGCATGGACGTGAGTAGGAAGGGGTGCGCGCCGGCCCTCTGATGTTCTGAGGGCGATGTCGTCCGTGTTTTGCTGCCTGTCTTCTTCCCAGGCTGGCTTTTGAACTGAAGCAAATACCTGTAATAGAGGGTGCTTTTCACACTAAGAAGAAATCCTATGGGTGGACCCTTCTCCTCGTTGGGAAGTTTTCTTCTTTTGAGTGGTGGCACTCATGTCGCCTGCACGCACTGCACTTCTCTTCCCTCTCCCCCCACCGCGGGCAGTGTGCGCGGCCCACCTTTGCAGGTAGGGACAGAGGTGTTAGCCCTCTTCTGCGTTACCGACTGCGTGATGTCCCACAGTGTGGCTCCTGCGCCCTTCATTGCATGTTCACTGCCGAAGCGTGTAGGAGCATTTGGCTCCTCGGCCGCCGTGCGTGGCTGGTAGCGCCTTTGCCTTGGTTGGCTGAGTGGATTTCCAGCAGAGTGAGTGTAGGCGATCGGGCGCACTCGGTTTTAATCGTCAGAAATGCTGCCACGTTGTCCTGTAAAAAGCCACGCCGGTGCCTTGTCTGAGGCTCCTCCCCTGGGGGAACACCGGGCTTAGCAGTCTGGTCGCCGCCGGTTTGCCAAGTGTACACTGAGACCTGGTCCCTTAGTTGGCATTCCTCTCGCAAGCTGAGCGCCGTGTCTGTGTTTGATCCGCCACTTTTAACTTTTCTTTGAAGCCAAGTTTGCAAATGTCTGTTTGTAGCCTTTGGTCATTTTTGTAGAATTATTCTTTTCGGAGGCGACAGGAATTTTTAAAAGCACGGTCATCGTTTGGAGCTGCCGTGTTGCACTGAGATACAACTCTTGTTGGTGTGTGGTGTGAGGTCGGGGTGCAGCTTGACCCCACCCCCACCCCCAGATGGAGAAGCATCTGCCTCCTGCCTTTACCAGGCTGCCCGGGTCGGCTTTCGCTATGAAGGTGCCGCTTCTCGCTGGGCGGTTTCTCCACATTCGTGGCTGGGGCTGAGTCTGGGGCCTTCGATTCTGGACTTTGCTCTCTCCCAGCTTCTTACCGCTCTGATTCCTCCTTTGCGCCGTCTGGGCAGACTCTGAAGGAAGTGGTCAGGGCCGGCGAGGGCAGGCTGCTGCCTGGGTCGGAGGGAGAGGCGTGGCCCGGCCTGAGCCTTCTCCGAGGATACCTGGTTTTTAAAGAGCAGGTGCTTGGGGCCCACGGGGTCTGGGTTTGAATCCTGGATTCTCCAGCTGTTTGCTGTGTGACCTCAGGTTGATAAGTTCTTGCTCTGACCTCCAGAGGCTGTAGCTGTGCTGCGTTCACCCTCTGCGAGGGCCTGGGCCTGGGGAACCCTGGGCGGCCCCTCCTATCAGGTGGCATTTCCAGGAAGAGAGGCAGCTGTCAGCGGCCCCTGGTCCAGCCCTGTTCCCCTTCCCAGCCCACTTAATGAAGCCAAGTTTGCAAATGAAACATAATTTCAAAGACAGGCGTGTTGTCGCAAGGTCTCAGGATGATCCAGGCTTGCGGCTGCTCCTTAGCAGCTGTCTCTTTAATTACCGCAGATGCTAACGAGGTGCCCGGAGCATCTGGTTACTGGGTAGAGCCACTGTTTGTTTGCCAAGGGCCCGTTTGGGGGCTGCCCGAGCCTGCTGCCCGCCAGGGGCACACTCAGACCTTCTGAACCCCGTCAGATGGCTGCGACTGCAGCGGACCCTGAACCTAGGCCCTGGTGTCCAGTCAGTGGTTTCACTTTGCCATGGCAACGTGAACCTTTACCCTAGACGCAGTTTCATTGGTTCAGCTCCTGCCCCAGGTGCCGGCAGCCCCTCCCAGACTGTGCACTGGGTGCCGGGGATAGGATGTGAGTGAGGCAGACATGCCCGGGCCCTCGGGCAGCCCCCACCCCCAGCGGGAGCGAGGTCACTTCCGCAGGTGACGCAGGGAGGGGCTGCATCGTTGGGGGTGGGGTGGGGAGCCCTTGTGGGAAGGGGGTGCTGGGTAGAGTCCAGAGCACCTGTGAAGGCCGGGAGAGAGTTCTGGCTGTGGGGACAGCAGCCGCAGAGGCTGCGAGGCGGGGGCAGGAGGCAGCCCTCGAGGCCGCCGTGTGGGGGCCCAGGAGCGGACATTTGCCCGGCCAGACTGCAGCCCTGCTGGCCCGGGGCTGCGGAGCCTCTGCGGGGCGAGTTCTTGGGAACAGGTAGCGTCAATGCTCAGTCGCTTAGAGCGCGCGTTGTGGACTCCACCCTGGCCCCGGCCACCACAGTCAGGTTCAGTGCGTGGGGGAGGACGCCAGGCTGGAATCAGCCAGCCTCGGTCTGTCTCGGCCTAAATCCCGCTGGGCCACACCGCCATGCCCTCCCTCCCTGCTCAGGTATCACAAGGGTGCCAGGGGCGTGGCTTCTGTATCTCCCAGCACGTCCTCCTTGGACTTCGGGCCAGGGACAGAGCAGCCTCCTAGAAAGAGCTTGGCAGCCATGCTGGCCCGGGAGCAGCGTGGCTGGCACTGGAAGGACCGAGGGGCGGGGCGGGTGCGCGGAGCCCGGGGGTCCTGGGCGCAGCCTCATTCCCCGCCCGGCCGCAGGAGTGTGCGGGGGAGCCGTTGTTCATGCTGTACTGCGCCATCAAGCAGCAGATGGAGAAGGGGCCCATCGACGCCATCACGGGCGAGGCGCGCTACTCCCTGAGCGAGGACAAGCTCATCCGGCAGCAGATCGACTACAAGACGCTGGTGAGCACAGCCGCCGTCGCGCCCCTGCTGCCCCGCCCCGTACCCCCACCCCGCACCCTCCGTCACACAGCCCCCCACTCCCCGCAGACGCTGAACTGTGTGATCCCCGAGAACGAGAACGCGCCCGAGGTGCCGGTGAAGGGGCTGAACTGCGACACGGTGACGCAGGTCAAGGAGAAGCTGCTGGACGCCGTGTACAAGGGCGTCCCCTACTCCCAGCGGCCCAAGGCCGGGGACATGGACCTGGGTGAGGGGCTGGGGTGGGCTGGGCCCTGGGCAAAGGAGCAGGGTTGGGGGGTAGTCAACATGGGCCCCCCCTGCTGACTGGAAACCAGAGGGGCAGAAGTGGAGGCAGAGCAGGGCCGAGACGAGTGGGTGAGAGGCCAGAGCTGGGCCTGTGGAGCCAGGGGCTGTGCCTTGTGGGATGGGCAGGTGTGGGGCAGGGCTCTGGGATCTGCAGCAGGTGTGGCGGGACCCTGAGCCCAGGAAGGCAAGGGGAAGACCCCTGGGGCTAGGTCCCTACAGCAGGTACAGGGGCTGCAGTGGAGAACAGGCCCCTCCTCCCCTGTGCCAGTGGGAGGAGCTGCCTGGACAGAGGGCGGGGCCTGGCCCTCCTTACTTGGCTCTCAAGGCCCTTCACACATGCCCCGCGCACCCTGCCCCGGACATGGGTAAATAGGAGGCGGGAATCGGCAGGGAGGGCGGCCCCACGGCCCCCCCTCAGCGCCCTGCTCCCCGCAGAGTGGCGCCAGGGCCGCATGGCGCGCATCATCCTGCAGGACGAAGATGTCACCACCAAGATCGACAACGACTGGAAGAGGCTGAACACGCTGGCTCACTACCAGGTGCGCCCCGGCCCTGCGCTCTGGCCGCAGTGCGAGTCTCGCCTCCGCCGGGGGCTTGGCAGCAGTCCATGCTGGGGTCCGGAACCTAGAGGACAGCCAGGACGGTGGCAGGCTGTGGCCTTTGGGAGGAAAGGGGGCAGAGGCCTTGGGACCACCCAGTTCCCACGCTGGCCCCTGGCACTGTCCCCGCAGCCCTGGAGCTGCCCCACACAGAGCACTGAGGCCCAGAGTGGGGAGGCACTCCCGGCGCAGACGCCGTGGGGTGGCCCAGGCCCCTGACGGGGTGGGCGGGCAGTCGGCACTGTGGTGGCATCAAGGGGCATCATGGAGTCCCTGGCCCTCTGCACACAGGTGACGGACGGGTCGTCGGTGGCGCTGGTGCCCAAGCAGACGTCAGCCTACAACATCTCCAACTCCTCCACCTTCACCAAGTCCCTCAGCAGATACGGTGAGGGTCGGGCCAGCACGCCTGTCACCGATGCTGCAGGCCGTGCCTCTCCCGATAGTGTGCTTCCCAGCTCACTCACACCCCGCCCTGCCGGTGGCCCGGGCTGTCCCCAGCAACCCAGGGAGGCTTGGGCAGGGGTTCTGCGTGCTCAGAGGTGGGGGTGGGGGCGCAGGGCCCCTGCCCACTGACGGCCTGGTGCCTGCAGAGAGCATGCTACGCACGGCCAGCAGCCCCGACAGCCTGCGCTCACGCACGCCCATGATCACACCGGACCTGGAGAGCGGCACCAAGCTGTGGCACCTGGTGAAGAACCACGACCACCTGGACCAGCGCGAGGGCGACCGGGGCAGCAAGATGGTCTCGGAGATCTACCTGACGCGGCTGCTGGCCACCAAGGTGGGGCCCTTGCCTGGGGGGTGCAGGGGTGACGGCCAAGTTCAGAAGCAGCAGGCGGCTCGCAGGGGCAGCCTGGCAGGGCCGTGCAGCTCCGTGTCCTCGGCCACCCGCAGGGCACGCTGCAGAAGTTCGTGGACGACCTGTTTGAGACCATCTTCAGCACGGCGCACCGGGGCTCGGCCCTGCCGCTGGCCATCAAGTACATGTTCGACTTCCTGGACGAGCAGGCCGACAAGCACCAGATCCACGACGCCGACGTGCGGCACACGTGGAAGAGCAACTGGTAACCACGCGCTGGGGTGCTCCGGGGCGTCCTGCCGAGGGCAGGCGCGGCCGGGGGCGCCAGGAGCCCGAGCCAGGCGGCCCGGGTCTGGGGCTGAGCTCCTGCAGGCTGTGGTGGGGCCGTCACCATTTGTCCATCCCACTGCCTCCCTGACCCTGGGTTTGCACACATCCTCCTCCCTCCACCTTCAGGAGGCCCCCAGGGCCGTGGGAGCTGTGTGCATGGGGGGTGTGTGGGGATCCTGATCCTCCATGCTGTGCGGAGACATGCCCGTGTGGGCCGCCATATGCGAGAAGGGGCTGATGGCAGTGACAAAGGCCCAGTGCAGGCTCCGGGTACTCCCTGGAGTGAGGGCTTGCAGCTGAGGCCGGGCCGGAGACAGCTCCCGGGCACAGAGCCGTGTCATTGCCAAGGCCGCGGTGCACAGCCACACGGGTCGCAGCTGCGGCTCTGCCAGGCCTGGCCCGGTGGGGAGGGGGCTGTGCAGAAGGGGAGCCGGCTGACCGTGTGCCTGGTCCGCTCGCCTGCAGCCTGCCGCTGCGCTTCTGGGTGAACGTGATCAAGAACCCGCAGTTCGTGTTCGACATCCACAAGAACAGCATCACGGACGCCTGCCTGTCGGTGGTGGCCCAGACCTTCATGGACTCCTGCTCCACGTCGGAGCACAAGCTGGGCAAGGACTCGCCCTCCAACAAGCTGCTCTACGCCAAGGACATCCCCAACTACAAGAGCTGGGTGGAGAGGTGGGTGGCCAGAGGCGAGGAGAGGGGACGGGCGGCCAGGAGGCCTGGGCTCCCGCTCACACACCCACCCCTGGCCGCCCGCCGACAGGTACTACGCCGACATCGCCAAGATGCCCGCCATCAGCGACCAGGACATGAGCGCCTACCTGGCCGAGCAGTCCCGGCTGCACCTGAGCCAGTTCAACAGCATGAGCGCCTTGCACGAGATCTACTCCTACATCACCAAGTACAAGGACGAGGTGGGCATGGCCAGTCGCCGTGTGCAGTGACAGAGGGGTCCCTGGCCTCCACCGGAGCCCCCGCCCTGCCTGCTCCCTGGTCAGCCCCGAGCCAGCCCTTGCTGCCCCCCGCCCCCACCCCAGCAGGCATCTCAAGGCCGCCTGGGTCCCTGCCCTTGGTCCTGTGCAGCTGACGGCCGCCTAGGTCCTGGGGCAGGGAGGGGAGCCTGCCGGGCTGGGCAGCTGGCTGGGCCCACGGTGACCAGGGCGGTCTTGCTTAGGGTGGGGTGAGGGGACTGTTTTTTGCACAGTGGCGATCAGGGTGGGGTTGTGACTGTCCCCTGAGGGACCTGTTACAGGGTCATTGACCTGGGTGGACATCCCCGGGGCTGGGCACACAGAGCTGGGACTGCGTGCGTGTGCAGCAGGGAGGGCTCAGTCCTGCCCAACTGTGACAGGCTGCGTGATCCTGATCCTTGGGGGCAGGATGGGTGTGGCCAGTGCCAAGGTGCCCAGGGCTGCAGCAGGGCCGTCCTGGGGAGGAGGGTGCAGGCTGCGGGCGGCTTCCCTCAGTGAGACGGGGGTGTGGGAGGTCACAACAAGAAAGCTGGGCTGACTGTGGGCTCTGGGTGTGTGTGGGGGAAGCGGGGCTGACTGTGGGTTCTGGATGTGGGGGGGGGAGCGGGGGCTGACTGGGCTCTGGGTGTGCAGGGGGGGGAGCGGGGGCTGACTGTGGGTTCTGGGTGTGCAGGGGTGAAGCGGGGGCTGACTGTGGGTTCTGGGTGTGCAGGGGGGGGAAGCGGGGGCTGACTGGGCTCTGGGTGTGCGGGGGTGGGGAGCGGGGACTGACTGTGGGCTCTGGGTGTGCGGGGGCTGACTGTGGGCTCTGGGTGTGTGTGGGGGAAGCGGGGGCTGACTGTGGGTTCTGGGTGTGCAGGGGGGAAGCGGGGGCTGACTGTGGGTTCTGGGTGTGTGTGGGGGGAAGCGGGGGCTGGGTATGTGTGGGGGGGAAGCGGGGCTGACTGTGGGTTCTGGGTGTGCAGGGGGGAAGCGGGGGCTGACTGTGGGCTCTGGGTATGTGTGGGGGGGAAGCGGGGCTGACTGTGGGCTCTGGGTATGTGGGGGGGAAGCGGGACTGACTGTGAGCTCTGGGTGTGTGGGGGGGAAGCGGGGCTGACTGAGCTCTGGGTGTGCAGGGGGGGAAGCGGGGGCTGACTGGGCTCTGGGTGTGCGGGGGGGAAGCGGGGGCTGACTGTGGGCTCTGGGTGTGCGGGGTGGGGAAGTGGGGGCTGACTGGGCTCTGGGTGGGCGGGGGGGGAGCGGGGGCTGACTGTGGGCTCTGGGTGTGTGGGGGGGAAGCGGGGGCTGACTGTGGTCTCTAGGTGTGCGGGGGGGAAGCGGGGGCTGACTGTGGGCTCTGGGTGTGCGGGGTGGGGAAGTGGGGGCTGACTGGGCTCTGGGTGGGCGGGGGGGGAGCGGGGGCTGACTGTGGGCTCTGGGTGTGCAGGGGGGAAGCAGGGCTGACTGGGCTCTGGGTGTGCGGGGGGAAGCGGGGGCTGACTGGGCTCTGGGTGGGCGGTGGGGGAAGCAGGGACTGACTGTGGGTTCTGGGTGGGCGGGGGGGAAGCGGGGGCTGACTGTGGGTTCTGGGTGTGCGTGCAGAGGACGCACTTGCCCCTGACTGGAGGTGGGGCAAGCCACCAGGGTCACAGGCCTGGGGTCAGGAGCCCAGCTTTGCCCTCTCGTGGAGGCCTGGGTGCCAGCGACGCATGCCTGTGGGCAGCTGAGGCGAGAGGCAGCGGGCAGGCAGGGCCAGAGCACAGAGCAGAGGCCAAGGAGGGAGCTGGGTCCCTGGGCAGGTGCCCTGGAACAGGAAGAAGGAGCAGTGGGGTGGCTGACGGCAGTGGGTCAGAGGGGTGGGGTAAAAGCCACGGCCCAGGGCTTGGTGGGAGTGGGCAGGGGAGTGAGGTCATCTGGGGGACTATCAAGGGGCACAGAAATGCTGGGGAGGGTGAGGGGTGGGAGAGGTGGCCTGCCGTGGGCAGAGGGGAGATGGGCGGGGTGGGGCAGGGGGACTGCTGTGGACAGAGGGGCCAAGGAACCTAAGCCCACAGGCGTGGGGGCTGGGTGGGGGAAATGACCCAGGATGATCCTGGCCCAAATTCCTGGGGCTTCGGCCTCAAAACTCAAGTTGCTGAGCTGGAAACAGAAGGAGTCAGCCCTGGGCATCTGCGCCACAGTCCCCGCTAGGTGCGGCCAGGCCATAGGCAGCGCATGGGGTGGGCCCCCCTCGCAGGGCCCCGTGAGCCATGCGGAGGCTGTGACCCGTCCGCGCAAGTGGGCAGCAGGCCTGGCTCACGGCGCCCCCTCCCCGGCCCTGCAGATCCTGGCTGCCCTGGAGAAGGATGAGCAGGCCCGGCGGCAGCGGCTGCGGAGCAAGCTGGAGCAGGTGGTGGACACGATGGCCCTGAGCAGCTGAGCCCCGGCCGGTGACCGCCCAGTGGGAGGTGGAGCCAGAGGGCAGCCCCGCCCCAGCTGTGCAGAGTGCCCGGGCGGCGCTCGGGGCCGGGCGTGAGGTCCAGCGTCCTCTGGGCCTTCCCTTCCCCTCCCACCCGGCGGGGGTCCGGGTTTCTGTTGGCGTGGATGCGATGGTGCCTGCTGCACCGCTCTGTGCCCAGACTGGCCCAGGACCTTTGCTGTGGCCTGGTGGCCTTCATGGGAGAATGGGGCAGCCTCCGAGGAGCAGAGGGGTGAGGCTGGGCCCCTCCAGAGCGAGGGGCAGCCAGCCTGGTCAGTGTCGTTGAGGCCAGGACGAGGAGCCGGGGCGCAGTTCCCAGCTTCCCGAGCTGCGCATCCACGGAGCCCGAGGCGCGGGCTGGCGGCCGGAGGGAGAGGCAGGAGGACCAGGGCCGTCCGAGACGAAGCGGAGGCCGGGCCGAGCGCCGCCCATCTTCCCCGTCCAGCATCCTCACGCTCGCCGCACCGCCATCCTCAGATTCACCGCGTGCTCTGCGCGGCCAAGGCCACCGGAGAGAGGCCCCACCCCTCCTATGGAGGGGCGGCGGACGGCACTGCCCACAGCTCCCGAGGGACTCCCGACGGACCAGGCAGCTCCTCTCTGTCCTCAGGGCTGTGCCTGTTGGAGCCCAGTGGGCTGGGGCTCCGGGTCACAGAGCACGCGTCTGTTATTTATTCTCCCTCCACGCACGGCTCTCGGCAGCTGCCCGCAAGGGTGGGCCAAGCTCTGCCCACCACGGAGCTGATGCGGGCAGCCCCGGCCACCACCACCCCTGCCCGTCTCCCCTGACCCCAGCATCCCCCCAGTGGCTTCCAGTTTGGCATCTCAGCAGCGTCCCGGCCCCTCCAGAGCAGACGGCTGGGGACTGGTGTTCTTTGCAAAGGGGAACAAGCGATTGGGCTGCAGGCTGGGTGGTGGGGCTGTGACCGGGCCCCCGCAGCCACCCCCGGCCTGGACCTTTGGGGCCGCGAGCGACGGGCGGCTGTCCCCTTGCCCTCCCGAGCGAGAGAGAACACGTTTTTAATAGAAACACACCTGTACATATATATATATGTGTGTGTGCATATAAGTGTGGCTCTGGCCTCGGTCTCCAGCCCCAGTGGGGTGCTGTACAAGTGACTGAAGGAGAAGGAATTTTAAATAAGATTCAGCATACGGAGAAGCAGGCGGCGGGAACGCGCTACCAGAGGGCCCGGGGGACGTCGACCCGCGGCCCACAACCGTGGGGTCGGCTCCTGCCGCACCCCCCAGCGCTGCCAGGGTGCCCAGGGCCCGTGGATTATGCATGATCGTGCTAGCGTTGAGTCTGAGTTGATCTTTTTAAAACTGCAAGTGTTGAATAGTAGAGGTTGTTAGACCCCTTTTTTTATGTTTTTTAATTAATCAGTCACTTGTAAAAGCAAACAAGCGGCCTGGCCCCTTTTCAAGTTCACTTTTTCGATGGTA
Organism: Oryctolagus cuniculus; assembly: GCF_051225735.1. Taxonomy (NCBI): domain Eukaryota; kingdom Metazoa; phylum Chordata; class Mammalia; order Lagomorpha; family Leporidae; genus Oryctolagus; species Oryctolagus cuniculus. Next base: position 111,291,568 of record NC_142876.1, read on the forward strand.
CTAAAGGATTCTCATGGACGTTAAGGGACAGCTAACTGCGGCCAGCCCCGGCCTCAGTGCCCTGGGCCCTGCCCCCCGCCGGCCCTGGCGTCCCTTCCTCCCCAGGCAGCCTGAGCCAGAGTGGACGCCGCACAGGTGGACACCGCGGAGGTCAGATGAGGAGCCCCTGCACTGCGCTGGGGGGCGGGGTGGGGGGATGGGTGTGAAATCGGTGAACTCTGACTCAGGGAGCTCTCGGCCCCACGGCACTGCAGCAGGGCCGGGGCAGAGCCAGCACCTGGCAGTGTCGTTTGTGATGACTTGGTCGCTCCCAGTGTTGGCCGGGGTTCCCACCCCCGAGCCGGCCCCACCCCCGTCTCTCCTGCTGCTGCCCGCCCGTGCCTGGGTGGGAGCCTGTCGCCCCTGAAGTCTTCCCTGGCCTCTGGCTTCACATTGAAGCCCCCAGTTCTTCCAGTCCTTCCTGGCCCGGCAGGGGCTCCGCATCCCCTCTGCCGCCTTTGCCAGAATCCACCTCCAACTGCTGCCCGTCTGTAGGCCTCCTCCTGGCCCCAACAGAGAGCTGGGCCCACCAGGCTGCCCTGTCCACTCGCGTGGTCCAGTTGGTCTTGGGGACGGGCAGCGGCAGGAGGGCGTGCCCGTCTGGAGTGACAGCCGCAGAGCCCACGGTGTCCAGCCGCAAGCACTTTAGCAGTATCTGTTTACATACGCGTTGGTCAAGCCGATTCTAAGCGCACTGCACCCAGGACAGCAGGACTGAGCGTCCCCGCTGGGCCCCAGGTCATGGAGTTAGGCTCCGACTTGTCCTTACCACTAGTTCCCACGGTCCTCCCGACTCTGCAGTGCCCTAAGAGCTGGGCCCCTCTGTCACTCCCCAGTGTCCTGCGGTGGGGACCGTGACTCCAAGCCCTGGCGCTGGTCTGGAGGCAGGGCCCCCAGTGGAGCAGGGATGGGTGGTGAAGGCGCTCCCAGGCCCTGCCCCTGCAGTCCCAGAGTCCCCACAGTGACACTCCGCTGGCCCAGACACTGCTGCCGCCACCCTGCTCTGGCCACCTGCTTCCCACAGCGTTGCTCTCCCTGCCCCACACCTGAGCTCAAGGGTGCTCGGGCCGATTCCCTCCTGGGCCTGGGAGCCTGGCTTCTTGATATACCTCAAGCTGGCCCTGCACTCCCAGCCCAGGGCTGCTGGACCCCAGGCCTGCCTCTCCCTGGGCCTGCGGGGCCGGGGGCTATGGGAGAGGGGGGCCCAGGAACCCAGACCAGACGTGTGCCCCGCCCTTCCGGTTGATCTTGCCGAGAGCCTCCACCCTGGGTCCACCCCAGCTCCGGACGTGACGGCTGCCGCCGTTGGTGCTACATGAGCTAGAGTAGATGTATTTAGAGAGAAAGATATTTTTAAGACGAAGCCCACAATTAGCTGTCCTTTAATGTCCTTTAATGCCCCCACCCAAAAGAAGAGCGACCACTTGGACGGTCTGAGCTGACCTTGGCCGTGGCTTCTCGCGGAAGCCGTGGAGCCGCCCGGCGCTCGGACCGCAGATGTGTAAATATACGGCTATTTCCTATTTTACTGTTCTTCAGATTTAGTACTTGTAAATAAACACACACATTAAGGAGAGATTAAACATTTTTGCTAAAAGCTCCTGGCTCTGGGTTTTCTTGCTGGCAGGTGTGTGGGGCTGGGGCCTGGTGGCCGGGAGGCAGGGGAGCAAGTGCGGTGTCTCCCAGGGGAGTTGAGGGGACCCTGCCCCCGAGACTGCTCGGTGCCTCAGCAGTGATCGCAGTGTGAGAGGTGCAGTCCCGGCCGCCTCTGTCTGGCTGGCCCCTAAGTGATCTGAAGCACCCCAGGCAGAGACTGTGTGCCCTGGCTCTGGGGACAACCCAGCCTGAGCCTGAGCCTGGGGCTGCAGCACTGGTGCTTTGTAGGTGCTCCCCAGAGGGCTGGCCCGGGTGCCCCCGGCTCAGAGCACACTGAGCCGCAATTCTGCACAGGTGTGCCGCGGTGTTCCTGCACCTGCCGGCGCACCCAGGCGGTACGGGCCAGGGCTAATGACGTGGCTGGTGACCTTCAGCCACTGCCAAGGCATCCCGGCTGACCCCACCCAGAGGGGTCGGGGTTATCCCCAAGTGGCAAGCAAGGGTGCCCGCCCGAGCCGTGTGGCAAGGCATGCCCAGGGTCACGTGGTGACACGCAGCAGAGCCAGGCTGAAAGGCCAGGAGGCACCAGGAGGGGTCGCAGCCCCAGAGGGCCCAGGCGGTGCCCCCGCCTGCCGCACTGTGTCCCTGCGAGGGCTCTGACAGTGGCCCATAAATCATCATCAGTAGCTCGCGCTCCCAGCAGGCCCATTCCTGACAGCCGGGGCTGCAGCGCGTCGAGCTCGGCGCCGGCCCAATTACCAAAAAGAAATCAGCGTAATCACCATGAAATTGCATCGGAAACAAATTTAGCAAACGCGATCCCGTTTAGGGTGTGACGTTGCCCGTTCTCACGCCTCAGTCCCCTTCAGCTTCCCGGCACAATCAGCCCTGCCTCTATTACCCTTGTTAGGCCTCCGAGAGCTCCAGCCCCACCAGCCCGAAATCAGGCGGCCGTCTCGGGGCAATCAGCGCTCCCTGCGCCGAGGTGATGAAGCCTAATTATGCGGGAGGCAGGCGCCTTCTGATTGCCGTGCACGTCGGCTCGGCGAGGGCATCGAGAGCATCGGCTATCGATACTCCGAGCACAGCCTGGGGGGGCGGGGGCGGGGTCTGCAGGGCTGGGTCGGCTGTGCACCGATCAATCGAACGTCTCACCTGGTTCCAGAGCAGGCACCGCACAGGGCAGAGGACGAAGCAGCCCGGGGACAGGAGGAGGATGAGAGTCCAGGCTGCATCAACACCAGGGTGGGTTAAGCTGCTGCCTGTGACACCAGCAGCACAGCACAGGTTCAAGTCCTAGAGGCTCCGCTTCCAATCCAGCTCCCTGCTGGGAAAGTTGTGGAAGATGGCCTGAGTGCAAGGGTCCCTGCCTTCCACGTGGGAGACCCTGATGGAGTTCCAGGCTCCTGGTTTTGGCCTGGCTCAGCCCTGGTAGTTGCGACCACTTGGGGAGGGAACCAGCAGATGGAAGACTCTCTCTCTCTTCCTACCTCTCCTCCCCACCCCCACCCCTGGTCTCTCTCCTCTCTACCTCTACGATCACTCTGCCTTCCAAGTAAAATCTTTTTACAATAATAATTATAATACCCACATGCCCAGGCAAGTGCAGATGGGTGCAGGTGCCAGGGAAGAAACACTCACAGCACATGAGGGCAGTGCTGCGAGCCAGTGCCCACCCCAGCCAGGTTGACAGGGGAGGGCTAGAGGGCTGGAGCCCCGAGCAGCCAGTGCTGCGAGCCAGCCGCGGTGACAGCCGAGGAAAAGCACCCTGGACTCAGCAGGAACGGCCAAAAGTGCACTGGGGGGACAGGAAGGGGCCAGAAGCAGGTGCTGACCAAGTGGAACCCCCCGAAGCTCCTGCCCCACGAGGCTGCCCCCTCAGGCTCCCTGGACACTGTGCTGTGTGTGGCCTCCGTCCCAGCTGAGCCAGGGCTGCACGCAAGCCCTGCCCAGGGCCAGCTCCACATTCCTCCACCACTCCACTCAGGCCAGGCCAGAGAAGGCTCTCGGGAAGTTCTCGTCCACCAGCCCCAGAGAGCACGAGTCTGTCGGTGGCACCTGCGACCCCAGGGCATCCCCTTTCCTCTCCAAGCCCCTGCCCTGTGTCTCGGGCTCTGCCTTCCAAACCTCTCCCACAGGTGGAGCGCTGTGCGCCCCGCTGCACCTCTCAGGGGCACTCCGCACCTCCTGGGCGTCTGAGGCCGGCTGTGCCTTGGACTGGTCCCTCTGCCAACTCAGCAGGGCAGGTGTGGGACATTCCTGTCGTTCTCCACATATCTGCAGGGCCTGAGCCCAGGAGGGGCACCTGCTCAGACGGCTTTCAGCCCAGGAAAGAGCCAGAAGTCCTCTTGGCTCTCACCGGAACAGTTTATTTTCAAAATAGTTTTCAAGCCAGAAATTCCTCTGGAAACACACGTTGGGGGGGAGGTGCAGGCGGTGCTGGCGGGAACCCTGGCCTGGCGCGGGCTGCTGGGGTTTGGAGCAGCCTCCGAGGGAAGGAGGAGAGCACGTTGAACCAACAGCCCCTGCCGGGCCCTGCAGGAGGGAGACGGGTGTGCAGGGTCCAGGTGACGGGGCCTCGTCATGTGGACCCCTGCAGCAAAGAACCTCCTTCGCGGCACAGCGAGCTGAGTTTCAGCCCAGGTGCCTTTACAAGGGTCTTGGGGGTGGGGCTTATAGTTCCCAGGCAGTGCAGGGTGGGGTGGGGCCTGTGTCCCACACCAGGTGTTTCCAGTTCCTGCCTCCTCTTGCTCCTACCAAGCTCCCAGCAGGACCAGAGTATATGGGGGAGGCAAAGACCCCTCCCTGCCTTTAGGCCCGCCTTGGAGCCTGGGCACCCGGCTGGGTCAGGGCGCTCTCTGCTGGCGATCAGAACCAGGGCATGGGGTGACGTCAGGAAGTGCCATGGTCGCAGCCTCTGGCCCACTTCTCCACCGGGACTCACAAGCTGACCGGACTCCTCGCTGCCTTCATCAAAGCAGGGGCTCGTTTGCAACAGTTTTCAAGGTCATGTTCGCTGGTGGGAGCCACCGGTGGTCTGCAGCCCTGGACACTGTGCCTGGGCCCCTGGCACTTGCACCCAGGGCTGCCACGGTCCCCAGCAGGTAAGAGATTGGAGAATTCTTAGCACCCCTGCTGGGCAGTCGAGACTGCGGCTTTCACTCCCACCCCCGGGGGTGGGGGGGGCTCTCTTGGCCAGCTAGACACAGGGCCCAAGCCGTGGCTCGCGCCTCGTGGCGAGGTAATCCTGGATTAGGAAGCGGCAACAGCTGCAGAACCACTCGAGTCCCGGGGCGAGTTCCCAGCACGCCCGAGAAAGGCCCATTAAGTCTCCCAGGTGGAGGCCCTTGAGGGTGGATAGGCGGGCGTTCTTGACTTTGGAATGCCTACCAACTGAGAAGCTCCCCATAGCAACTGCCTCTCAAAATGCCTGGTGCACACACGCACGCAGGGGCAGGGTGCGTCGGAGTTCGTCCGAGTTTGGAGAAGGAATCCCTTCCTGTTCTGCTCAGGGAGTGCCGGCGGTTTGCCGGGCCTGGCCAGGTGCGAGGAGTGGGTGCTCAGAAATCCTGGGGGGGGGGGTCCCAGGTAGGACCACCGGGTTCCAGAAGCTGCTGAAACCGCAGGCCTAGCAGTTCCGGGGTTTGCTGCTCTGACGTCTTCCTCTGATGACTGCAGTGAGCCCCATTCGAGATGGCCGTTCCTGTGACAGTCCACGGCTCTCGGTTCCGCCCGAGTTTCCTCCGTGGCAGTGGGCGTGGCCCTGCTGATCTCCTGTCCTGACTTGGGAGGGCTAGGGTCTTCTCTGTTTAGGTCCCGGCTGCATCTGCTGCCCCTGGAACAGGGCCTGACACACCGTAGGTCCTCCATAAGGACCCCTGGCCAGGCAGGTGTGTGACGCTGTCACCATCATCCTCCAGCCGTGGACAGCCTTGCCTAGCAGGATAAGCTAGTCCCAGGACCCTGCGATTGGTTAGAATCAGTAACTCCTCCCATCCCAACCAGAAGGCCTGTGCCTGGCCAAGCGTCATTTCACCCCGTGTCTATGGCCTCGGCTCTGCTCTGCCCATGTGGAGCATGGTGGGCTCCGGCCCCTGGCTCTGGGGCAGACTGATCGCCAAACTTGTCCCTGCTCCGTGTGATGCTGCCCCTCCCACGCAGACACAGGGTCTGCTGTCTGCCCTGTGTTGAGCCATAGGGGGTGGCGGAAGTATTGGGGAGGAGCCCTGAGGCCTGGCCCACGGAGGCCCTGCAGCACTCACTTTCCCTTGGATCACGAGGGACCACGTGGAGCAGAGGTCAAGGGCATTGGCCGAGCTCCTCTGAGCCCTGCCTGACCCCAAGCGTGAGACAGAGCCTTGGCCAGAGAACCAAGTGGCTGACCCAGGGACTTGGGGCAGTCAGAGACAGGCTTCCAGATTAAACACAGAACACTGCAAACCATCTGGGAAAAAATGAAAAGATAAGTTTATTTGAGTCCTAAAAATGCTTGAAATCATGCAGTTTTTTTTCCCAGAAAATGCATTTTCAACAAGCTATTTCAAAGTATCCTCCTACAAGATGCCTCAGATAAATTCAATTTTCAGATAAAGTAAAAAAAAAAATTATGTTCTGCTGATGTCCTGTGCGAAGCCCAGTTAAACAGCAGTAGCCAAGTGACCGACAGGGTTGCCCTCAGTCCCCGCCCAGCTGTGCTGTTCCATTTGGGAGAAGCAGAGCCTACTCGCCACCTGCCACCCCTCCTCCCGGGTCCCCCACAGTCAGGGCTGGGCTGGGGCTGGCAGAAGGGGGTGTCTGCCTTTGTCAGTCCCTGCCAGTAGACAGCGCTGTGCCGCCCCCGGCCCTGCCCTGCCAAGCCAGCTCCAAGCTGGTTCACTCCTGTTGAGCTGATGTTCAAAAGCCTCGTCTCCTTGTCTGCCTGCATCTGGCTTCCCAGAGAGAGCCTGGGGAGGAGAGAACTCCCAGGGGCTCCCAACGGCTACAGGGCCCTCCTGCCCGGTGGGGTCACCGGGCGCAGGGGCAGATGGGCAGGAACGAAGGGCTGCTGGCGGCTCAGGTTCCCTGTCAGCCCTGGGGTCTGTCCCAGGGCCAAGGGCCTGGCGCTCTTCCCGCGCCTGCTGCTGTCCCTCGGGACCTGCAGTGCGCAGGACTCCTCTCCTGGCTGCCTGGGATCTGAACGCCTCCCTTGCATCCCCAGGTTCTGAGTTTCTGTTCGAGAGCTGGAAAGGTCCGGCCTCCTCCACAGGCAGGATGCCATCCAGGGCCCACAGTGCGACTCTACTGAGGGCCACACGTTTTGGGGGCTCCTCGCTCGTGCTGTGGCTGTGCCACGGCAGCGCCCATGACCCTGGCAGCCTGCACTTGCAGCCTTGCCTTGGCTGTGAGCCTGCCTGCGGCTCCCTGGAGAGCCCCCTCGCCAGCCCTGAGCACGCACCCTTGTAGTTGCTGTCATGCACAGTTAAGTCCCTTGGTGGTTTCAAGGTCGCATGTCGGCCAGGGCCCTGTGGTCAGACTGAGGCCTGGCCAGCTGGCTGTCCCTAGGCCACGGGAGGCATCATCTCTGTTGTTGGATGAGGCGCGGCCAGGAGTAGAGGAGCAGTCGCACACATTCCCAGATGGGAAAACAATGGCTCCCACGTTTGTCCCCATCTACTGCCTGCCCGGTTCCCCTCCAAGCACGTTGTCCCCTGGCTGTGCCCCTCCAGCCCCACCGCCCTGGCCTGCGGCTCCCAAGATGGCTCAGCTGCGCCAGCAACATACCCTGTCCCATTGCTCTCCTCCTTGCCTGCACTTGCCCACCTGGAAACCCGCAGTCTTTGCATCTGGTCCCAACCCAGCTCCTGAGCCCCAACCAACGTGGGGACCGGAATCCTGTCACATGTGCCCATCCAGACGGTCCCTGGTCCCTCGAGTTGCATCCACACTGGGGCGTGCGATGCTTGGGAGTGTGTGCCTGATGTCAGTCTTTCTTCCTCTGGAACACTTAGTGCTGGCTAATGAGGAGTGGCTACTTTGAAGTCGCCATCTGAGTGGCCGACAGCCTGTCACTCACGTGGGCCCCGCCCCCGCCATGAAGCCGCTGGCCCAGGCAGGTCTTGGGTTGCCCCTCTTCCACTCCCCACGCTGGCCCTGGGCGGGGCTCTGCTCACAGAGAGGACAGCCGGAAAGGCCACCCGGGGTTGTGTGGCGGTTCTTGTGGTGCTTTGAGCTGGATGCTGAATTCAGTCTTTGTCGCTGCTTCTTGTTTATTAATATGAATGTTGAAGGCTATGAATTTTCCTCTGGGGAACGTGAACTCCCAGCATGGGAGCATTTTCACCGTTTCCGGATCTTTCCAGGTTGGAGTTGGATTTCTTCTTTGATACAAATGTTGCCCAAGAGGGAGCTTGCGCGCGCGTCCAGGACCAGAGCCTCTCCAGTGGTTTCCCCTCGCTCTGGCCTCGTGAATTCAGCACCTGTGCGTCTGGCGTTGGTTCTGCAGCCCGTATTCCCTTGTGTTTTCTGTTAGATCTTTCTGGGCCTCCTGTCAGTCAGTGAGGGGCCATCGGACTAATTTCACCCCCCCACTCCCACCCCCACCCCCGTCATGTTCAGCATCTCCTTCCCCTTCCTTTGTGATTTCTAGTCGGGCTCTGCAACTTTACTTCCTGAGAGCTCCTTATTCAGGCAGATTTTGAAAAATCAGCCGTTGCATTTTTATATTTTCAATTCAACTTTTCGGAGATAATTCTGTGCACATGCAGCTGAAATAAATAGTACAGGGATCCATGTACTCTAATCCATTTCCCCACCGTTGAACAACTAAAGTACAAGGTTACAACCAGGATGTTAGCACTGATGCACCCTGGATGTAGCAGTCTCTACCACTACATCGTATCCTCCTGCACCCTACCCCCTGTTGCCCTCTCATAGCCACACCCACCTCTCCCCAGCTCCCTCTTTCCCTGAGCTCTGGCGAGCCTGTTACCTGTTCTTCAGTTCTTTTGTTCTGGCATTTCCACGTGCTGCATAGATGGAATCATTCGGTATCTAATCTTTGGGGATTTGTTTTTTCACTCCATCCAATCTCTGGAGATAGAACACTCCATGGCAGCCTTCCTGCAGCTGGTTCGCCTTTCCCCTCTGGCAGGATATCCGGGTTGTTTGCAGATTTGGGCTGTTGCGAAGCAGGCTGATGGGGTTCTTGCGTCCAGGCTGCTGCAGGAATGTACACTTTCATTGCTTGGGGTAACCGCTCCGGAATGCAATTGTTGGGCTCTTTGGTGGTTGTGTGTTTGATTTTGTAAGAAACCGCCCAACTGTTTTCCAAACCAGTTGTACCATTTGACGTTCCTTTCAGCAACATATGTGCAACCCTGAGTGGCTTCTCGCCAGCATTTGGTGCTACCACTTTTTAGTTTGGATATGACATGAATTTCCTGTCTGGAGGTCCGTAGGGCACAGCTTTTTACATGTTTGTTTTCCATCTCTGTGTTTTCTTTGGTGAAGTATCCATTCATGTCTTGCCCACTTCCTAATTGGATTGATCATTTCTTTACTGCCAGGTTTTCCATTTTTAAAAAATTTTTTTATTTTATTTGAAAGTCAGAATTACACACAGAGAGAAGGCAAGACGGGGGGGGGGGGTCTTCCATCTGCTGGTTCACTCCCCAGTTGACTGCAATGGCCAGAGCTGTGCCTATCGGAAGCCAGGAGCTTCTTTTGGGTTTCCCAAGTGGGTGCAGGGACCCAACCACTTGGGCCGTCTTCTGCTGCTTTCCCAGGCCATAGCAGAGAGCTGGATGGGAAGAGGAGCAGTTGGGACTCGAACTGGCACCCACAGGGGATGCTGGCACTGCTGGTGGCGGCTTTACCAGCTGCGCCAGAGCGCCAGCCCTTCCATGATCTTTATATTCTGGATGCTAGTGCTTTTTTGCCTCTGTGGATCCCAAATATTTCTCCTAGGTTGTAGCTTGTCTTTTCATCTGTTTATAGATCTTTTGCAAGCAAGCTTTAAATTTTGATGAAGTTTATTTTTCCTGGCGTGTATCATACTTTTGATGTCAAGTCAAAGAACTCCGCTCAGCCCTAGATCCTGAAGATTTTTCTTGCATTTTTTCCCCCTGAAAGTTTGTAATGCAGCAGGCAGGTCTGAGCCCGGCCAAAGGCAGGAGCCAAGAACTCCACCTGCGTCTCCCACATCGGTGGCAGGGGCCCAGGTATTTGGGCCGTCAATTGTGCCTTCCCTGGTGCATTTGCTGGGAGCTGGATCAGGAGTGGAGCAGCCAGGACTCAAACAGGTGCTCCAATATGGGATGGCAGCTTTGCAAGAAGTGGCTTCCCCCCATGTGCCACAATGCCAGCCTCTAACAACCAGTTAGTAGACTGTATCTGAGAACAGTTTTCGATTTACAGAATTAAGCAGCTCATAGAGAGTCCTCATCTGACCCCTGAACTTCCACATAGCTTCGCATATGGTTGGTGTCTTGGATTCCTGAGGTACTCTGGGGACAAGGAATGAGCCAGTTGATACATTGTAGCGAAAATCCATAGTTGTCATTATGTACCCACAGTTCCATGGGCTTGACAGCTGTGTAGTGTGCACGCTTCAATGTAGCACCATACACAATCTTCCCTGCTTAAAAATGGCCTGTGCTTTAGCAACTGTTGATCTTTTCACTGTGTTGATAATTTGCCTTTCGCAGAATGCCATGGAGTTGGGATCACAGAGCGTGCAGCCTTCTCACACCGGCTGCTTCCACGTAATCGTATGCATTTAACATTCCACCATGCGTTTTTGTGGCGTGATTGATCGCTTTTTTTTTTCCCCAGCACTGAATAATCTTCTGTGGTATGGACGAGCTGACTTGTTTATCCGATCACCTGCTGACACCTCCCTTGCCTCCGGTTTCGGGCGACTGTGAATGAAGATGCTATAAACACAGCAGTAGATGTTGTTTGTGTGGACGTAAGTTTTCAGCTCATTGGGTAAATACCTAGCAGTGTGATTGCTGGGTCAGATGGCGAACCTATGTTTAGCTTTGTCAAAAACTGCCAGCTCTCCAGTCACTGTGCCATTTTGCATTCCCACGAGCAACGGATGTGTTTCTTTTGCTCCACACCCTTGCCAGCATTGAGTGCGCTGTTTCTTCATTAGCACAGTGTTGAGTTGTAGCTCTAGCATGTCTTTCATCGCCATAAGAATACCAGTTAGCATTTTTGGTAAAGTTTCCTTCCTTCCTTAGGGCTTCGTCCGTTTCCGTCAGTGTTTATTTTTGCCGGTGGTCTCACGTTTTCTGCCTCTGTGTGGCCATCCGTGGCTCTTCATTCACAAAGGGAGAGCTGGGCGGGTGCCCTTGTTTTTGGTCGATCGTGGGCAAGGGTGGCTACTTTACCGGAGTGAGCGCCAGAAGGGGCCAGTCGGTCTGCAGCCCCTTCCTGCCGATGTTGTCTGCGGGGCTGAGGAAGGGCGCTGGGTTGCATCCCCGAGTCTCCCCCATCTCTCACGTCCCATCTCTTACAGAATTCGTCGGTGGTGTCCTGCTGGGCGTGGGGCTGGGCGTGGCGTTGAGGCGTGGGCGGGGCAAGCACGACCTGTTCTGCATCTTCATCCCTGTCCTTGCTGGCAGGAGCAGGAGCCAAGCCGCCTGGGTTGCTGCAGGGAGAAGGCGCTCACTTCTCACCAGCGCCTCCCTCTGCTCACCTGCACGCGGGGGCTCCCCTGACCTGTGCGGTCACTGTGTCTCTGTTCCATCTGTGTCTCCTGTGCCTCTGTGGGTTTGTAATCTTTAAATATCTTAGTTCATGTAGACCAGCCTTAGGTAGGAGCAGAGAGAACCTCATGCTCAGTCCATCACCTTCAACTCAACCCTTCATTGTGGTACAGCTTGTGACACCAGCACCCCCTACCGGAGCACCAGCGCAAGTCCTGCTGCTCCCCTTCCCATGCGGCTCCCTGCTAATGCGCCTGGGAAGGCAGCAGAAGATGGCCCAAGTGCTTGGGCCCCCACACCCACGTGGGAGACCCGGATGGAGTTTCTGCCTCCTGGCTTTGGCCAGGACTAGCTCTGGACATTGCAGCCATTTGGGGGGAGTGAACTAGTGAGCAGGACATTCTCTGTCACTCTGCCTTTTATTTTTGTATTTAATATGTGTTTCTTCTTTATTTGAAAGAGTGAGAGAGAGAGAGAGAGGGAGAGAGGGAGAGAGCGAGAGAGCTTCCATCTGCTGGTTCACTCCCCAGTGGCCACAACAGTCAGAGCTGGGCCAGGTCGAAGCCAGAAGCCAGGAGCTCCATCCAGGTCTCCCAGAGGAGTGCAGGGACCCAAGCACTTGGGCCATCTTCTGCTTTCTCAGGCACATTAGCAGGGAGCTGGATCAGAAGTGCAGCAGCCAGGACCTGAACCAGTGCCCATATGGGATGCCAGCATGACAAGTGGCGGCTTTACCCACTACACCACTGTGCCATTCCCAACTCTGCCTTTTAAATAAATAAACAAATTTTTAAAAAAACAATATAGGAGCATGTAAGATAAATAAACACAAGTGACAATTTCCCACCATCTTCTGCCACTTTTCTGTCCGTCCCCCAGAGATCACCGTGTTAACTGTCAGATGCATCTCCCTTCAAGTATCTGTGTATGCTGGACTCTCACAGTGCGCGGCAGCCTGGGAGCCATGCTCCTCACAGGGAGGAGGGGAGGGCCCTGCCCGCTGCTCCCCCGCTGAGGGGTGTGGCCAGTGGGCCACGCCCAGGCCAGGTCCCCTAGCCTTGGGTTTACCTCTGGTTCTTTTTTTTTTTTTGACAGGCAGAGTGGACAGTGAGAGAGAGAGAGAGGAAGGTCTTCCTTTTGCCGTTGGTTCACCCTCCAATGGCCGCCACGGCCGGTGTGCTGGGCTGGCGCACTGCGCTGATCCGATGGCAGGAGCCAGGTACTTCTCCTGGTCTCCCATGGGGTGCAGGGCCCAAGCACTTGGGCCACCCTCCACTACCTTCCCAGGCCACAGCAGAGGGCTGGCCTGGAAGAGGGGCAACCGGGACAGAATCCGGCGCCCCGACTGGGACTAGAACCCGGTGTGCCGGCGCTGCAAGGCGGAGGATTAGCCTAGTGAGCCGCGGCGCCGGCCACCTCTGGTTCTAAGACAAGGTCTAGGTTTTTTGGGGGCAGCCCCAGCAGTAATGGAGCAAAAGGATGGCTCTGGACCTGCCCACTCCTGGGGGACTCCTGCCCCTTTCTTTCTTGGGTTATGGCCGCCTCCCAATGGCCGTGGCCCTGCTCCCAGCAGGCGCCCACTTCTGATCCTGATTGGCTTCAGTTACCATTTGCCAGGGGCACCTTCCTAGGTCAGCACACAATGCCTGTTGCCCTTCGAAACAGCCGTGTAGTGTTTCATAGCCAGGAAGCCTCCTCATGTCTGTGACCATGCTCCTGTTAATCAACCCTTGGAGGGTCTCTAATTTTTACTGTTAGTATGTGTGTGATGATTACATCCTCTTATGTATTAGCATTATATATAATATGAATCATGTATGATGTAACATGTAGGATGTATGTATTACATATCATATATAGGTAATACTTATATATTTTCATTGCAGATCATATATGTATACATATGTACTACCTATTAAATATGTGTTTGCATAAATATTTCAATGCACTCGATGATTTTTAACACAATTGTACCTGGCTTGGTTTTCCCTGCACTTCTCAACCTGTTCTCTCTTGGCCCCTCTCACGCAGCCCTGAGTGCACAGCAGATCCCAGAAGAGTTCCTCACCCTCCGAGCCTCATCTTCCAAAAAGGGCACATAGCATGGACATCTGCAGTGGGCGCTGGAGGCAGCTGGGCTGCCCGTGGCCATGGAAGGGCTGTGTGTACACAAGTGATGACAAGGTAATGCCTGCACGTTGCTGCCCTGTTGCTCAGGCCCGCCCCAGCCAGGCCTCTGTCTGAACTTCTTAGGTCTGTCTGAATTTCCGTGTGAACCAGAGAATTAACAAATGGAAACCTTGCCCTCTTTCCGTGACTGGATAGGGTTTTGTCTTTCTTGCACTGGGGTTCTTTTTTTTTTTTTTTAAAGATTTTTTTATTTATTTATTTGACAGGTAGAGTTACAGTGAGAGAGAGAGAGAGAAAGGTCTTCCTTCCGTTGGTTCACTCTCCAAATGGCCACCATGGCTGGAGTATTGCTGATCTGAGGCCAGGAGCCAGGTGCGCTTTCTCCTGGTTTCCCATGCGGGTGCAGGGCCCAAGCACTTGGGCCATCCTCCACTGCACTCCCGGGCCACAGCAGAGAGCTGGACTGGAAGAGGGGTGACCGGGAAAGAATCCGGCACCCATATGGGATGCCAGTGCTGCAGGTGGAGGGTTGCACTGGGTTCTTAAAGCTACTTTGCTTCCTGTTTGGGTCCTGTCATTTATAAACGGATCATCTTGGGCTCTCCTCCCTGCCTCCTGGGACCCTCAAGGGCTTGGACCCACCTTCTCCATGTCCCCTGGGGGTCTTCTTTCTCAACCCGTCCCTGGCAGCTGGCTCTGTTCCCTGGGACTGCAAAGGCTCTCCCCTTCCTCGCCAGACTCGCTGAGGGTGTTGGACATTTTATTCAGCACCCCGTGCCCCAGCCCCGTTTCCCTACACTGGGGCTGCATTGTCTACAGGACGCAGCCTGCTTCCCCAGGCTCAACCACTGGGGGCTTGTGGGCTACTTGAGATGCCCAAAGCACACAGATTACTAAACACACACACAGCAAGAGGTGAAGGACAAGGGATGGGGGTGATGGCCCTAGGAGAGGTGCAGGGGCAGAGGCCCGTATGCCATGAGCACTGCAGCGTAATGCCCAGGCTGGCTCCCCCTGCCTGGTGCCTCCCTTGGGTGGACCGGGCACCCCAGAGACAGAGCTCCAGTGCCTGGGACTTTTTCTGCAGGTAATTCTCCCCCTCCCCCCATAGCAGCTGGCCAGTCACAGGTGCTGTCTGGAAGAGGTAAGAGGGACCCAATAGATGTCACCAGCGAGTAACCAGCTTAAGACCTCACAAAGATTAAGAGCCTCTTGTATCATAAATATTCAGAGTTGCACTTGACTTATGCATATTTAGCATGTCATGAATATTTAGTGCCTCCTTGATCCTTTTGTCCCTTTTGATCTATGTTTAGCATATATATACTCTCCAAGGCTTGCTTTTTTTTTTTAAAGAAAAAATTTTTTATTTATTTGATAGAGTTATAGCAAGAGAGAGGGAAAGGCAGAGAGATCTTCCATCTGCTGGTTCACTCCCCAAATGGCTGCAGCAGCCAGGGCAAGGCCAGCTCGTAGTTAGGAGCCTGGAACTTCATCTGGGTCTCCCATATGGGTGCAGGCACTCAAGTACTAGGGCTCCCTTTCCCAGGGAGCTGCATCGAGAGTGGGGCAGCTGGGACTGGAACAGGTGCCCATATGGGATGCCGGCATTGCACGGGGCTTAACCCTCCACGCCACAGCGCCGGCTCCTCCCCGAGGCTTCCTAACATGTCTCGTGTGTCTTCCTCATCTGCTTGTCACTCCTGACTTTCACCGGCCTATTTGCTTCCTTTTTCTAGCAGAGTTGAGAACGTGCATTTTTGGGTCATTGGAAAATATTGCTTCTCAAAAACTATATAGAAAAGCACCTGACAGTCTTCCTTAAAATAATTTTATAAAATCATGAAATGCGTTCCACTCATCAAAGTGCATGTAGGACGTGTGTGTATAAATGCGCTTCTAGAAAGGTATCAAACACCTGTGTGGCGGTCTCAGGGTAACGGAGGTGATGCGATCATCTCTCAGATGGCGCTGGGTGTCTGGCTTGCCCCAAGGGGACCCCTCTGCTGTCATCTGGGCCAGACGTCTCTTGGCTGTCATCAGTGCTTTATCCCTCGGCACCCTCTTGCTTTGTCCTACGCGTTGCTGCGTTGGTGTAGATGGGACCTGGCTTTGGCTCGTTTTCTGGGATTTGCTTCATGGCAGGTTCTGAAATTGGTGGACACTGCTGTCTGTGGCTGCGGTTCCTGTAGCAACTGCTCATACTTGCCTGGGGTTGAAGGGTTTCCCAGGACATGGGGTGCTCACTGCTGAACCCCAGGAAGTCTAGGGGAATGGCTGTGCATGGAGTTGCTGCACTGTGTCCTGCCATGTGACACGGGGCCTGGTGTTCCAAGGCAGGGCTGGGAGCAGGCTTCGGAGGCCATGGGGAAAGCAGTCTGTGGTCTCCCTTAGGGAACACGGGGGACAGGATGCAGAAGTGGCCCACGGAGGCCATTCTTGCCGCTCTGTGGCACAGGCTGGAGAGGGCTTCAGTGACGGTGGGCGCCAGACCAATGCCGCCGCACCAGCAGTGGCAGGCTGGCCTGCTGACTCTTCTGCGCGTAGTCCCATCCTTCCCTTTGGGGGTTCCTGTGGCCTTTTGCAGAGACACACTCATATGCTTGTATACCGTGGTGCCATCAGCCTGCCCGCCTCCCCGGTATGCCTCTGGCTTTTTCTGGTGGAGCACACGCCGTGCCTCAGGGCCTCTGCCCCTGCTGGCCCCCTGTCCCCCATCTGCCTGGCGTTCTGCTCCCTCACTTCTTTTTGGTCTTTCCTCAAAGTTCCCTCTTTGAGCGTGACCGTCTCTGACCACTCTATTTAGAAGTGCAGTCCCCACCCTCAGACCGCTGCCTCGTCCTCTTGCTGTCTTCATCGCTCTCCACTCAACCTTAGTCACCTGACACACACCACAGAGCACCCTCCGACCTCAGCGCCTGGCCTGCAGGAGGCGCTCAACAGAGATCCATCCATGGGTGAATGATAAATGAGTGACAGACCGCTGGGGCCCAAGACCCCACACAGGGGAGAGCAGAACGTAGATGCTGAGAGCGCTGAGTGAAACTGCAACGGCAATGCCAGGCCCAAGCTGTTCTCTTGTTGTAATTCGGGGAAACCCCCTCAGGGTCCTG
Source organism: Oryctolagus cuniculus (assembly GCF_051225735.1). Lineage (NCBI taxonomy): Eukaryota > Metazoa > Chordata > Mammalia > Lagomorpha > Leporidae > Oryctolagus > Oryctolagus cuniculus. Next base: position 111,308,138 of record NC_142876.1, read on the forward strand.
CATTTATGCAACCATTGATTCTAGAAGCATCTCGCTCACCTTTGTTCCCATCCTGGATTCCCTGCAACCTTGCAAAGAAGACAGCTCAGGTGTGATCCCAGTTTGACAGATGCACAGAATGTGACTTTCTCAAGGCCCCACAGTTGGTCAGTGGGCCAACCAGGCTCCCTGACACCCAGCACGGCCAGGACAGGGTCATCCTGCACGTAGGCCTGGGCTCAGCACGTGCTGACCTATATATTCCCTCATCCCAAACCAAGGGGCATCCACCACATGCTTTGAAGGTCTCCTTCTGAAGAGCTGTTGCCTGGCAATAGTTGCTAGGCAGGATTCATCATTGATGAAGAGTCAGGGCTCTTCTTGATCGGAGGCCCTCGGGATTGCTGAGGCGTGCACGGGCTGCAGTGGGCAGGATTCCGAGTGGGCAGGCCATCCTGTGAGTGGATGCAGGGCCGGTGAAGATGATGGGATGGCCACTCCCTGGATTAGCTACAGTCTGTGGTAGGCCAAGGTGGTGGGGTATTCCTGCCTGTGAATGAGTGATCTTTCATGAGACTTCATCCCAGCTGCCCAGGGAGTGAGTCTCCTCCCGCTCCAAGGAAGTGAGCCGCCATGTTGCGTGAGGGCCATGTGGTCAGAACATGGCGGCAGCCACTAGAAGCTGAGTGACTGCCCCCTCAACCCCAGACCACCAGTAAGAAACAGGGGACGGCAGTCCTGCAACCACAATGAACTGAATTGTGCCAGTGAGCAGAGAGCTTGCTCCCAGCTCTGGCTGACAGTTGGATTTCAACCCGGAGGGACCCTGAGCACAGGAGCCAGTTCAGCTGTGCTGGACACCTGACCTGCAGGAACTGTCAGAAAATAACTGGGTGACGCTTTGGTCACCAAACTTGTGCTCATTTGCTAGGAGCACAGAAAACTATAACCCATGCCAGAGGGCTGCCCTGGTGTTGAGGTTGGCTCTAGGAGTGAGGAGAAGGAGGGAACCCACACAGGGTTTGCCATGACCCTATTCTTGGAGTCTTAAACACAAGCTCTCGGACAGTCCCTGCAGAGTGTGGGTTCCAGCCCCATTCACAGATGGGGAAATGAGGCTCACGAAGGCCAAGACTTGCTCAAGGTCAAACCCCCAGGAGGAAGCAAGGGTGGTACCCAAACCCAAGTGGTCTCCACTCTGGAGACTCAGAGCTTCCTATGCCCCCACTTCCATCCCACCACGGCTGGCTAAACGAGGCTTCCAGACTATCCCAGTGGAAGCTTCCTCACGGGAAGTGTTGAGTCTTCCTGATTCTTGTGTCACACGAACCCTCCATTAGGGAAAAGGATTTCCCATTCTTCTATTGGTTTTTCTGGCAATTTAGGGCTCCAACTGGGTTCTGGGTTTCTTAGGCATAAGTCTTGGGCTGGAAGGCTTGGGAGCCATTTGCTGGCTTTGCCCACCATCTATTCCTTTCTCTTGAGGTTTCTATTTGGGGACTTTTCAACCAAGACAGGTTCATGACCAAGCTGGGTTTGGACAAATTCTCTGGAATGAGAATCTTGATCAGAGGGCCACAGTGTTATGTAGGAACATTTATCCTCCACTGTTGTGGTTTCCATGGGGAGAACATTGTCTACAGTTAACACCCAGAACTTCCTGCTCCGCCCCTGTTATCCCCGCCTCCTGGAGGAGACTGAGGCCCCTGATTGGTGGGCATTAGTGAACCTTCTGCCTTACTTGGGCTGGGTGGGCCGTCCGCCTTTTTTGCCCCTGCTGTTCCAGAGGCAAGAGGAGGTGTCCTTTCTGGGTAGGTGGATCCTTTTACAGGATCCGCCTCCCCTTGAGGCGGCCGTCTCAAGGTCGAGACTGGAAAGGAGCGTTTGTGTGTGCCGTCTGTGCTGGCGTGGGTCTCGCCAGCCTGTCTGACATGGGAGGAAGCTGAGAGCACAGGAAAACCAAGCAACTTGCCCGCGATCACGCAGCCAGGCATGGTGGCGCCTGCTTAGACCTGGCCCTGGGTTCCGTGCCGGAACTCTGTCCCCATGGTGCACCCTGCTCTCGCGGCCGCATGTCCCTGTCCCCTGCCTCTCCACCTGCAGACTGGGCCCTGTCCCGCGCAGACTCAGTGTGCCACAGGCTCTGATTGGCCCAGGGACATCCAGCGTGGAGTTGGATGTCCCGCCCACTCGCCCAAGCTCACCGCAGAGGACGCCCGAACGCCGTGGCCAGAGCAGCAGGGCGCAGGGCGCAGGGCAGGCAGCCATGCGGGAGGAAGATGCCAGTATTAGCGGCTGGGGAGGACTGGGGGTGTGGCTCCGAGAGTGGCAATGGATGCTGCAGACTGACCCCCACCCTTAGATTTGGGTTGTGGCCCCCTGGGCAGGTGTGATGAGATTGCTCTAGGAAGTTAGCTTGCTTCTGAAACTCCCCACTGCTTTCTCGGCCAAGGTGCTTTTACCCCCCAAACCCTGCAGGCTCTGAGGAGCTGCGCAGGAGATGCAGCCGCTGACAACTGCACCCCGACCCCGAGCCCGCTTCCCATTCTCGCCGGTCCGAGAACGTCAGCGCCCTTTCGGGTGGAAGTGTGCCTGCGTCAAGGGTGTGGGGGCAGAGCCAGCATGGGCCACTGCGCCCCTGCAGGTGGTTGGCTCACAAGCAGGTGTGGCCGGGCTTGGCGGTTGGGCCCTGGTGCTGGAACATGCCCCTGTAGGAAGGGGTGGTTGTCCAGGGCCTCACCTTGACCAAGGTCCCTGCTTGTTTGTCTTAGGGGCTTGGCGCATGTCTCTGTCAGGACTACGTTGTTGCAATATCCGGAAGGGGTCGGATTTCCAGTCACTTCCATCCAAGAATTCTGACTCATCCCAGGCCCCGGCTTCCTGCCAGGTGAGCGGGGGCCACGTGTGAAGGGGCTGCCTCACAGGGAGCCTGAGAAACTGTTTGGAAGACCTGGTCTTTGACATCTCATTTAAAATCAAAAGTTAAATTGCACGTAATAGTGTGTAGATGCTCGTTGTAGGGTGTGCAGGATAAAACCGGGACAGGCACTTGGTGCAGAGGTCGAGACGCTGCCTCCCATGCAGAGTGCCTGGGTTGAGTCCCCGCTCAGCTTCCACCTCCAGCTTCCTGCTAACGTGCGCCTGGCAGGCAGCACGTACTGCGTCCAAGACCCGGATGGAGTTGCAGGTTCCTCCCTTGGGCCCGGCCCAGCCCTGGTCCTTGTGGGCATTTGGAGAGTGAACCAGTGAAGGGAGGATCTCTCCTGCCCTCCCTCCCTCCCTCCTTCTGCCTCCCTTTCCTCTCCCTCTCTTTCTCTCTCCCTTTCAAATAAAGCACAAATAAGTAAATGAGAATAAAGCACAGGAATGCCCTCTTCTCGACTTGCCCAGAGATGCAAGTGTTCCTAGCTTGGTGTGACTCTGCACACACACACACACACGCACACACACACACACCCCGATTTCCTCCTCTTTTTTACATAAATGGGTCACACCATATAATCACTGTTGTACACCTTGTTGTCCTGTGCATCTGAGCTGTGTCTCCACAGGAAACAGATGAGCAGCCTCACTGTGGCATCCTTTGGGAAGAATCTACCTTGTGATGGAATTCAACTCCTCTTCTTTCTTTTTATTTATTTATTTATTTATTTATTTGGAAGAGTTACACAGAGACAAGGAGAGACAGAGAGTCTTCCATCCACTGGTTCACTCCCCAAATGACTGTGATGGCCAGGGCTGGGCGAGGCTGAAGCCAGGAGCCAGCAGGAGCTTCTTCTGGGTCTCCCACATGGGTGGCGGGGACCCAAGAACTTGGGCCATCCTCTAATGCTTTCCCATGTGCATTAGCAGGGAGCTGGATCAGGAGTGGAGCAGCCGGGACTCAAACCTGTGCCCACATGGGATGCCGGTGGTGCAGACAGCAGCTTAACCCGCTCTGCCGCAGTGCTGTTTCCTGCTCCCCTCCTTTCTATTTCATTGTTCTGAACACTTTGAATATGAAGGCCAGGGATGTTTTGTTTGGAGAAAATCTTGCTCTGAGCCTTTGAAGGAAGAGCCAGGTGCAGGTCGGGGCTGCTGGTGGTAGTTGGCGTCGCTGTGGGCAGCGGCCCCTGTCCATGTGGGGTCAGCAGGTTCACCGCCCCTGGCTGCTGCCCCACAGTGCCCTCTGAAGGCCAGGCTCTCATCCACGAGTGCCAGGATAGCTGCTCCCATGTGCGCTCCAGGTGTGACACGGGGGACTTCCTCCTGGAGACGGTGTCCTGGGTGGGTGAGCCCAGCACAGCTCCCAAAGCTGCAGGTGTGCAAAGCCCTGTGGACAGGCATGCAAGGGAAGGAGCAGCGAGATGCAGATGAGGGGAACTTGTACAGGGAAGCTCAGCCAAGGTTCAGAGGGGAAGTCGGGCAGAACAGCGAAAGGATTAATACTTGCGTATGACGCAAGGCTTAGAAATGAGACGTAAAGGGACCCATCAAAGAGGACTTTCGATTGTAAGGGGAAATGGCACAGTAAAAAGTCGGAAATGAGGCTAAGGGTCTAGCAGTGAGCTGCCGAGCAGAAGGCTGGGGCACGGGACAAGGGAGAAGCTGACGTCCAGGGGCAGGGCGTGGCGTGGACGAAGCAGGGGCTGAAAGTGAGAATGAGGGGCTGAGGAGTTAGGAGTAAAGGTGGAGGGGGAAGCCGAGAAGAGACAGCAGTTGAAGAGAGGCGCTAAGCCACCCGTCCCCACCGGAGAAGTCGGGGATATGGACGGGAAATGTGAAAGGTGATAGCTTAAAGAACAGTTACGTGGCGCGAATCAGTAAAGGGGCATGAAGGTAGTAAGCTAAAAAGGCCTAAATAAAATCCCATCTCCCCTCTTCCAAAATCACAAATCCCAGCCCCCACGGTGGACCTTCCAGAAACCATCAGACCCTTCCAGGCATCTGGGCCTTGGAACCTGTGTCTGTCCACCCATGTGGGGTTAGTGTGCCCTGTGCCCAGAACTGGCTGTTGGCTACCTTGTCAACAGGCCAGTCTCCAGCCCATCTGCCCAGGTCCCATGTGCCACCATCCATCTCTCGGTCCCATCCCCCAGCCTGCTGTACGCTGTCCTGCCCACTGCACCTGCCACTCCAGCCTCCCTGGGCTCTGAATCCTGCAGCTCCCGACTCTGCCCTGGTTACAGGATGGGCAGGCAGGTGGTCAGGGGGGCAGAGGCTCACTGGGATCTGGCATCAGGATCACCCAGAGGTGTGGAAAGCCTTGCTCCACTGCAGGGACCTGGCGAGGCCAGGCTGGGCTCTGACAAATCACAGGTGACATGGACGTGGCTGGCCTGGCCCACACTTTGAGAGTACTGGGGGTTGCTACTCAGGAAAGGGGGTGTTGAAGCCAGCGTCCAGGTGAGACTGCCCGCACCCTGCTTTGCCATGAAGCCAACGCCCTTCCTGCTTCTTCCATGCTGTGGGCCCCTCACCCTTTGCCTGAGCAACCCCTCAGCTGAGCCTAGGGCTCCCATTTACCCTGTCCTGTCCTAGGACCGAGAGAGAGAGAGAGAGTCAGGAGTGTGGACTCCTGGCTCACAGCGTGCCCTGTCTGTGGGAAAGCTGGGCATGGCCTTAAAAGATCCAGCGGATGGTTTGCTGAAGCCAAAGATCTGTCCTGGCCTTGCTCCTGCACAGGTCGGGCCTGCCCTCCAGGGGCTCCAGGTGCAGCCAGGAGGCGTGGGAATGTGTGGCTCCACCCTAACTCAGTGCATCACAGTGAACCCCTTTGTTGAACCCACAGACTGTGTGGGCAGGATTTGGGAAGGGCTCAGTAGGTGCTGGCTTTGTCTGGGATGACTGGGGAAGCCAGGAGTGGGGCTTACTTTCGTGTTTATGTGGTGCCAGGGCTGGCAGTTAGGCAGTGAGTGGCCCCTCCACGTGGCCTGGGCTGCCTCACAGCAGGGTGGCCTAATGGGTGGGACTTCTTGTGTGGAGCCTCAGGGCCTTGGAGGATACAGGGGTCACCCAGGGAATGCGCTGGGGGAAGGTGCTTCCGGCAGACAGAGCAGCAAGCTAAAGTGTGGGACCCAGGTGGCTGACGGTGACCAATTGTGGGAGGGTCAGCAGGGCAGATCCTGTGGCCTGGTGGGGTGACGGGGAGGGCAAGGGGGCACGCGGAGGTGATCTGGTCTGCAGCAGAACATGTTGCTCTACACAGTAGCCCAGGAAGGACATCCCGGAGTCCTTGAACTGAGCAGAGAGAAGATGGGGACTGGGCAGAGAGAGGAGTGGGTGAACCCAGAGGACTGGGGCTGGGTGGGGGGATGCCCAGATGTGGTGGGGGCAGAGTGCCACTCAGAACCCAGAGCCAGAGTCCCCAGCATGCATCTCTGTCATGCCAGAGGGTGTGGGTGTCAGCCAGACTCCCTAGGGGTCCAGGGGCAGCCACACAGAACCCGAGTTCATGTCTGTCCTTTGGGTGGTGTCTGGTGTTAGACAGGCCTGGGTTTCAACCCCAGCTCTGTTCTTCTAGCTGGGAGATGTGGGCAAGTCGCTGTGACCCCCTTGGGCCTCAGTTTCCCCATCTGTAAAGACAGGAGAGCGTGCAGGACTAACCTGTGCCATGGCATGGCCCGACCCAGAAGTGTTTGCCCAGTGACACGTGCAAGGCTGCCAGCACCCGTTTGCCACCCAGCTTGGGCTTAGCAAGCCCCTGGTGGGAGGGCATGGATGGGGGTGGGGCCAGGGAGACAGCCAGGGGCAGGTGGTAGAATGGGGGGAGTGGTCTCTGTGGGTGGGGCCGGGGCCGGGCTGTCCCCCTGTCCTTTCCACTCACTGTGCCTTCCCAGGGACACCAGGAGCCGCGGCAGGTTCTCAGTGGGGGAGGCAGTGACACTGACCTGACATGTTCAGGGAGGGTGGAACAGCTGACATCAGAGCTGTGTCTGTCACCTCTGCTCTGGGCTTACAGCTGCCCAGCAGGCTGGAGGTGCCAGAGAGAGATGCTATGGGTGTCCCATGAGCCTCTAGGGTCCCCTGCAGCCACCCTCAATGGCAACCTGTTTACAGCCTGCCCAGCCCTTTTCATTTTTCCACTGCCTTCCTTGGCAAAGCCCCCCTGCACACCCCCCAGACACACTTGGATTCTTGTCTAACCTGCAGAAGCCCAGTCTGGGACACTGGGCAGGTGTGAGGAGCTGGGTCCCTGCCATGTAGCCCACTGTGCCCCTGAGCCAGTAGGGGCTCCTCTGGCCTCACATGCTCCAGTGGTGCAGAGTGCCCCAAGAAGCCAGGGCCCCAGCCTGGGACTGGGGACCCCTCCTCCTGTTGGATCACTTATCTGTTTATGGGCCTCCATCATGCCCCAGAGACTCTCAGAGCACAGAGGCAAGGAGTGATGAGCACGGGCCTCTCTCAAGCTGGCGAAGACAGTGGAGGAAGAGTGGACAGAGGGAGTCCTGAGCATCTTGGTGGCCAGGGTCACCTCACTTGGGCAGACTCACCAGGTGGGTGTACTGTCCCCTTCCCAGCCAGAGAAATGGAGGCTCAGCCAGGCGGGCACCCATGTGGCCAGGGAGGGCAGAGCCTGACCCCACCAGCCTGCCAGGACCTGGCGATGTGGGAGCTGACCCTGTGTCCATTTTCTAATGTTGGGACCACTGAAGGGGCAGGGGTTGAACAAGTCTCCTGCTGCCTTCCCAGGCTTGTTCACCCCATGTGGAGTGTTGGGGGCTGGGGCCTGCTGCTCTGCCTTGACTGATGCGAGCCCCCCGCCCTTCCCCGGCCTCAGGGCTCAGACCTGGCATGCAGGCGTCCGGGGAGCTTCCCTCTCCACGCCTGACTCCTCCACACTGGCCTCCTGAAAGATGCATGGAGTCTGAAAATTTCATCAAAGCCGCCTGCCTGCTTGGCTCACAGGCGCTGGGAGCCCAGGGGTGCGGGCCACCCTGCTCCTTTGCAGCCTCAGACACGGCTCTGGGTGGTGGCAGGGCCGAGGGTGAGGAGGGGGTGGGAGGCTGGTGGCACCCCTCTGTTGCAGACAGAGAAGGTGAAGGGTCAGCTTCTCAGGGCAGGGAGATGGTGACCCCCACAGGAAGGACAGGCAGGCGTCAGGGGTGCAGCAGGTGGGGTGGGACCCCCCCCCCCGGCTCTGGGACCCCCTCCACCACCCTGGCAACCATGATTGTCCTGTTGCTCAGCCAGCAATGTCATTCACTTTGTCTCCGCAGCTTTGTCACTGCTCTTTTTGGATAACAGGCACTGCATTCGCACGGGCAAATGGCCTGGCCACGGCTGTCCTAGCGCTGTGGTGTGTCTCTCCTGGCCTGGAGCCACTTTGCACCTGGGCGTGGTGGGGGTGCCTCTGCAGGGGGACATTCTGCAGGGGGACTGCGAGGCTGCAGGGAGAAGTCTGGGTCATTTTGTAGGCCCTTGCCCCATTGCGTCTGTGGAGGGCGCTCCACGGGACCCTCCCTATGGCAAGAAAGGAGCCCTGGCTTCCCCATGGTCTTGCCGGCACAGCACACTGGAAACACCTGGAGCTCGGCCAGTCTGATGGTGAAATCGCCTTCTGGCTTCCTTTGTCCTCTCTGACTTTCTCAGTCAACAATTGCAGGCTAAGCTGTCCTTGACCAGAGTTAATTGTGTGTGCATGTGTGCAGGCATGTAAAAGTGTGCATCGCGCAGATGTGCACACGTATGTGCGTGCACACACATGTACACATGCATGCGTGTGGTCTATGTGCGTGTACACATAAGTATGTGAAAATGCGTGCACATGTGTGTTTGCGTGCATGTGTATGTGTGTGAGCCTGTCTTATTCGATGCCTCTGACCATTGCTGGATCCGCAGAACCAGTCCCTGGGAAGGAGGTAGCTCCGTCTGAGCCCAGAGCCCAGTGCCTTCTGGGAGGGGGATGCATCCTCTGGGCCCTGTTCTCCGGACCTGACACTAGGGAGACCTGGCTGGTGGGCGTGAGGACAGGAGGTTAGCGCGAGCAGTGAGCCCACTGCGACTGCTAGTCAGCGGAGCTGGGGTGCACGGGTTCCACTGAGCCTGGGGGTTCTGGGTCGGCTTTGCTCGGGTGCAGGGGCTGGTGCTTCTAAGTGTGCTGAGGCCTTGGGGGTTGAAGGCAGAGCCCACTATAGCCCACTATAGCTGCGCAGAGAGCTGCACCACTCAGGGAGGTGTGCTGTTGCCCCGGGCCATCTTCCAGCCACCTCTAAACCCAGTATCAAACCGTACTGCTAAGGATCGGCAAACTGCCCTGGTGGTCTCGGTCGTGCTCCTCTGTCCAGGCTGAGCTCGCATGTCCGGGGCGCCTGGGCTGGGCCAGAGGAGCTCAGCTGGTCTGGGCTGTGCTTGCTCAGGGACTAGGAGTCCTTATCGGGTCCCTGGGGCTGGCTGGTCTAGGATGGCCTCTGTGGCAACCACCTGGTGGTGTTCCGTGGGTTCTCCTGTTCTGCAGTACCAGGCTGGGGAGTGTGACCAGACCCAGGCAGGGTGCTGAGGGAGAGTCAGGTGCAGGCTTGGAGTGGGGTTTCAAGGGAGAATAGGAGTTTTCTGGTGGGCACTGGGGCAGGGCAGGGGTCCTACCACCTCCTGGCCTGAAGATCGGAGGCCAAGGAGCCCCAGTCCCAGAGGGAGGTGCGAGGGGAGCCAGGCAATCCTGCTGCAGGTGCGCGTGTGCCCAGGGCCTTGCACAGGCCGCCCCTGCCTGGGCAGCCCAAGGATTAAACAGACTTTGTTGGGATTACGGCTGCCAATCAAGTTCAAGTACATTTTTAAGAGCTTAATTTGAGGCCCTAGGTTCCGAATAAAATCATCAAGTCCAGTCGATTAAACTCATTAAGGCGGGTGGACGGGCTGGCGTTCTCATTGCCATCAGATTCGGAGAATTAATTAGGGGCCTGTAATCCTTTGTCGGGATTAGCCGAGCCAGCCCAGAGGCCCGGAGTTTCTTCTGAAAGACAGGCCCGTAATCTCTTTAGTGCAGGCCCTGGGAGGCCGAGTTCTGGGCGGCCGCTGTGGAGCAGGAAGCTCCACATGGGTGTCTGGTTGTGCAGTGTGCAGGCCCGTGAGCACCGGCATGGGGTACAGGTGGCTCCCGGGCTCAGCTGTCATGTGGGTAGCAGGGTTGGCTGGCGAGGAGGGCACCTCAGGTTGCAGGTACCCCACACACCATCTGCGAGCTCTCTTCCTGCGTCCCGCAACAACCAGGAGCGGCTCTTCACCGCAGCCGGCTTGTCCATCAGGTCATGAGAACAGGCTGGCCTTGCAGAGCGTCCTACTCCCTAGGGGGATGCTGATCGGCAGATGCGTGGACAGGTAACCCCAGGGGAGCCTGTCAGCGAGCCCAGGGTGAAAGCTTAAGCCAGAAGCGGCCAGGCCAGGGGGCCAAATGCAAGCCCACCTTGAGAGGCTGGAGAGAGGGAGACGGGCTCCGACACCCCTGGCGGGAGGCAGCACAGCCACACCGACGCTTACCCTGCGCTTCTCGCATCCGAGCCAGGCTGGGCCTCTGCCACTTGTCCCCAAGGGACAGTTGAGCCCAGAGGCAGCTCTCCTGCCCTCCTGAACAGTGGGTCTGGGAAGGAACTGCAAGGGTGTTTTCTGTTCCCTCCCATTTTACATATGGGGAAACTGAGGCCCAGAGAGGGGAGGGAGCTGGCCTAAGGCTGGTGTGCTTGTTAAGGGCTTCTGGTCCCCTAGTGTCTACCCTCCACCCCCCCACCCCCACCCCAGGAGAGTCTGGCCTGGCCAGTGTCAGGTGGGGTTCACCAGGTGTCCTTGGCAGAGGTTGAGGGTGGCCAGAGTGCATGTGGGGTGAGCTGGGGACCTCTCCTGGGGGAGAGGGGACAGCAGGAAACCCAGCAGTGCCTTCCACACACACCCTGGGCTGCTGAGAGCTAACCCAGCACAGGACCCAGGCTGGCATCACCTGGTGGTGTTTTGTTTTGTTGAATTTAAATTATTTCAGATTCAAGAAATGAAACCCATGGGTCCTCAGCCCTATTGGCTACTCCACGAGTGCTCAGCAGTCACTTTTTTTTTAAAAAAGTTTTTTTTTTATGTATTTTTATTGAGAGGCAAAGTTAGAGACAAGGAGAGGGAGAAACAGAGAGAGAGGTCTTCCATCCATTGGCTCACTCCCCAGATGGCTGCAACAGCTGGAGCTGAGCTGATGCAAAGATCCTCTTGGTCTCGCACATGGGTGCAGGGGCCTGAGCACTTGGGCCATCCTCTGCCGCTTTCCCAGGCTACAAGCAGGGAGCCGGATCAGGAACTGGTGCCCACATGAGATGCAGGTGCTGCAGGCGGAGGCCTAACCTCCTGCGCCGCAGTGCCGGCCCCCGGCAGTTACCTCTAGTAGGTGCAGAGGTCTGGAGGCCGAGCTCCTGCCCACGTGGCTCTGCGTAGATCCCCTCCACGTTGCTCACCTGTCGTCTCCCCTCGCTCCTTCCAGACTGTGACCTCTTCCCACCCAGAGTACAGTACCTGACCCGCAGGAGACGCAAGGCAGTTGCTTGTGAAGATGGTGAGACCGAATCTCAAGCCACACCTTCCCTGTGAATGCCCGGCCCAGGTTTACAGAGGAGGCCCAGGCTCAGAGAGGTGCAGTCCCCACCCAAGGTCACACAGCTGGATGGGCGGGGCAGGACTGAGATGGGCGTGTCTGATGCAGAACCCAGCTCTGCTTCCCCAGACCCCTGAAGGAGCTTCTGGCCTCTCAGAGGGGATGGAGGAGATGGACACGCAAGGAGACCCCCTTAGCGGGCGGAGGATACCTTTGGCATGGGTGTGTCTGGGAGAGCACCGGGGATGAATTCCACCAGGCCGTTGGGGAAGGCGCCACAAGGCTAGGACAGTTGTCCCCTGCTGCCGCATCAGGCAGACCCTGTGGCTCCGGTGACGGGGACAGTGCATCACACAGATTGGCCCAAGCAGATGAAGCATTTCTGGCCTCTCGTGGCAGAAAGAGGTGGGCCTAACAGTGCCTGGACCCAGTGCCTCCAGGATGGCTCCCGGCCCTGTTTCTGCTCCGGGCTCTGTCTCCCTCTGTGCTGCTTCTGTCCCTAGGCGGCTCGCTGTGTGCCATGACAGCTCCAGCCTGGGGCCTTGCTTCAGTCACCCTTGCAAAAAGAGGGGAGAGGAGAGAGCGAGAGATGGTTCTCTTTCCAGCAGCTGCTGCAAAGACCACAGGACTGTGCCTGGGGCTCGGTGGCTGTCACAGGCCAGAGGAACTGCAGTGACTGGCTCAGCCAGGTCACGAGGCTTCCCTGGGCTGGGGATGGAGGAGGCGGAGACTGGGGCTCCAGGCTGTGTCGTGACCAGTGGGCCACTCCTGTGCATGCCAGGCAGGCAAAGACCACAGCGCACGGACAGGAGAGCAGCCTGCAAACCATACCATGCTCCTGCAGCCCGCGGTTGGACAGCTTCCTGGGGAAGGGGCACGGGGACACCCTCGAGTGGGGAGGCCGCCCCAGGGTCAGCCCTCTCTGCCCGACACCTGCTGGGCCTGCTCTCTGGGCACAGACGCGACTCCAGTCGTGAGTTGGAACGTGAGGTCTTCTGGCCGCAGTGACCAGCTCAGAGATGGGCAGCAGAATTCAGGGAGGGGGTGGGGACCAGCGGCTGAGACGCGGCTCGAGTGCCCTCGTCCCTTATGGGAGTGCCTGGGGCGGAGTCCCAGCTCTACTCCCCGTTGCAGCTTCCTGCTAACGTACACCCTGCCCTGGGAGGCAGCAGGTGATGGTTCAAGCACCTGGGTCCCTGCCACCACATGGGAGACCTGGATTGAGCTCTGAGCTTCCGGCTTTGACCTGGCCCAACCCTGAGTGTTAGGAGCATTTGGGCAGTAGACCAGAGGATGGAAGCTCTCTCTCTCTTTGTCTCTCTGCCTTTCAAATAAAAGTAAGAACAAACTAATTAACATTAAGGGTGAAATACGTAAACGAAGAGTTCTAAGAAGGGGGCAGCAGGTGCACTGTTCCTGTGAGCGCTGCTGGCAGACAGTGGGCCTGGGGACGGTTAGTGGCCATCTTGGTGGCCGTGAGAAGCTGGGGTGGAGGCTGAGGCTGACAGACAGGAGGGCGGTTGACATGGGAAGTGAGGTCCTGGCAAGGCCACGGAGCCACTGCTGAGGCTGATGTGCCCTGGGCTGTCTGCCGTGCGGGGTCAGCGTGGTGGAGCAGGAGTCCAAGTAGTGGGATGTGCCCTGGGCTGTCCGCTGTGCGGGGTCAGCGTGGTGGAGCAGGAGGAGCTTTGAGCCTGGGGCGGGGGGGTGTCTGTCTCCCGCTTCACCTGTGGTAGACTGGGCCAGGCCCCCAGCTTCATGAGCTGTCATGCAAGTGTGGGCTCGTGTTTCGCCTTGCTGGGCCTGGGTTATGTTCCTGCCCTTCCTTCTTCCAGTCAGCTTCCCACGGGGTCTGCCTGCATCATGGGCCAGCACTTTCATTCACTCCCTCATCTCTAAAGTGGGGATGCTAACCCCTCCTGCATAGGTTTTGTGGGGACTGCATGTACAGACGCCACATACAGGAACACACATGTGTGTTGTGCATGCCATGCATACATGTTGTATGTGTTTGTGTGTTGTGCATGCAGTACATGCCTGTGCATGTGTGTGCATAGGTTGCGTTACTCACTTGGACTCGACATGTCCATCACAAGGAGGTGTCGATGACCCTGCAGCTCCCGCGTCCTTAGCACCGCGCCTGGGTGCAGCGAGGGCTTGGAAGGGACCCTGGTGACATCACTGCTTGAAGCCCTTTCCTGGTCCTTCAGTCCTCACTGCATCCAGCAAGGGGTGTGAGGACACAGGGGCCCCCGGAGGCGCAGTCTCTCCCCAGCGTCACGCGTCAGTAAGAGGCTGGCTCGGGGGCCACCCTGAATGCCAGCTCTGCCCCACGCTGGCCACAGCTGCTGTTGCCCCATGGGGCAGCCTGCCCTGCTGGTTGGGCAAGGACGTCCTCGTGCCCCTTCCTCCTCTTCCCCTTGCTTCTCTCTGGGGCCCTCTCTGAGCTGATCCCAAGCCCCTTGAGCAGACTGTACTAGAAATTCTTAGCCAATGTGTCCTTAGCGACGGGCCCGTGGCGGCTGTCCTCGGCCAGTCTGTCCTCCCATCTGATGCTCAGATCGGGGCCCATCCTGTCCAGCATCTCCCGTGCCCAGCTGGGGCCTGCAGGGACCTCATGTTTTCCTGGCCAAGTGGGTGATGCTGATGGAACTTCCCGGGGAGGGGGGGCGGGCAGCACAGCCACGGCCAGAGCAGGACCTTGGTAAAGGAGACCCAGACAGGACAGAGCCAGAGAGAGAGTGAGAGTGAGCTTGGGTTGTGAGGCCTGGGATGGGTGTGTATGGTGCTTGTTGGCCAGAGAGGACCAGCTTTGGAAGGCCAGGACTGGAGAGAGTCCCAATGTGTGACCATTGATGAGCCTGGACACTGGGCAGCCAGAACAGGTGTGGCGGCCAACAGCTGGGGAGTGGGCGCTCTCACTATCCCCTGGAGAGGGAGGAGGCACACTCAGGGCGTGGGGCCCTGGCTCTGAGCCCCAGTCCTGCCGCAAGTCTGAGCCTGAACCAGAAGGGCCTGAGGGTCCCTGGAGAGCTGGCGGCAAAGACGGACCCTGTGCTTCTGCAGGAGACCCCAGCAGGGTATGTGGAAGCGAGGACAGGCGTCGCCCATGGCTCGGGGTGCTGAACACCTGGGAACCCCAGAGTGGCACTTCCATGTCTGGGGGACACTGTCCAGGCACCCCAACCCTAAAAGGCAAGAGAAATACACAGGGCTGAGCCCCAGACCCTCCTCCACTGAAGGGTAGGTTACCCCCCTGCCCCCCACCAAGGAGCAGCCCCTGTGCTGTGACTGCCCCACGCAGGCTCTGTGATGCCAGCCACTGTTCCACATGGAACAGCTCCGAGACTCCTGGAGCCCCAGACCCCAGGGGTCACCTGGCTGTCCTGGCATTCCCCTCTGCCCTCTCCTGCCCCCTTACCCTGCCACAGGCCTGGGCCAGGCCCTCCCGGTGAGCCCCTGCCAGCTCCGCCCCCAGCACCCACGGCCTCCCTCCCAACAGCTCCTGGGCCCCGGGCTCTGAACTCTCCTCACCGCTGCCCCTCCTGGCTTCTCAGCTTGCACGCTCCTGACCGGGGTGGTGCATTCTTCCATGCTGATGGCTTCTGTACGCACAACTGGGATGCCTCCCACCCGCAGGGGCCGCCAGGCAGAGCCCCAGGCTGTGCAGGTTGGGGGCCTCTTCACTGCCCACCTCCACACCCCGCCTCCTCCTGCCAGGCCTCCCTTCCTCCCTGCAGGGCCTCCTCTCGGGGCTGCTCCCTCCTTGCTGCTACCATGCTTGCTGGAGAGGAATCGGGACAGGCGCTGACCCGGCTCCGGACAGCCTGGCCTGGGGAAGATGGCGGGGCTTCGGGGAGGACACAGCGGCCTGCTGGGTGTGGGGAGCTGGGAGTCACAACCTCCCCTGATAGTTCCCCTCCTTGAGCAAACATCAGGAACCAGAGTCTGCCCAGGAGAGTGGGTGTGAGCCACGGATACGCTCTGCCTGGCGGGCACGCGAGCTGCTGAGGCTTTCTGGGGATTGGGTGAAGGAACTGACACCTCGGGGCCCAAGTTCCCATGTCTGGGGTCAGTGACAAGGTGATACTTTTCTTTTTAAAAAAATATGTATGTATTTGTTTGAAAGGCAGAGGCAGAGAGACAGCGAGAGAGGTCTTCCACCCACCGGTTCACTCCCCAGGTGGCCACAATTGCCAGAGCTGCGCCAATCCGAAGCCAGGAGCCAGGAGCTTCTTCCGGGTCTCCCACGTGAGTGCAGGGGCCCAAGCACTTGGGCCATTCTCTACTGCTTTCCCAGGCCACAGCAGAGAGCTGGATCGGAAGTGGAGCAGCTGGGACTCAAACCAGCACCCATATGGGATACTGGCACTGCTGGTGGCAGCTTTACCCACTATGACACAGCGCCAGCCTCATAATAATTTTCTAACACCAAAAAGTTCATTCATCATGCCAGAGCCTGCTCATTCTTGCTGTGGAGAGACCATTTATTGCTAAATATTCAGGAAAATTTGCCTGACAGTGGCTAAATTCTTGGTAGCTTGCACGACCACAGCGGGATTATTTATACAGAAATCAGCAAAGGGTGCAACCTGGAGCCTCTGCTCCTTTTTTCCAGAGAGCAGGAGTAGCCGCCAGCATGGTCACCGTGGTCCCCTCGGATGAGAGCGGGCGTAGCCACTCACCATGGTCACTGTGGTCCCCTCGGATGAGAGTGGGCGTAGCCACTCACCATGGTCACTGTGGTCCCCTCAGATGAGAGCGGGCGTAGCCACTCACCATGGTCACCGTGGTCCCCTTGGATGAGAGCGGGCGTAGCCACTCACCATGGTCACCATGGTCCCCTTGGATGAGAGCGGGCGTAGCCACTCACCATGGTCACCATGGTCCCCTTGGATGAGAGCGGGCGTAGCCACTCACCATGGTCACCATGGTCCCCTCGGATGAGAGCGGGCGTAGCCACTCACCATGGTCACCATGGTCCCCTCGGATGAGAGCGGGCGTAGCCACTCACCATGGTCACCATGGTCCCCTCGGATGAGAGCGGGCGTAGCCACTCACCATGGTCACCATGGTCCCCTCGGATGAGAGCGGGCGTAGCCACTCACCATGGTCACCATGGTCCCCTCGGATGAGAGCGGGCGTAGCCACTCACCATGGTCACTGTGGTCCCCTTGGATGAGAGTGGGCATAGCCACTCACCATGGTCACCGTGGTCCCCTCGGATGCAGTATCCTGTGGAGGAGGACCCGCCTGTGTGCACCTGTGCGGAGCACTCCCGGTGGGTGGGGGCAATGGGAACTGAACGAAGCAGGCTGCAGGCTGCCACTCATGGGGAGCGTGGCACGTGGGTCAGCACCCACGTGACTGTGTGAAGGTGCGAAGTCTCCTGGAGGAAACCCCAGTTCTGCTAATGACGCAGGGATCGGGAAGAGGGACTGACTGCTGCAGCCTGTTGTGTAATCTTTGTTGAAATATGTACCTTTGCATGCAAAGCTGCTACATACCCGTATTACTACTACCTGGTGTTACATGTAACGTGGTAACGCGCTGTCTCGTTCAGGAGCGTGGACAGTGAGGAGCAACATAGCTGTCCGTGGAGAGGGGGTGGTGGCGGGGAAGCACCAGAACTCACGTGGATGGGAGAAGTGACAGACCCTGGCCACGTGTCTCATTTTTCCTGATCTGTGGGTCCTGTGCCCCACGGAGTGGCCAGCCCAGAGCTGGGCCGAGGGCAAGGACTTGGGAAATCCAAGTTTTGCTTCCTGGAAGGGCAGTGAGGCGCTGGCCCAGGGGTGGCCTCGACACTCACTCGTGTCACCTGCGTGTTTGTCCTCCCGAGTCTGTGTGCTGAGCAGGAGCAGCTGCACCTCTGGGCCACAGCTCCCCTGGGCTTCTCGGAGCTCCTGGCCCCGCGATGATCAGGCCTGAGACGCAGGCCCTGGGGACGTGAGGCCCCCGCTTAGGACCCCCAGGATGGCCTTGCCCCCTGCTTCCTCAGCCTTCCTTCCACCCCGCTCCGCACTGCACAGAGCTCTGCACTGCTCCCCCAGACCCTGCCGGCCAGCACGCTCTGCCCAGGCTCCCTGGGCCTCCTGCAGCCCCACCCTGATGCCCCGTCTCTGCCCTTTGCCTGCTGCGGTCATCGTTTGCCCTCTGCTTCCGTCTCAGTCCCTTTACGCCTCTGCGAGTCCTGCCACCCGCATCCGTGCTGCGGCTTCTTTTCTGCTGAGATCTGGGGGCAGCGTCTGGCCAGGGGTCCGCTGGGACCTCTGACTCACTCTCCCTGTTCCCTGCCCTGTGCCAACGCTCCAGGTGGGGCTGGGGCCGCAGACTTCCACCCTTGTCCTCAAGGCAGTCCCAGCTCGCGGGGTGGAGCTGGGTGGGAGGATACACACACCTGCACACGTAATTAGAACTCAGGGGGATGGGGTCTTTGCTGCACGGTAGGAAGACCGGGGTTTATGGAGCACCAGGAAGCACCGGGCCCAGGATGCAGAGCCAGAAGGCTTCCCAGAGGAGGGGGTATCTGGGCGGGGTCTTGAAAGCTGTGCCTGGTAGGAGAGGGGTGAGATCCAGGAGTGGCACTGGCAGGTGCGCAGGTGATGCGTCCGGGGTGGGCGGGGAAGGTGTGAGCTGGGCCAAGGCTGGGCATGGCCCCGGGGGAGGCAGTCCCTTTTCCTATTTTCCTTTTTTTATTGTTGTTTTAAAGATTTATTTATTTGAAAGAGGGCTAATGAACAGGAGGACATGCATGGGCGGCGCTTCTGGGCGAGCGAGGCTTTGTGTGGTTTCTAGGAGTCTTGGCAAACTCCCTGCCCAAATGCTTATACCTGGATGCCTGACATTCCATCGCTGGTACTCCAGTTCTGTTCTTGAAGGTCAGAGTCCCGTTCAGAATGTCCCATCCCAACAGAAGTCTTCCGGTCAGCCCTAGTCAAGACCGCGCTGTGACGGTGCCCACACGCACCCCCAGCAGCCGCCACCACTGGCTCTCGGCCTGGGACCCAAACTCCAGCCTCTCCCCCCTCCCGTGCTCCTCTCCTCTCCATAGCTCACCCTGTGCTCCTCACCATCCACGCCTTGGCTTTGCTGGGTCCTTCCGGCCACGATCCTGCCCCTTTCTCTACCTGAGACGTCTCCCCAGGGACCCCTGCTCCCTCCAGGCAGCTCCCCACCTTCTGCTCAGACCTCTCCCACCTGTCTCCACCGGCCCCCAGAGTAGGTGCTCCCTGGAGGCAGAGTGCTGTGTAAGCACCCACGCGGTGCCAGGTGCTAGGCCAAGACTGGGGCGTGGCAGTGAGCAGCCCCACCAAAGCCCCACCCTGGGGGGCTCACATGGAGGTCTGGACGTCTCGAGGGTTGGCCCTGCCACAGTGGTGAGCAGCCAGGGCCGCTGAGTGTCCTGAGTTCAGATCACACCCCGGGGCAGTGCACGTGGTAGATTCTGGGTGTTCCCAGAGGGTCTCTCTTCAAGCCTGTGGTTAGAACTCTTGCACAGCCCCTCTGTCCAGGTTCCCCGTGTCCATGCAGGTCACACAGGCGTGCTCACGGGGGTGGGAATGACACTTGAAGAACAGAAGCTAGTGTACCCCACCCTGCCCCTGCAGCTGTGTGTCCCAGGGCTGTGGCTTCCTCGTGTGTACGCTGAGGCGCTCAGTGAGCAGGTGTAGGCGCGGTGTGAAGTCGGCCCCAGCACAGGGCTTACGTTACCACCGATTGTCCCTCACACTCCCTGTGGTCAGGGATTCAGATGGACAGAGGACGGTCTCTGGGCCACAGTGCCTGGGACCTCGGCTGGGACACGTGATAGGCGGCTGCAGGTCAAGGGCTGGGCCACGGCTGGGGCTGGCCACTGGAGCTCCTGCAGGTGCCTTCCCTGTCTGGCCCAGGCCTCCATGGAGCAGAGTGGCTGGCCCCAAGGGTGAGCACCTGAAGACTGGCTGTGGAAGACCCTCCTTTGTCCATCACTCTGCACAGTCCGCACCTCAGTGGTTCCAGGAAGGTGCCTGCCGAGTCTTGGCCTGAGCTGGGCTCACTGGAGGGCCAAGCTTTGGAAGACGCAGTCTGACCCGGTGATGTGTCCTCCTTACAGTGTCTCTGGAAACAGCTAATCACTTCAGAGACCTTCATCACGAGCTTGATGCCTGCTATGCGGCAAGTACTTAATAAGTGGTTGCTATTATTGTTATTATTTATTAGTGCGTGCAGAAAAAAGTGATTTCAGATCCTGTCAGATTACTAAGGGGGATGCTGGACTTAGGGAAGAATGATCAAGGAAGATTTCCTTAAAGAAGTGACGATTTTAGCAGAGATCTGAGGCTACATGTCAGGAGAATGTGGGGAGCAATTCGGACTATACTGTTACTGGAATTAAGATTTATTCTATGCATCTGCTCTCCCACAATATGGCGCTGGGAGAGAAGTAATCAGCTTCTACCCAGCTGCCTCTCACCAACTTGACAAGCTGCAGGAGCTGCTCCTGATTGGAGGAGAGCGGCGTGCTCGGCGTGTGGGCAGCCGAGTTGGGATTGGTGGAGAGGACTATATAGGAGGAGAGAGACGGCATGGTGGGGTGGGTTGGTTGGAGAGTGCGTTGGAGAGTTCGCGGGGAAGTTCGTTACTTCGTTCTTTCTCATTTCTCTCTACTCATTCTTGCTTTGGGAGTTTGCTGTTTACTTATTCTTACTTTACTATAGAAAGGACTTGTAAAAAAAGGGAACAACAAGCGCCCGGTCCGGTGCGGCTCCTCCGCGTGCGGAGGAGCAGCAAGTGGTGCCGTGACTCGGATAGGAAACCTAGGAGGGAAAGACCGGGAAGAAGTGGGAAATTACTGGAGAGAGAGACTAGCAAAGAGCCTAGGGGAAGGCCGGACGGAAAGAGTGCCGGTGAAAAGCTAGTCAGAACCTAGGAAAAAAGCCGCGGGGGAAGAAAATTAGAAGCTAGGAAGGAGGTATTAACTGGGAACGTCTGGGAGACTCAGTCTTCCATTACGCTCACTGCTCCAACATGTCACAGACGGTACAGACAATGGAGTTCTTTGGCTACTCTTTGCCCACTGGCTACCTCTTCCTCCTCCTGGGCACCATCCTCTGTTTCTCCCTAAAGATCATCTATGGGCTAAATATGGTTTCTCTCTCTCTCTCTTCCTACTCCCCACCTCGTCGCAGCTTTTCCTCTAAGCAAGGGAAACGAGGGGGGAGGAAAATTCATGCATTCGTAAGAGCAATCGTAGAGACGTCCCCCTGGTTTCCACAGCAGTGGAGGCAGGTGGGACGGAAAATGCGCGAGGCTGGGGAACCGATAGAAGTGCTGAAGCTGTGGCAACTCGTTGATCAGGTGCTTCAGAACCCCACGGAAGGGATCGAGTTGTTGCTTAATGAGGGGAGTGAAATGCAGGAAGAATTATGGCAGGGCAGCCAGGCGAGCAACTATTGTAACGAACAAGTGAGAAGAAAATCAAAGAAGGATTTAGAGAGCCAGGAAGCTTATGGGGGGGAGAAGGAAGCTGAGGAGGGAACCTCGCCCCCGAGAGAAATGCCTGGCCATACAAGGCTGGCAAATTCAACCATAAAGGATGAATCACCACCCCGGTATCGCCCATTGGTACTACCAAAGTTTCCTCCTGTAAAGAAAAGCCCCTTTTTTCCCCATGAGATTGAAGAAGAGTGGGAGGAAGAAGGAGTGATGGAGGGAGTAGGTATGCAGGAGGAGCTAGAAAGGCCAAGAACCGAAAACAAGCAAAGGGGAGCTGTTTATAGAAAACCTGCTTGGGAGCAGTACCAGGAACCAGGCCAGGTGTTTCCTGTAATTCAGGATCCACAGGGAAACAGGGGATGGACGCCTCTTGACCATAAATTACTTAAAGAGTTGCAGCAATCAGTACAATTGTATGGGCCCCATGCAAGTTACACTCAGGCAATCCTTGATAACATCGGGCAGCAAGGCCTAATACCTGAGGATTGGAGAAACTTAGTAAAGGCGGTATTAGGCGGGGGTGACTTCCTCTTGTGGCTAGCTGCCTATAAAGAATTTGCGCGAGAATATTCAAAGCAGAACTATCAAACAGGGAATCAAGCATGGGATGAGGAAATGTTAAATGGAGAAGGGCGATTTGCCTGTCCCGATGAGCAGGCCCGATTACCAACAGCTGTCCTCTTACAGGTGAGAGAGATAGCAAGAAGAGCCTGGAAGGTGATACCCAGAAAAGGAGAAGTAAGACACAGCCTAACTAAGATAGTACAGGGCCCTACCGAACCTTACGCTGATTTCGTGAACCGATTAATGGAAGCAGCAGGAAACATTTTCGAAACCGTGGAAGAAGCAATGCCCTTAGTCAAAAGATTGGCGTATGAACAGGCCAATAAAACATGTCGGGAAGCTCTTAGACCATGGCAGCATAAGGACATCCCTACCTTTTTGAAAATCTGTAGGGATGTCATGGATGATGTAGTTTCTGGATCACATGCTGCAGTAGCAGTAACCCGACAATTTAGACAGAACATGAGGGGACGTATATGCTTTAGATGTGGTCGAGAAGGGCATCTAATGAGGGAATGTAGGGCCAGATTTCCAGCCCGAGATCGGCAGGGCGTAGAGAACTCGAGAAGACCAGGCCTCTGCCCACGCTGTAGAAGAGGAAATCATTGGGTCAGTGAATGTTACTTTAAAATAAACAGCGCAGGCAATCCCCAGAGGATGCCAAATGAGCCGGGCCCCATAAGAAGATCAGGTGTATATGGTCAACAGCAAAAAAACGGAATGTGGGCCCCTGCACCCCGGGGCCAAAACAATCGGTGGGTGCCACGGTCCCAAAACCAAATATTTACCGCGCAGAGTTACGAGCCACCGAATATTCGGTACTGACACCTCAAATGGGGCCACAAGCCATAGAGGTGAGGGCAGAAACAATTTCAGCGGAGCATAACGGACTTGGAATAATCGTAGGAAAAGAAACAAATGCTTTGAGAGGCCTAATGGTCATCACCGGAGTCATTCAATTACCTTTTGATAAGCTAAAAGTGCTAATACAATCTACAAAGGGTATTATTCAAATCAAACCAGAAGAACCTGTGGCTCAAATACTGATCATGATTGGAGCGCAGGATGTTAATGGACCCCAAGGGGAGAAATTTGCAGCCTTGTCCCTATCTCTAGCAGATCGACCTCTGTGGACCTTAACCATTAGAGGAAAGTCAATTCAGGGCCTGCTAGACACAGGTGCGGATGTAAGTATAATTTCGGAAAATGATTGGCCGAAGTCATGGCCCCTTCAGCCAGGAGATAATACTTTAGTAGGCCTAGGTGCGGCCATGACACCATCAAGGAGTGCTCAGGTGCTTCATTGGCAGGATCAAGAAGGGAACAAGGGAAATGTGCAACCTTATGTTAGTGCACTCCCCATCACATTATGGGGAAGAGACATTTTAGAACAATTGGGACTGACGTTAACAAATGAGGATCAATTGGAGAGTTCTACAGGACGGCGTATTATGTATAAAAAGGGATATCAGGAGAGAGGATTAGGCTCCAGAGAAGGCAGAAGGGACCTAGCCCAGCCCATAGGCGATTTTAAAAGACAGGACACGGGTTTTTCGTGGGGGCCACTGAGATGCAGCCGCTGCCATTGTCATGGCTGGACAACAAGCCAAAGTGGATACCACAGTGGCCCCTTACCCAGGAAAAGTTGGCTGCGGTAAATGATATAGTATCACAACAATTAGAGGCAGGCCATTTGCAACCATCAACCTCCCCATGGAATACGCCAATATTCGTGATAAAGAAAAAATCAGGGAAATACCGGTTGTTGCATGATTTACGGGCTGTTAATCAGCAGATGCAACCCATGGGGGCATTGCAACCCGGACTCCCGGTTCCTACTATGATCCCAAAGCATTGGCCACTAATAGTACTCGATCTGAAGGACTGCTTTTTTAGCATACCTCTACATGAACAAGACACTCAGAGGTTTGCTTTCACCGTACCTTCCATTAATCATCAAGGTCCCGACAAAAGATATGAATGGAAGGTGCTTCCCCAAGGAATGACCAACAGTCCTGCCATATGCCAGCTATATGTTGACCAGGCAGTAGAGCCGGTTCGACAACAGTGCCCAAAGGTACAAATTTTACACTACATGGATGACTTGTTAATAACGACTGAAAGTGAAAGTCACCTAATGGAAGCATATAAGCTGCTGCTATTATATTTGGAAAAAGTTGGGTTACAAGTAGCGCCAGAGAAAATACAAAAAGGGGAAGTAGTACAGTACTTAGGACTTAAAGTAACTTCTGAAAAGGTAACCCCATTAGAATTTGAAATTGCAATAGATGGGTTACAGACCCTTAATGACTTCCAAAAATTATGTGGCAATTTAAATTGGTTGAGGCCCTATTGTAAATTAACTACCGAAGATATGATGCCATTATTCAATATTTTAGAAGGAGATGCCCAGCTTGATTCCCCTCGTAGATTGACAATAGAAGCCCGCTTGGCGTTACAGAAAATTGAAAAACAAATTAAAGCAATGCAGATGGAAAGATGTGATCCACAACAAGCCCTAGAAATATTAATTTTTATGGAACAGCTGTATCCCTTCGCAGTCATTTGGCAAGGAGGACCCTTGTTGTTTGTATACCCACATTCACATGCACCGCGTGTACTATACACCCAAGGCATTGCGGTGGCTGATTTAATATTAACAGCAATAAAAAAGGCGACAGAAATGGCGGGGAAGACTCCAAAGCGATGTGTAGTTCCCTTTGCTCAAGAGGCAGTAGAAGCCTTTACAAGGGAATGCTGGCAATGGGCATACATAGTTCTCATTCTACAAATAGAGATTGACAATCACTACCCTCGCCATCCATTTGTTAACTTCTGCACACAGGTTTCAATAAAACGGGTGCAGAAGGTGCGAAGGGATCCAATTCAAGGGGCAGTTACCGTATTTACGGATGGAGCTAAAGGCGGAACAGGAGCAGCTATATTTAACAATCAACGATATTTTGTTTTAACAGCATCCCCTTCTCCACAACATGCAGAATTGGCTATTATCGCAACAGTATTACGCAGAGAGAGCGCACCTATGAATATTTTGTCTGATAGTGCATATGTGGTGAATGCAGTTCAGATGCTCGCTACACAGTGCCTTATTCTTAAATCCTCCTCAGTCTATTCTTATCTAAGTGAAATTCAGGGGTTATTAAATCAAAGAGAGCATGCTATTTACATAGGCCACATAAGAGCTCATTCTAATTTACCTGGCCCACTCACTCGAGGAAACATGATGGCAGATCACTATTCAAGATTCTTGCTTGCATGCACCGCTTTGGAACAAGCTAAAGAATATCACTCTAAATGGCATGTTAACACCCACACTTTAAGTTTTAAATTTAATATTCCCCGCAAGCAAGCAGAAGATATCATTAGATCCTGTGAAAAGTGCGTTGTTACCATAGTTCCAAAGATTCCTGCGGGAGCCAATCCCCGTGGCCTTAAACCAGGACATATCTGGCAGATGGACGTTACACATATCCCCTCTTTCGGGCGACAAAGCTGTGTTCACGTCACTGTAGATACATACTCAGGTGTAATTATGGCCACAGCCATGAATAAAGAAGGAGTACAACAAGTAATCCAACACTGCTTGCAGGCTTTTGCAGCCTGGGGAGTTCCTCATGTGATCAAAACGGATAACGGCCCAGCGTATACATCAAAGCGTTTTGCTGCATTTTTGAAAGAACTCGGAATCTCCCATATTACCGGTATTCCATACAATCCACAAGGGCAAGCTGTGGTAGAACGCGCTCACTTATATTTAAAAAATTTAATAATTAAACAAAAAGGGGGAATAGGGGAAATGGCCACATCCAACAAGGATGTCTTGGCCCTAGCTCTTTATACAATTAACTTTTTGAACAAGAAAAAGAACGGTAAAACACCTGCAGAAATGCATACTCAATCAGTTGATAAGGAATCAATACAGTGGGTAATGTGGAAGGATTTACAGGACAACCAATGGAAAGGCCCGTTCCCCTTACTCAGAAGAGTACGAGGCGCCGTTTGTTTTTTTCCACAGGGTGCGGCACAACCAATATGGACCCCTGAGAGAAGAATTCGGTTGATAAACCTGCCAGCAGAAGATCTAGAAGAAGAAAACTCCATTTGAGGAAGAAAACAATGAATAACCAATCCCTGGGATCTTTGGAATACGGGACATTTTTCAACAAACTCTGAAGTAGCACGACAAACAAGAGTCAATAGCATGAAGATCACACTGAACTTTACACAGGCGCGTATCAACGCCAAAAAATAAAAAGAAAGGGGGATCTGTGGGGAGCAATTCGGACTATACTGTTACTGGAATTAAGATTTATTCTATGCATCTGCTCTCCCACAATATGGCGCTGGGAGAGAAGTAATCAGCTTCTACCCAGCTGCCTCTCACCAACTTGACAAGCTGCAGGAGCTGCTCCTGATTGGAGGAGAGCGGCGTGCTCGGCGTGTGGGCAGCCGAGTTGGGATTGGTGGAGAGGACTATATAGGAGGAGAGAGACGGCATGGTGGGGTGGGTTGGTTGGAGAGTGCGTTGGAGAGTTCGCGGGGAAGTTCGTTACTTCGTTCTTTCTCATTTCTCTCTACTCATTCTTGCTTTGGGAGTTTGCTGTTTACTTATTCTTACTTTACTATAGAAAGGACTTGTAAAAAAAGGGAACAACAAGCGCCCGGTCCGGTGCGGCTCCTCCGCGTGCGGAGGAGCAGCAGAGAAAGAGTTCCACGCAGAGATGCAGAGATACTGACTGCGCAAAGGCCCTGGGGCCAACAGCGTGTGTGTGTGTGTGTGTGTGTGTGTGTGTATGTGTATGTAGAATGAACTGAAAAAAAATCTGTGTTCAAGGGCTGGGCTTCTCAGGACAAAAGGAAGGCAGGAAGTCTTGTCCTAGCTGGGGCTGCAGGACAGGAACTTGGGGTTGGCCAGCGGAATCATGGGGGGAGCTGTGGTCCCAGTCTCAGGGGTTCCGCCTCCACCGGACTGAGGAGGCACAGCTGCAGGGTGAGGCTAAGGGGTCCTCGCTGAAGGGGCTTGCTAGGCACGACAGCGACCACCCGCCGTAAGCACTTGAGGATGAAGCTGAGGGCTGTGGGTCCCTCGTGCCCTTTGAGCAGACCTCGGCCCCCAGCCCAGCTGACGGCCCTCTGCAGTGGCCACTCACCGCCCCTCCTTAGCCCAAGGCTGTGGCTAAGTCAGCCTCTGTGTTAGTCTGAGCTCTGGGTCAGACGGGGCCATGGAACGGTCTGACCCTTGCCACCCCCAGGGGCCAGCAGCTGCTGGACAAGGCTGGCCCTTCTGGCGCCTGCAGGCCCTCACGCCACTGCCGGCTCTGGACAAGCCAAGGACCCTTCCTCGGCTGCTCTGTGGCTCTCGCTGGTTTCACAGAGCCTGGAGGGGCAGCAGGACAAAGACTGAATTGCAGCCTGGCCCAGAGCCTCCCACGCCGGCCCCCTCCCCAGCCCCAGCCCAGGGTTGGCACGCTTTAATTAAAGACCGGGAGCTGCTGGGAGGAGGCTGCGCTCAGCTGTCTGCCTCCTGCGGTGAGCAGAGCTGTGCTGGCCGGGCCGCCACGTGCCACGTGGTCGCCCGCTGCCCTCCGCGGGTGGCCCACGCGCCTCTGCAGCAGTCAGCTGGACCGTTCTCAGCTTCGCACTGCAGACAGGCAGACTGGAGCTCCAGAAGCCAGGGACTCCACCTCCTCTTTGTCTGGCCCAGAGCCGTGCCAGCAAGGCCCCACCGGGAGACTGAGGCCCCAGTGATGCCAGAAGCCTGGGTGGGTGGGGGAAGAACCCCGGGCCCTTTGCCCTAAAGCCTGAGTCCTCTCCCCCAGGCTGTAGCGTGCAGAAGCAGGGAGAGCAGACCTGGAGCCAGCATCTGGGTGCACGGCCTGGGGTATGACTGCCTGACCCTGGGCCCAAGCCCCGGCTCCTGCTGACGGGCACCCTGGCAGGCAACGTGTGGTGGCTTAAGGACTTGGGTTCATGCCACCCACGTGGGAGGCCTGGACGGAGTTGCAGGCTCCTGGCTTTGGCCTGGCCGAGCCCCAGCTGTCGCAGGCATGTGAACCTGAGAGAGTGAACCAGCAGAGGGAAGATTCTCTCTCTCTCTCTCTCTCTCTCTCTCTCATCTTTTCTATTGTGTACAAACATCTGTGCACAGACAATTCCTGCTTGCTTGCCTCTGGCTGATCTCAGTGAAGGGTCTGGTCAGATGGGAGTCGGATTTTGGATTTTCGGAGAAACCACCGCACCGTTTCCCATGGTGGTGAAACCACGTCACTTCCCTGCCGACCGTGCACGAGGGCTCCAGGGTGTCTGCGTTCTCCCCAGCGTGTATGACTTTCTGGCCATCCTAATGGTGGTGTAGCGGTGTTTCGTGGTGGTTTTGAGTTCCAGTTCTTTACTAACGAGTGATGTGGAGCTTCTCTCTCTATGCTTTGCGGACATCTGTATGTCTCCTTGGGAGAGCTGTTTATTTCTCTGCCTATTTCTAGATAGGGTCATTTGCTCTTTTTGCACTAGTAAGGGCTCTTCATATATCATGGCTATTAACCCCTAACAAGATATGCGGTTTGCTAATATTTTTTTGCCTTGCATAGGTTGCCTTCTCATTCTGCTGCTTTGGGGCATGACTGTTTACAGCTTAATGGAGTCCAGTTCGTCTATTTTTATTTGCTCTTTCTTAGCCTCTACTTTTGAGGTCCCATCTGAGAAGTCATTGCCAAGTCCGACATCGTGAAACTTCGCCCCTGTGCTTTCTCCTCCTCGGGAGAGTTACAGTTCCAGCTCTCCAGTTCAGCTCTTTCGTCTCTGGGCAGTTACTTGTTGGGCGTGGTGTAAACTGAGGGCCCCAGCTCAATCTTCGGCAAGTGGAGCTAGCAGCATTTGGTGAAAAGATTGGCTTGGCACCACCAAGTGGCCTTGGCACCCTTGTTGAAAAGCCTTTGCCCATATAGCCGAGGGTTTGTTCACACGGTGGGCGTGGCCCCACAGAATCCTAGGGGATGCCCTGTGGGAACCTTGTGAACACAGTTTGCCATTTTTTTTTTTTTGACAGGCAGAGTGGACAGTGAGAGAGAGAGACAAAGAGAAAGGTCTTCCTTTTCCGTTGGTTCACCCCCCAGTGGCTGCTGTGGCCGGCGTGCTGTGGCGGCGCACCGCACTGATCCAAAGCCAGGAGCCAGGTGCTTCTCCTGGTCTCCCATGTGGGTGCAGGGCCCAAGGACCTGGGCCATCCTCCACTGCACTCCCAGGCCACAGCAGAGAGCTGGACTGGAAGAGGAGCAACCAGGACAGAATCTGGTGCCCCGACCGGGTTAGAACCCGGGGTGCCGGCGCCACAGGCAGAGGATTAGCCTAGTGAGCCACAGCACCAGCCCGGCCCGCTCTTCTTACCTTTCCCGCCTCCCTCCTTGGATCTTTTCCCAACAAAATGGCGAGTCCTTGTCTGGGGGTCTGCTTTTGACACCTGGTACCAAGTAAGTGTTTGGGACTGGCTTGTTTTATTCTTTTGATAATAGCGATCGCTGGTGTTTTTAAAGAAGCTGGCAGGCCCTAAGACCTCAGAATTAGCTGCCGTACAGATCCGTAGCCGTTGGTCAGCACGACTGCCCTCCCAAGACCTTGTTACATCCCTGCCTGCTGGAAGGGAGGAGACGGAGTCACGGGGGTTGAGTGCCTGTCCCGGATCGTGGCTGTCGGTAGCCCTACTGGGATCGGACCCAGGACCACCTGGTGCCAAGTCCCTGCCCCAGGCCCCACAAAGCACTTGTGGAGGCAGCTTCGAGCCAGGCCTGGGCTGCTGGCCCAGCCCATCAGGAGCTGGGCAGGTGCCTGCCCTTTGAGCACTTCTGCATCCAAGCAGGCGGACCCAGCCTTCTTCTGGGGGCCACTGCAGGGTCAGCCTGGCCCAGGATGTCAGCTGGACGCCCCCTGCAGGCCAGTGGTGTCTGGAGAGCGTTTGGGAGCCCGAGCACGCATGTGCTCTACAGCAACCACAGAGCCTGTGCTGCTCGCCTCTCTGTCACTCTCTGCCCTGCCCCGAGCCCCAGGGTCCACAGAGCTGCCCCAAATAGATGTGGCGCACGCCTGCTGCTCTGGGCTTCTGCCTGAGCCTCACTGCCTTCCCCCTCCCCGCTACTGCGTGGGCTGTGGCGGTTCTGCCTCCTCGCGTGGCTGACAGCCCAGGTGGTTTTTGTGCACATGCTTCCGCAGGTCAGTGTGAGAAGGCACAGACAGGGTGCATGTGTGTGTGTGTGTGTGTGCATGTGTGTGTGATCCCTGGCCTGCTGCAGGGAGTGGGGCTCCTGGGACAGTGAACAAGCACTCTGCCCCGCATAGGAGAATGCAAACGGTGGCTCCAGGTGAGGGCCCCTGGACTCTGGGCTCAGGGGGTGTGGAGGCACTGAGGAGCCCCTGAGCTCCATGACAGCTGTGCAGTGGTTTGTCTGCTGCCACAGGTGCAGCTGGAAGGACACAGTGAGCTCACAAGGACCCCGCTGGTTACTTCCACAACAGCACAGGCAAGACCAGCCTGGTGTCAGCCCTGTGTCCCCAGTCCGCCAGCAGGACGCGGAAGGCTGGCAACAGTGGGGAGGGACTCTCAACCACAGCCAGGCAGTTCTGTCATCTGATGCTGAACCCGTGGGAAGGGGCCCCAGGGTCTCCATGGCCAGAAATGGGGGTGGCTTGGGGGGATGAAAAGAGGCCTTGGTGGCTCCCCCCAGTGCCAGCTGGCTTCCCATGTTCCCAGGGGCTTTCTGCAGGGCTGGGGTCTTGTTGAGGTCGTTCGTGCCTTGCCTGTGTGGAGACCTGCAAGGTGGGCCAGGGTGCTGTGGGGAGGGGTCCCGTCGCCGTGAGGTGGGGGACAGACTTTGTGTCCTCAGTGCCAGGCCAGTGTGCCCGGAGGAGTCTGCGACAGGTGCTTCGTCTGCTCAGAGCTGCGTCCACAGGGTGCTGGCTTGGGTGTGGCTGTCCGGGGCTGCCTAGAGGGGTGTGACATTGACTGCCCAGGCGGATGCCCGAGTGAGGATGGGGTGGGACAGGTGCAGCACGGCAGCCGTTGGCATGGCTGCCCTCACTTTATGGGGATGGGACACCCACCTGGACGGTGCCTGTGAACCAGCATCCCCTCTCCCCGGGCTCTCCCCTTGGCTCAGGGCAACGGGTGCTGGTCCATTGCCTTCTCTGGTTGCTGGAGGAGACAGACAGCAGCTGGTGTGGGATAGGCCACCTCTAGCCACAGCGTCTCCAGACGACAGTCTTGAGAGTTGGGGGTTGGGAATCGGGGCAGGTGCGGTGGAGAGGTTCCTCGTTTTCTTGTGCCGGGGACGCGGGTGGCGTGGACTGCAGGTGGCGGCTGAATGCTCCCTAGAGCCTGGCCTATTTTCCCTGTGGGGCAGGGCCTGACAGGGACAGCAGCAGAGCCTGTGTCACTGGTTCTGTGCAAGGCACGGGCCGCGTGGGGCCCAGTCATGGGACTTGGGCATCCTGACCGGTACCGTCTCATGTAGAGTACGAACTCCTGGAGGGCAACGTGGAGGCTCTAGATCTGTGGAGGGACGGGGGTCCCCACTGGTGGCCGCTGCCAGCCCAGCGGGCCTGGGGGCCAGCACAGACCCGGGTAGGGGAGCCAGACTCCCCGGCAGCAGCCAGAGGGCAGAGACTTTGTACCTCAGACCGAGAGTCGCCCACAAGTCACCAGGCCTCTCATTTATCCCATCCGCGTGTTGTCTGCAAAAAATCCCCACTTTGTGATCAAAGGTTCAGCTTTGCTAACTCACCGTGCCACACCGAGCCTTGTCCGAGGTCACCCAAACTTTGTTGTAAATCCTGTTTTGATTATAGGAGGCGGGTGTCAGCTCCCAGCAGCTAAGCCGCCTGCTCTTCTCTTTGATGGTGGGGACGAGGTCTTGCTTTGCTCTGCTTCCTGGGGTGCGCCTCCCCACAAGAAGCGCTGTCTCGCCCCAGCCTCCTCCCATCCTGGCTGTCACCCTCGGGCCCACCTCTGGCCGTGGTTCCCGTCTGCGTGGGCATGTTCTTGTGCTGGTTCCCCGGGCTGGGACCCCCTTTCCTTGGTGCTTTTTATAATGCTCTCCTTATCGGCGCTGGAGCCAGGCCATGCCTGTGTCCCGGAGCCTCCTGTGGTGCTAACGGCTGCATCCTCAGGGACTTGAGACAGCCACGAGTGACAGGTGTCCATCACACATGACAGTGATGTCCAGGTTCCGATTCCTGCTCTGTGGAGCACAGAGAGGGGAAATCACTTGTCCAAGGTCACACAGCTGCCCTGAGGTGCAGTGGAGGTTCCTGGTCAGTACATCTGCCTGCAACCCCGAGGCTCTGGTGGGAGCTGGGAGGTTGGCTGTGCCTGGAGCCCGGTTGTGTGGTCTGCGTCCCCGATGGAGCGGGCAGCAGGGGCAGCTTCGGCACGTTCTGACCTCAGCCATGCAGACCTCAGCCAGCAGGTGGGGCTGACCTGTTTCACCAGTCGGCCAAACCCGAATGCTGCTGTGGAGAGGAGAGGTTTCACTGAAACAGGGGCACACCTGTTCGCTTAGGTGCCCTTGGTAGCAGCGTTCACACCACAGCTGTGGAGTGGGGCACTTGGGGCGGAGGCTGCCTGGCCTGTGATCCTGGATAGTCACTCCCTGGCCCTCCGCGAAGCAAGCTTGCCAGGCCTGGTCCAGGCCAGGGGACAACTCTGCCGTTCGCTGGATGCCTTGGGCCGTGAACGCGTGTCAGGGTCGTCCCCTGCAAGAGTTTCTCTCACTGTGATGCGATGGTCCTGCAGAGTCACTGAGGCCAGGGCACAGCCGGCTGTGGATGGGTCAGGACCAGCTTCTAGGGCGGCTGCATTTTCCAGAACTATTTCGATCACAACAGAATTCCAACTCAAGTGAAACTGGGAATCTGTTGGCTCAGGGAACTAGAAGTCCAGGATGGTGTCTGGCTTCAGGCATGGCTGAATCCAGGTGCTGCCGTGATGTCTCTGCAGTCCTCGGCTCTGGTTTCCTCAAGCAGACTTTGGCCTGAGGCCACTGATGA
The DNA here is from genome assembly GCF_051225735.1 of Oryctolagus cuniculus. Classification (NCBI taxonomy): domain Eukaryota; kingdom Metazoa; phylum Chordata; class Mammalia; order Lagomorpha; family Leporidae; genus Oryctolagus; species Oryctolagus cuniculus. Next base: position 111,340,758 of record NC_142876.1, read on the forward strand.
CTGCAGGCTGATAGCCTCCTGCTAGAAAGAAATTGTCCTGTCCCCAGGAGCTGTGGGGGAGCTCGAGAAACCATCCGTCTACCGCCATCCGTCTACCGCCGTGGTCAGGACGGGGGGCAGCCAGACCGGCCTGGCCCAGATCAGGAAATGGCACTGGCTGTGCTGCACCTGGCACGATCACTGAGCGTGGGGGTGGGCAGCTTCCCCAGAGGAAGCCCCTGTTTGTGGGAGGAGACCTGGCAGGCACAGACGGCAGTGTCCCCTGCAGGCCCGTCCAGCCTACTGCTGGCCTCAGCCCGGTCCTGCCCTCCCTGTGGCTGCCCTGCTGTACCCTTGCCATGGAGTCTGCCCTTCCTGCTGGGCTCCGCTCCTCTGCTCACCTGCCTCCCTGAGCCCTTGCCTCCCCAGTGCCGGCTGAGCCCTGAGCCCCCTGTGCAGCCCCGGCAGCTGCTGTCAGGCTGTGGGAAGTCAGAGGGGGCCAAGGGCAGTGAAGGACACGGCACCGGCCAGGCTGCTGGGAAGGCCCGAGCAGGTGTGCGGGTGAGCATTTACCTGGCAGGAGGGGATGGGTGCAGGCCAAGCCTGTCCGAACCAGGTGGCAGATGGCTGTTTCAGCCAGAATTTTCGCTGGCAGCCGAGGGTGATGGGGACGGGGAGCAGGTGGAGTCCGCAGGGGGCTGTGGAGGGCCAGGAGGGAGGCCAAGGCCAGCACTGGGGGTAGAATTTAGGATCACGTAAGAGGCCTCGGGTTGGCCCCTGGAGTCACAGAGAAATTAGAGAGCTGCCCTGCAGGGGCCCCGCCAGGCTGAGGAAGCCAGGTGATGACCTGTTCCCAGGTGACCGCCTTGAGAGAGTGACCCCTGAGTGACCGCCATGCAGGGCAGTCCAGTGCAGTGGGTTTCAAATGTGCTGTCCTGACCGGTTCTTCCAGTCACTGCGATTCCTAGCTGGGGGTGGGGGTGTGTGGGAACCAGCCAGGCTGCTCCTGTCTTTTTTTTTTTTTTTTTGTTTGTTTCTTTTTTTTTTTTTTATTGCATTAGGGATTTTATTTTTTTTTAATCTTTTATTTAATGAATATAAATTTCCAAAGTACGACTCATGTGTTACAATGGCTTCCCCCCCATACCGTCCCTCCCACCCACAACCCTCCCTTTTCCCACTCCCTCTCCCCTTCCATTCACATCAAGATTCATTTTCGATTATCTTAATATACAGAAGATCAGCTTAGTATACCTTAAGTAAGTATTTCAACAGTTTGCTCCCACACAGAAACATAAAGTGAAAAATAATAGATGATTTTTTTTAAATGATGATGAAATCAGATCAGACCTATTGTCATGTTTAATCCCAGTGAGAGTCAAGTTGGGAATTGATAATTTCTTTCTTTTTTTTTTTTTTTTTTTTTTTACAGAAGATCAGTTTAGTGTACATTAAGTAAAGATTTCAGTCGTTTGCACCCCCATAGAAACACAAAGTGAAATATACTGTTTGAGTACTCGTTATAGCATTAAGCCTCAGTGTACAGCACGTTAAGGACAGAGATCCTACATGAGGAGTAAGTGCACAGTGACTCCTGTTGTTGACTTTACCAATTGACACTCCTGTTTATGGCATCAGTAATCTCCCTATGCACCAGTTATGAGTTTCCAAGGCTATGGAAGCCCCTTGAGTTCTCCGACTCTTATCTTGTTTAGACACGGTCATAGTCAAAGTGGAGGTTCTCTCCTCCCTTCAGAGAAAGGCACCTCCCTCTTTGAAGACCTGTTCTTTCCACTGGGATCTCACTCACAGAGATCTTTTTGCCAGAGTGTCTTGGCTTTCCATGCCTGAAATACTCTCATGGGCTTTTCAGCCAGATCCGAGTGCCTTTAGGGCTGATTCTGAGGCCAGAGTGCTATTTAGGACATCCGCCATTCTATGAGTCTGCTGAGTATCTCACTTCCCATGTTGGATCACTCTCCCCTTTATTTATTCTATCGGTTGGTGTTAGCAGATACTAGACTTGTTTATGTGCTCCCTTTGACTCTTAGTCCTTTCATTATGATCAATTGTGAACTGAAATTGATCACTTGCAGTAGTGAGATGGCATTGGCACATGCCACCTTGATGGGATTGAATTGGAATCCCCTGGTATGTTTCCAACTCTACCAATTGGGGCAAGTCAGCCCGAGCATTGCTCCTGTCTTTTTATATGCGAGGCCCAGAGAGGGGCAGTGACTCACTGGGAGCCGGGTGCTCGGGGAGGCAGAGGGCAGAGGCCCTGGTGTCATGGACCACACCGCCATGCTCGCCATGGTGCAGGCAGTGATGGGGGGAGCTGGTTTGAGCCTGTCAAGCGCAGGGCTTCCCTGGAGCTAAGCAGGACCTGTGGGAGCCCTCAGCAGCCCTGCTCCTCCTGGCAGTGTGGCAGGAGCTGGCCCGCAGCAAGCTGGAGCAAAGCCAGCCCTCGCAGAGGGGCCCAGCTGGGGACAGGCTCAGGGTCCTGGTGGCAGCTGCTGTCCTGGGCCCCATGGCTCCCCATCCTGCCTGTCCTTCTCACGAGACACCTGCACCTGGATTTTGCTAATAACTGTGCTTTTTGGTTCAAAATTATCCTTGTTTTGAAAAATTTTGACACGACATGCCAAACGTGCTGTTTACTGTCTTTGGCTGTTTTTAAACACCAGGCTCAGTGGCAGTGTGCACACTGGCGGTGCTGTGCAGCTGTCACCACGCCCACCTTAGAACCTCGTCACCTTCCCACACAGGACTTCTCTCCCCAGGAAACGCGGACACCCTGCCCGTAGCCCTGGACACGCAGCCTTCTGCTCTCTGCCCCGGTGGGTCTGACCACTCCAGGGACCTCCCCCAGTGGAATCAGACCACGCTGGCCCTTTTGTGCCTGGCCGAGTGTACTCAGCGTAATGTTCTCCAGTGAATAACGATCCTTTTTCCCCAATCAAGTTCAAGTGGAGATTTTGTCACTTGCAAACAAGATGACACCAATCACTTGGATCGCCATGGCTTTTGTGTTTGGGCAACTTGGACTGGGACATAGAACAGCGTTGAAACACATGCATGCATCTAAGCGCAAGAAAAGACCCTTTCTCCCCTTGAAGCTCAGCTGGCCATCACTGCCTGGTGGGCGGGGTTGCCATTTGTTCCTTCACCTTGGTGGGGGCGTGGCTTTGCCGTGGACCTCTGGACAGCAGCCAGATCTGCACAGGCATCTCCCTGTGGATGCGTGGGGGACAGGGGACTGTGCTCGCCACCAGGTCACAGTGTCATCGGCCACGTGCTCTCAGGCAGGTTGGAGCCGCCCTGCCCTCCCTTAGCAACTCTCAGTGCCAGGGAACCCCTTGCTGGACCTCCGCGGCCGTCTCAGGTCTCCCCCTGGCTTTCTGCTGACATATTCTGTCCCCAGCCAGTGCCACAGGGGCCCCTGTGTAACCACTGGTCCCATCACTGCAGTGACTGCTGACCAGTGGAGGCCAGCTGCCAGTCTCAGGTTCTTTTGCATGGAATAGTCTGGGTGTTCCACGTGTCCCAAGTCAGGACAGGGTCAAGGTCACCTCTGGATTGTGTGGGGGACGGAGGCAGACAAAGGACAGGTCCAGGGAGAGGTGCAGCTGCTGGGGTCACCTGGTGGGGGCGCCACTTAGCATCAGGCAAGGAGGCAGTTTGCAGGCACTGAATTCACTGAGTTGGCACTGAACTCAGAGCAGCTCCCTTTGCAGGAGGCTGGCCCTGGGCCTAGGGATGGCAGCCTTCGCCTCTCCACAGCCCGATGGCCCGTAACGCAGGTGGCCCTCGTGGGAGGAGCATCCCTGGGCTGTGTCTCCTCCAGCAGAGACAGCAGCTCCCTCAGGGGCGGCTCCTGCCCCCACCGGGTTTCCCCTGAGAGCCCTCCCCTGGTAGGTGTGTGCCCCTGAGTCTGCCGTCAGGGCCCACTTGCAGGAAACCCTGGGGGGGTTGGGCTGGGGAAGGGAGTAGGCAGCAGGCAGGGGGCCATGTTAGGAGCTCTGGGTTCCAGAGGAGCTGGGTAGAACTGGAAAGGCGTTCAGTTTGGTGAACGAGGCCTGAAGCTGGGCCAAGTGGGACTGGCGGGGAGGTGACATCGCCCTCCAAGAAGAGTGGGCCCCAGGGTCCTCTGTCTCACAACTGGGAGCCCCCCGCCCTGCTGCTGGCTGCTCATAGCACTGGGGGCATCCCAGCAGCAGGTGCACAGGGCGTGGTTTCCAGGCGAGGAGCAGGAGCATCTCCCATCCCAGGAGAGACAGCTTTAGGGTCACAGACGTCGGTCACCAAGGCGCGCACACCGTGGTTAGGACCTCCGGGCGTTCATTCCCAAGGACGTCTCCAGGTGAATGGAGAGGAAGAGTGAGGAGCCCTGCTGTGTGAGCGGGGCTGGAGGACAGAGCCTGAGGAACGCAGGTTGCGCACATGGAGTTCCGGCTGTGGAGAGGGCTTCAGGGTCAGGGCCTGGAGCTCAGCATCCCCATCTGCGAGTGGGTGAACTGGCCTGGCCTTTGTGGCTGACCCTCCGTCCCGTGAGGATGCTGCTGCATCCGGGCACAAGTCCCTTGTCCTTGAGCTCGGCTGCAGGCAGTCTCCCAGGGCTGGGCCTTGCCTCGGGCCCGAGCCCCAGGCCTGAGCTCCTGCACCCAGCCTGCCTCTCGCCTCAGTGTCAATCCTGGAGGCCTTGCTCTCTTGACACTGAGGTTTAGAAATGAAAGACCAGGGTGCCCAGGATTCTGGGGCCCTTGCGCAGCCACCCCATAAATCCCTGTCCTTTTACCAGAACACAGTGCTGCCATCATTTCAAGTGTTCAGAACGAGGAACTCTGATCGCCCCTTTATGAAAAAGGAACAGCTCCTGTCAGCTCAAGGCAGAGCGTGGAAGCTGAAAGCTAGGTGGGCGCGCAGCCCAAGCTATGCACCTGTTGTGTGTGTGTGTGGGGGGGCATTCCTGGGGGAAAAGGGTGAGCAAAAGCCACCCGTCAAAGACAGTGCCAGATCCCAGTGTCTCGGATGGAGCAGGTACAGTCCTGGAGGAGTGAGTGTCACAGCAGGGAAGCCACAGAGAACGTTAGCAAAGGAGGGAGGAGCCCTCTTCACTGAGCGCCCACTATGTCTCCACTGGAGCAGGCCCCAGCCAGTTCACCTGCTCCTCCTAGCACCTCCTAGAAGTGGGGAGCCCCTCCAGGACCTGCTGGATGTGGGATGGGATCTGGCTCTGCCACCAGCCATGCGTGGCAAGCATCTGAGTGGTGGAAACGCGGGCAGCGAGAGCTGGGACGTGCTGAATGTTCAGAGCACACGGGGTCTCCAAGACAGAGTCCGACAAGAGGAATGTCAAGTATCTCATTGATAGTTCCTGTGCCGACTGCAGCAGGAACTGATGCTGTTTCAGATGTAGTCAGGGAGGTAAAATGCTACGAGAGGGGACTCTCGTTTCTGCTTTCAGCTTTTTGAAAGTACACCTAGCGGCACACCTTAAATTATGCACGCGGCTCTCCTTACATTTCTGTGGGGCTGCGTGAGTCAGGTGATCGGTGCTTACATGAATGAAGGCACAAAGGAGGGAAGGAATTCATCTCCTGAGCAAAGTCAAGGCCGTGGTCTGGCGCCCTCAGGGGCCACGTGGCCTGGGGGTCATGGAGCAGCCCCCAGGTGGGCCCGTGTGTGCTGCGTTGGGGAAGCAGGTGCCCCTTTCTCAGAGGTGCCGTTCTCATATCTTTTAATAGAGACCATGGCCGTGCCTGACCCTTGGGTGAGCAGGGCCTATTTATCGGAGAACTTGGCCCCAGCTCGGTGAGAGGAGAGGTGAGAGGCATTTGTTGAATGATGGCTGTCAGCCCAAGTCTTCTGCAAGAAGCCTCATTTCATCTCCCCCACTCCCCCAGCCGTGTGCAGCAGAGGTAGAGAGGAGTGAGGGGCGGGATAGGTGGGAAACCCTCCTTCCCCTGCTCGGGAACGACCTTGGCCTTGGGACTTAGAGGTGGGTGAAGGTGTTCCCAAGAGACGCAGCTGAGCGGGGCAAGTGGACTGAGAGCCCTGGGCCATCCCCGGCTCCGGAGCCTTTTCTGGGTGCCTTTGATCCAGAATTCTGGGCTCAGACTTTCCCTCTGCGACTGGCACCTTTGCTCATACCTCATTTTGCTCCACCCAGATCGGTGCGTGCTTCTCAGTGGGAAAAGAGGCATTTCCCGGAGGGGGCTTGAAGTGCGGAGCAGGCACACGCAGAGCCACAAGGTGCCTCCTTCCTCTGATTCCAGAAGGAAGCGGCGTCTCACACGCCCACAGGGCTGAGACACAGCTGTGAAGCTGGTTCCCAGGGAGCAGTGGGCGCTGGGCAGCAAGGAGAGCGGGCCCCGCCGGAAGCGCCTGTGCATCGTGGGGAAAGGCGCTCTCAGTTTTCCAGCTGGACACCAGACTTGTGGGTTTAACTTCCAAATGTCACTGACCGTCCCCTGATGGCGATGGCGATGGTGGTGATGGTGATGGTGATGGTGATGGTGATGGTGTGGGTTGGTTCCATTTGGGATTTTGAAGTATGGATTCTGACCTCTGGATATTGTTAATGAAGCTGCTAGGAACTGAGCCCTTGAGACTTTGCACCCACGACAGGCCAGGAGGGTCGAGTGGAAGGGGCTCCTGTATGGTCTATTCTCATCTGTTCTGGTCTAACTGGTTGGATGTTGCCTTGTCTGTTCTAGTCTGGTTGAGTGCAGTCTTGTCTGTTCTGGACTGATCTGGTCTGATGTGAGCTTGTGTGTTCTGGTCTAGTCTGTTCTGATGTGGTCTCATCTGGCGTCTTCTACTCTCCGTTCACTGATCATTTCCCCCAACAGGACCTCTGCTGGACCACGGCTAACACTGAAGGGCCCGGCATTCCCAGCCTGGGGGAGTGATGGAACTGAGACTTCAAAACCATAGAACCTGGAGAGATAGAGAGAGGGAGGGGGAGGGGGAGGAAGAGAGGGGGAGAGGGAGAGGGAGGGGGAGGGAAGGGGGAGGGAGAGAGGGGGAGAGGGAGAGGGAGGGGGAGGGGAGGGGGAGGGAGGGGGAGGGGGAGGGAGGGGGAGGGGGAGGGGAGGGGGAGGGGGAGGGGGAGGGGAGGGGGAGGGAGAGAGGGGGAGAGGGAGGGGGAGGGAGAGAGGGGGAGAGGGAGGGGGAGGGAGAGAGAGGGAGAGGGAGGGAGAGAGGGGGAGAGGGAGGGGGAGGGGGAGGGGGAGGGAGGGGGAGGGGGAGGGAGAGAGGGGGAGAGGGAGGGGGAGGGGGAGGGAGAGAGGGGGAGAGGGAGAGGGAGGGGGAGGGAGGGGGGAGGGGGAGGGGGAAGGAGAGGGAGGGGGAGGGGGAGGGGGAGGGGAGGGGGAGGGAGAGAGGGGGAGAGGGAGAGGGAGGGGGAGGGGGAGGGGGAGGGCTCTGTGCTGGATGCGCTGGGCCATGTTATCTTGTTTTTCCTGTCCAGGATGAGTCTTTTCTCCTTCTTGGTCATGGCATCTTGATTTTCCTAGAGTCACCTGCTCTTACCTGTCGGTCCTTGTGGTACAGTTGGGGCAGTCTCTACCCTGCCAGTGTAGATCATCACATGGAATGAGCCAATCAGAATGCTCCCGTCCCCCCGTTCCCATGGTGATGGGCTCAAGGATGGAAGCAGGACTTAGGCTAGGCCCAAGGGGTACAGCTCTGGGACGTTTGTTGGAAACATCAGGAGAGAGAAGTTCTCTGTTCATTGTGGGAACGTGGGGCTGGGGAGACCACACCTGTCAGCTCTCAGTGGAGAGCTTGCCTGAGTGTGCCGCCAACTCAGAAGAGGGACTGTGAATTCTCTGTGATGTTCTAACACCCGGATGAAGCCAGGCCCGGAGTTTTCAGTTTCTTGGACCAATACATTCCTTGTTTGGCTGCAGCTGGTTTGAGCCAAGGTTTTGTTGCTGACACCGTAAAGGATCCCGTTGAACGCTAGTGCCGTGGGGGTGGGGTGGGGGTGCTTTCCTCGAGCGTGAGGCCCAGAAGAGACCTGTCAGGAAGGGTGGCATTGGAGCAGGAAGACAGGCAATGTTGTGGTAGCCAGTGGAAAGAAGGAGAATGTTCCAAGTGGAACGGATTGTGTTTCGTGAGCCAAGGCTTAGAGGCAGAAAAACAGGAAGACGTTTGGATAGCAGAGCGAGACTTAACTTGGATCAAGTGTCGCGTTCCTGCAGGGTCTGCGTGGCAGAACGTGGGGAATAAACACACAGGGATTGGCTGGAACCAGAGCCTGGGCCCGGGGTGGGGCTTGTACACCAGGCTCAGGAGAGGCGGCCAGTGTGCGAGGCGGAGGGGGGGGGGGACCCTTTGCCGCGGCGGCAGGAGCTGTGCTTCCCGTAGGAAGGCAGGGAGCCGGGAAGGTGGCGCTCTGAGAGGCGGTTCCTGGTTCACAGCAGAGTCGGATGTTGGCAGCTGTGGGTCCGTATTCCATGGTCTTACATCCACAGAGATCTGTGAGGGAAGAAGGAGGGGGGATGACAGCAGCTGCCCGTTTTGAACTGCACTTTGGTGTCTAGTGTGAGGGCGACAAGTGCATCTCTCAGACTGCTAACTGCTGTGTCCCATGCCATGCAGCCAGTAATTTCCTCTTCTCTGGAATCCAGCTGTCACCTTTAGCATATGGTAGATTGTACTTAACAAGGGCCCCTTCCAGGTTTTCATCTTGTTCCTTTGACTTTTCTGTCTTTATAGATGCCACGTTCTTCAATGCCATTTATTTATTCTAAAAAGTAAACTTGAGAATCGCTTTATTTTAAAGCATCATATTGATTAAAAACAGATTTAATCTGTAAATTAATCTGTGGGAAACTGGCACCTGTAGAATCTATTATCCCTTCCATTCTGGGGTATTGAGTGCTATCTTTTATATGCTCATTGCGGATCTGTGAGTTTTTCTCATATGGTTCATGTACAGTTCCTGAGAAGATTATTCCTTGAGATTTTGTAGTTTAGGGACTATTTTCAAATATAGTTTCTAACTTTATTATGTGTTTGTTTTGTATGACTATCTTAGTAAAATACACAACAGTACTTATTAAGTTGATTTTATTAAAAAAAATTCGGTCATTTACCATTGTCAAGACTTATTTTCCTTGTCTTGCTGCATAGACTAGAGCTTCCAGAGACATTTAAAAGAAAATTATCAGTGGCTGATATCTTTGTCTCACTTCCAAATTCAGTGCAAATGCCTCTAGTAGTGTTTCTACATTAAGATTGACTTGCTTTTAATTTCAGATGGGTAATTCTTAGTCTTATCACTTAAAAATGAAGCGTTTGCCTTATTTCTAGCTTGTCCACGGCTCTGTTGGGAGTGGATATTGGATTTCATTGTGTTTGTTTAAAGATTTTATTTATTTATTTGAGAGGTAGAGTTACAGATAGTGAGAGGAGAGACAGAGAAATGTCTTCCATCTGCTGGTTCACTCCCCAGATGGCCACAACGGCCAGGGCTCTGCAGATCCGAAGTCAGGAGCCAGGTGCTTCTTCCCGATCTCCCACATAGGTGTAGGGGCCCAAGGACTTGGGCCATCTTCGGCTTTCCCAGGCCATAGCAGAGAGCCAGATTGGAAGAGGAGCAGCCGGGACTAGAACCGGTGCCCATATGGGATGCCAGCGCCTCAGCCAGAGAATTAACCTACTGCACAATGGCGCGGACCTCTCGGATTTTAGATGTGCCTTTTGCATATCTATCTAGATCAGGAGTTGACAAAACGGGCTAACCCAGGTATTCTGTTCCATACTACCTGTAAATTAAAGTGATTCTTTCAAAGAATTTGTTTTATTTATTTATTTAATTTGAGAGGGAGGGAGAGAGAGATGCAGATACATAGAGAGAGCTCTAATCCGCTGGTTTACCGTCCAAATGCCCATAACAACTTAGATCAGCTTGAAGCCAGGAGCTAGGAATTCAGTCTGAACCTCGCATGTGGGTGGCATGAACTTAACTACTTGAACCGTCACTGCTGCCTTCCAGGGTGTGCATGAGATGCAGGCGTCCCAAGCAGTATCTGAATCATAGACGGAACACCTGCCCCTAGAAGGGATTCTTATACTCCCAAAGAATTGTTTTGCAAAAACTCACAGAATGCAACAAATGTTGTATATGCCCCATAAAGCCTAAAATATTTATTATCATCAAGCTCTTTATAGAGCAAATTTCCCAACCCTTTATCTAGATAAGTGTGTGAATTTTATATTCTCTGAATTATTCATGTGATATTGTTAATTTTAATACGGAAGCATCCTGAATTCCTGGACCAAAGTTGAATTTTAGCCAAAATTCTGCTTGGATCTGCATGAAGCAGGTGCACACTTTGGAAAGTGAGGTTCACAGGACTCTGGGGCCCTAGTGTGAGAGCCCGAGAAAGACAGGAAGGTCTGGGCAGGACCTTTCAGGAGAGGTGTTTTGGTGTTGGATTTTGTGGTTGCTTCCTGGTGGTTTTCACCTGGAGGAAAACAGTAGCAGTAACCATTTCTGACACTGAGAGTGAGGTGAGGGGCGCTGGTGTCTCTGTCCCAGGTCTCTCACTGGTTTCCTGGGGAGGAGGGAGCAGCCAGTAGCAGGACTTGGCCACTGGGGTGTGTCTGGACCTTCCCTTTCTAGAACTTCCTCTGTAGTCAGCCCTTGTGCCTGTGTCCTAGTGTCTGAGTTAGAAGGTTGTCACAGTTCTTGTTTTTGTTTTTGTTTTTAAAGACTTATTTATTTGAAAGGTGGGGAGAGAGAGAGATCTTCCATCTGCTGTTCATTCTCCAAATGGCTGCAAAAGCCAGGGCTGGGCCAGGCCAAAACCAGGAGCCAGGAGCTAGGAAGTCCATCCCATGTGGGTGCAGGGGCCCAGGGACTTGGGCCGTCTTCTGCTGCCTTCCCAGGAGCATTAGCAGGGAGCTGGATTGAAGCAGAGCAGTGGGGACTCAAGTCAGGGCTCTGATAGGGGATGCTGGTTCTCCAAGCTGTCACAATTCTTGCTGCAAAGAGTCATCCGTGGGGGCTGGCACTGTGGCAGTGGGTTAAAGCCCCAGCCTGTAGCCCGCCATCCCATATGGGTGCCGGTTCGAGTCTCAGCTGCTCCACTTCTAATCCAGCTTCCTGCTATGGCCTGAGAAGGCAGTAGAGGATGGCCCTGTGCTTGCATGAGAGACCCAGAAGAAGCTCCTGGCTCCTGGCTTTAGATCTGCCAAGCTCCAGCCGTTGCAGCCATTTGGGGAGTAAACCAGCAGATGGAAGGACTCTCTCTCTCTCTTTCTCTCTCTGCCTCTGCCACTGCCTCTCTGTAACTCTGCCTTTCAAATAAAAATAAAAATATTTTTGTAAAAAAGAGTCATCAATGAAACCAAGACATTTCTCCCTCGAATACAGAGGATTGTTGAGCTAAAGGTCAGCTTCCTCATGTCAGGATTCACACTGGTAAAAGATCTTTCTAATCCCTCTCCCAGCCTATAACCAGCAGGAGAAGCCCCTGTGGGAGCCAGCCTGTTAGCAGCCCAGGGGGGACACCTGCAGATCCCCCAAACCTCCTGCCCTCCCGTAGTTTGCCCTCTCGTGAAGCCTGAACCTTCTTGCTCCTTTGTGTTGTCACTCTAAGACATACTGCTCTGGACACACAGCAGACTCACAGAATGACAAACACCCTAAACAGCACTCTGGCCTCAGAATCAGCCCTTCTGGCATTCAGATCTGGCTAAAAAGCCCTTGAGAGCATTTCAGGCATGGAAAACCAAGACACTGTGGAAAAAAATGGGCTACATGAAAGATCTCTGTGAGTGAGATCCTGGTGGAGAGAAGGGGCCATCAGAGAAAGACATACCTTTCTCTAAAGGGAGGAGAGAACGTCCACTTTGATTATGGCCCTGTCTAAATAATGACAGAGTTTGTGTTCTCAAGAGGCTTCCATAGCCTTGGCAGCTCATGACAAGAGCCTCGGGAGATCACTGCTGTCATAAATAAGAGTGTCAATCGTTAAATCAACAACAGAAGTTTCTGTGCACTTGCTTCCCATGTAGGACCTCTGTCCTTGATGAGTTTTACTATGAGAATTAATGGTAAAACTAGTCTTCAAACAGTGCTTTCCACTTTGTGTGTCTGTGTGGGTGCAAACTTTTGAAATCTTCACTTAGTATAGAGTTGCTCTTCTATATATAAAGATAATTAAAAATGAATCTTAATGATGAATGGTCTGGGAGAGGGAGTAAGAGGTGGGATACTTTGGGGGTGGGAGGGCGGGTTTTGGGGAAAGAACCACTATAATTCAAAAGTTATGAAATTTATATTTATTAAATAAAAACTTTCATAAAAAAAAGAAAGAAAAAAGCCATACTGCTCTTTGCTAAAATCCTGTTCACCTGTGGCTTCTTAACCACTCAGCTGAGACGGTGTGGCTCTTGCCCATGTGATGTGTACTGTACAGGCAATAAACTTGCTTTTCTTTTTCTCTTGTTCATCTGCCTTTTGTTAACAGGTATCTGCCCTGCTAAGAATTTAGAGAGCTAGAACAGGAATTATATTTTCTTTCCTTCCATCAAGAGACAGTGTCGAAGTCTGAGGCAGACCCCTGGACGCTGGCAGAGTTGAATGGAAGTGGAAACAGATAAACGTTGGGAACAGTGACCACCCGCTCTGTCCTTTCTAGACCAGGGATGTCCAATAGTTAGTGTGAAATCGCCTGCCTCGCTGTGATACGGATAATCACCCTCTACTCCCTTGAATTCAGCACAGTACACGTAATAAACGTGTCACCTACGTTTACAGGATTCTCTGTGTTTGAGCTTCCTGGTCAGCTCATGTTTGGGCAGAGACTCTTGAAGTTCCTGGAAGCAACAGGCGTTCTCCCCGTCTTTGCGGGTGTGTGGGAGGCGTCCCTTCAGTGTTCCATCAGGTGGCTCACTACCCTGCCTTAGTCTTCTCTGGGCACGGTGCTGAGCCTCCAAGCCAGAGGGGAGCACAGGCCCTTGCGGGTCTCCCCTGGGCGTGCACCCAGCCCACACACCTGCACGACCTTGCGGGTTTCCAGGAATACGGCAGTCAGCGGGCACGTCCCCATGGAGGGCTCCTGTCCCGGACTTCTACTTTTATGCTTTTCTAGTTAACCTGTTGTTTGCCTCAGCCGTTATCGACTGCCTCGGGCACCTGCAATGTTTAACCGCTGCGGCTGATGGTTTTTGACAAGCAGTTCGGGCAGGAGACAGGCGGTTTGCATTGAGTGAGCACGGAGTCAGTTCAAATAAAGACAGTGTTGCATGTGTGGGTGGGGGTGGGTGGGGTCTTTCAGGGAAAAGCCAGACAGGAGAAAGACTGACAGTTCTCTGGGAAGGGGTTTTGCGGGAGCTCTAACCCCAGCCCGACGGCCAGATTCCTGGTTTTCCGCGTGCCTGTTGAATTTTGAGGTACGTGGAGCTGCGGTGGGGGGGGGGGGGGGATAGGATATGTTAAAATGCCACGGAGCTGGCTCTTCTTGCTGACAATCAGCCTTTTTTCTTGATTAAGCATTTCAGATTGCTGCAAGCCTTTGGTTAATTTCCAGAGTTCTGAAATGTTGATTCTGACAATTTTTGCCAGGGTTCTCAGTGCTTTTATGGAGGAGAGAATTTCTGGAGGTCCTTACTCAGCCATTTTTGCTGATGTCACCTCCCCGACTGATTCTGACTCTTCCTCTACATACAGCCATGTGTGCTTCAGTTCTCCGTGCACGGGGCTGAGCCGCAGCCAGCTGGAAGGAGAGCGCGGGGGCACCCCCACAGCTCCTCCTCGCCACCTCTCTGGGGCCCGAACACCCATGTCAGGTCCGGATGGGACTCCAGCGGCACTGGGCGGGCGTTTCTGTACCTGCTGCAGTTAACGAGGCCCGTCTTCTGCCCACCCCTCCAGGTCTGAGGAGTCTGGGGCCATGGCAATTAGCCGGCTCGGCTTCCTGTCCCTGCTGGCGAGGCCTCACCGCAGAGCGCCCTGTTTCTCCCTGTCAGCTTCCCGCCCTGCACAGCTGGGTGGCAGAATAATGACTTTATTAAGCGCATCCTGCTCTTGGTTCCCTAAGGATATCAGTCCATTAGGAAAGACTGAATTTGCCACCAGCAGCCACGCAGCTGGCCCAGGCTCATCTGTCCCGACCTGGTGCGGGCCCTGGAAGGGTGCCAGCTTGCCCGGTGCTGGGAGTGCTGGGTGCTGAATCTAGAGGGAAACCCGCCTCCTCACATGCAGAGACCGAGGCGGGGGTGGGGCTCTGCCTCCAGGTTCCACTTCCCCCACCTGGGAGGCGGGGGCGCTGCCTGTGGGACAGGTGGGGTCTGGGAAGTACCCCTGTGCCCCGAGGCTGCCCTGTGAGAGCCGTGGGGGTCTGAGTGCACCCCTGAGTGCTCCCCTTCAGGAGGACGCTGGGAGGAGGGGGAAGTCAGAGTCAGCGATGGGCAGGTCAGAGGTGACACAGAGGCGGAGCCTGGAGGGGAAGTCTCAGAAGATCAAGCTGGATGGGAGTAAAGCTGCTGTCACCGCCCAGCCTGAATCTGAGTGTTAACTCTGGGCCTTAACTTTCTCTGCCTTCCAGTGGGGAGGGTCTGGAGCCCAAGGTCAGGGGGAAATAATTCCCTGGGGGCCAGTGCTGTGGCGCTGTGGGTTAATCCAGAGCCCATGATGTCAGTATCCCATATAGGAGTCAGTTTGAGTCCTGGCTGCTCCACTTCTGATCCAGCTCCTGCTAATGTACCTGGGAAAGCAGCAGAAAAAGGCCCACGTTCTTAGACCCCTGCACCCATGTGGGAGACCTGGAAGAAGCTCCTGGCTGCTGGCTTCAGTCTGGCCCAGCCCTAGCTATTGCGTCCGTTTGGGAAGTGAACTAGTGGTTGGGAGATGTCTCTCTCTCTGTCTGTGTCTCTCCCTTTCTTTCTGTAATTCTGACTTTCAAACAAGTTAATAAATAAATCTTTATAAAGGCATTAGCCCTGATACACAGGGCGTGGGTCAAGGGTCAACTTCAAAGGCATTGTATTAAGTGAAAGAGCTGGAAAACATAGAGTACATAGTGTGTGCTTCCACTTACACAGCATTTTGGAAAATTCAAGCTAAAGCAGCTCAATGACAGATCAACGATCCATGATCGATGACTGAAATCGAAGTTTTGGTCCACCCTGCCCCTGCACCATCTTCCTTCCGCCTCTTCCACGTTCCCCAGGCAGTGTGAAAGCACACACCGTGTCCTCTGTTTTTGTGTGGCTCTTCCCTTTACTGCGATGACTTGGAGGCTGAGGCATGTCCTGGGTCTCTGGGGTTAATGCCTCTTGATGGCTGGCTGTTTCCTGGAGTGTCTACCCAGTCACCTGCTGATGGTGTCTGGGTTTGCTGAGAGTGTTTGTACACAAGTCAGAATGGCGAAGGGCAAGCCTGCAAACCTGACAGCTCCGGTTTGTGATCGCCAGCTTCCAAGTACTCCTACACACGCAGAAGGCTCGGGGCTGGGCGTCTGGGAATTGTGAGGCCACGCCTGCACTGTCCTGAAGGAAGTGGGCTCTGAGTTAAAGCTTTGGAAAAGACTCCTTTTCTTGGAGGGTCATCTTCTATAGGAAAGGCTCTGCGATGTCCTGCAGGAAGGAAAGTCCCGCGTCTGATGACCCCATGTGGTCGTATGACCTCCGCTCCCTTTTGTCCTAGTGGTGACTCAGTCTCCCAGTCGGATGGACCCAGTGCAGAGGCAGGTGCTCTGACACGCCCTGCCGGTGCCCAGCACTCTACCTGTGAGGTCTCCTACGCACTCAGAGCAACTTACTGCGTTAAACGTTATAAAATATTGCAAGCGTACAGGAAAGTGTTGGGAATAAAATGGGAGACATGTAAATAACACACAGCTTTGTCAGCGTTTTGCCTGTGTGTGTGTGTGTGTGAGTGAGAGTTATTTTTGTGTATGTCATGTAAGAAAGAAAAACATCACCGATATCACTAATGTTCCCCGTCCTACAACCTCTCCCTCCTTCTTAGCAGAAACTGCTGTCAGGAATTTGGTATTTCTCATTTCCATACATATTTTTATTCTTTTACTATGGTGTGTTTTTGTTTCCCTAAATAACATATAGTATTGTCTTGCATGCTTTGAAATTTCATAATGATAATATACTATATGCAAAATTCTGCAACTCGCTTTTTTCACTCACCATGTTTTTCAGATTTAATTACGGTTCATTCATTGTACGTTCTGCATGATATTCCATTGAGTGAGCAGACCACAATTTGTGCTCTGTTGTCTTGTTGATGGATGTTTAGATTGCTTCTCGGTTTCCTCTTTTGTAAACAAAGCTACACTGGCAATTTTGGTGCACGTTTCCCTGTGGCTTATGTGGGAGTTAGGAGTAGGATTGTTGGGTCGCGGGGCAGGTGTGACAACCACCCGACTGACCTACCTGCTGCCAAAATCCATCTTCTGATCTGCAGTATAGGGGTTCCAATCTCTCTGCCTCATCACTGACACTGGAGCTTCCCAGACTTTGGAATGGCAGAAAACTGCCTGATCCATATAGGTACTGATCAAGTTCGCACTGAGTGAAATCCAGTGTTTCTCCCCATCTCCTACCAGGGATGCAGCGCACCTCTCTGCATGTTAACAAGCCCTCCCCCTCCTCTCCTCGGGACTGCATCTGTATCCCGCCCCCCACCCCCTTGGTTGAGTTGCAGGCACTCCATTCGTTCTTGTTGTTCTTGTTCTTTACATATTCTGAATAATAATCTTTTGTCAGTTATGTGCATGGCAAATCTCTTTCCCAGTTTGCAGCTTGTTGTTTTCATTTGACTGTTGTGTCTTTTGTCTTACAGAAGTTTTAAATTTTAATGTATTCATTGTTCAGTCTCTTCCTTTATAGGTTCTGATTTTGTGTCTTACTCAATAAATCATTTCCCACCTGAAGACGAAAAGAGGTTTCTGGGTTTTTTTCTATATGTCTTATGGTTTTTCTTGACCATTTAATTCTATAATGTACCTGGCTTTTTTTTAAATATTGTATGATATGAATTAAGGATTTTATTTTATTTTTTTCTGCAGGGATAAACATTTTTGTTTTCCCTCCCAACTCCCTACTGATCCAAAGTGCTAGTTCTTTCTTTTGGTGTCTGAGTCAGCATCTGGCTTCTTTGTCCCTTTGGTTTATTTTCTTAGTGTGCCAACACCTCACTGCTTCAGTTCCTGAAGCTCTGTTGTTGGTCTTGGTGGCCATTTTGTGCGGGTCCTCCCTCCATTTTGTTCAGAAGAGCTGCAGTTTTCCTGAGCCCTTCATTCCTCCACATGTATTTTAGAATTAATTTATCAGGTTCTTTAAAGTTTCCTATAGGGATTTATTAAATTTGATTTATAGATAAATTTGAGAAAATTGCCATTTTTATGATATTGAGCCTCTTCCTGTATGAACATGGCTTATCTGTCTCCTTTTATGGTTTTTAATAGTCAGAATTTTCTGTGCAAAGATTATACACATCTTTTGTTAGACGCCTCCCCAATCCTATAAATTTGTTGCTAGTATTATTATTATTGTTATCTTTTTTAAGATTTTATTTATTTACTTGAGAGGTAGAGTTACAGACAGAGGGAGAGAGGGAGAGAGGGAGAGAGAGAGAGAGAGAGAGGTCTTCCATCTGATGGTTCACTCCCCAATTGGCCACAACAGCTGGAGCTGCGCTGATCCAAAGCCAGGAGCCAGCAGCTTCTTCCACGTCTCCCACGTGGGTGCAGGGGCCCAAGGCCCAAGGACTTGGGCCATCTTCTACTGTTTTCCCAGGTCATAGCAGAGAGTTGGATTGGAAGAGGAGCAGCTGGGACTAGAACTGGTGCCCATATGGGATGCCAGCGCCGCAGGTGGAGGATTAACCCACTGCCACAGTGCTGGCCCCTTATTGGCATCTTTTTGAAAGTAAAATTCTGATGATCTGTTGCTGTAGTCGAGAAACACACCTTTTTTTTTGTATCCTGATCTGCTGTCCTGCACATTTGTTCAGCTCTTGAATTGGTTGCATTTGATTATTTACAGATTGTCAAACATTTTCAGTGTGAAATCTCATAATTTGTGGGTAAAGAACTTTTTTTCCTTTTTTTCCAGTTCATATGTATTGAATTTCTTTTCCTTCCCTTACTGCACAAGCTAAGACTTTTTGTATGGCGTGAGACAGATGTGGTGATGGTTGGTGTCCTTGTTGTGTTTCTGACCTTTAGCAGAATACTTCCTGTATTTTCATCACTAGCCATGACTTGGTAGTAGGTATCTCGTTCACAGTTTGTATTATGCTAAGGAGTTCTGCTTTATTCCTGTTTTGTTAAGAGTTTTTGTCACAAATGGACCTTCAATCATACTAAGTGATTATTCTGAGTTTATTTAGACTATCTTATGGATTTTCCTTCAGCTTATTCTATTGAGGAAAAATATGTCAATAGCTGTTTCTAAGATAAACAGCTTTGCATTCCTGGAAGACTGATTTTGATCACATATTTGGAGATAAATATCTGGGGTTGGGCCAGCCTCTGTGGAGGGTTTTCTTCTATGGAGGTGAAGAGCAACCCGGGAAGAAGCAAGACTGTGTGGAGCTGGCCGTGGCAGGGAGCCAGCACTGGTGCTTGCAAGGCTGATGGAGATTCAGAGGCAGGCGGAGCCGGGGGAGCTTCCCAGGGACTCCAGGTGTGCCCTGCTTGGAGCCTGCAGCTTAGGGAAGCTGGAGCGGCTACCTGGAAACAGGTACCCTACGGGGTGGGTTAGGTGCATATCTGGATTTCTTTGGCTAGTCCAAAGCTGGACATCGGGACAGAAATTAGGAAAGCTGTCAGTGAGTCACCAAGTCACGGCCGTTTGGGGATGATGGTGATTACAGGGCTTCCTGGACTGGTTGCTGGAGAACTTGCTGTCCAAGTGTGGCTTGCAGAGAGCTGCCAGTGTCCCTGGCTGGTGACTGTAGGTGATGAGTGGCTTCTTGGGATGGCTGCTGGTGGTCGTGGGTCCAAGCTCTGCTTCTTTTACCCTCTGGCCATCGTCCATTTCTAGATTCAGCCTCTCGCCTGACGGGGGTCTTGCTCTCCAAGGTGTTGTACAGGACCAAGGTTTTTGCCCTGAGCCTCCAAACCTCCAAACCTGCCCTTCCGTGCCTGCCTGTGTCTTTGCAGGGTCTGCTCCTTTGTCATGCGGGTTTGCTGTTTTCCTTTGGTTTCTAGATCTTGACACTCCCCCTCATTTTTTTTTTTAATCAGTTCCCTGCCTTTAAAGCAATATTTGTTATATTTTATCTTCTGTTCTGTGTGTTTGCAGCGAGGGATTTTCAGGTTATCTACTCCGCCAAGTTGCTGGTACCAGAAGTCTCCAAGCGTCTTTTAAATTGGGAAGCACTTTTATTCATTCTCCCCTCAAAAACATTCATTAACTGTGTCTTGCAGAGGGCTCGAGCTGGCAGCCCTGAGCGCGATCTGGCCCTCAGTCATGTTTTTGTTCAAGATGAAACTGAACGCGGTTTGTTAAAGTTCTGATGCAAATGCTTTGTGTGGAGCACGTCCTCTGTGTTCATCAGGTATTTAGCATTTGCAGTAGATTACCTGCAGAAGTATCCGCAGTTACTCCCACTCCCACATCCTGACACCTCTGCTGGGCCACACGGCACCTCCTCTCAAGGGCCGGGTCCCTGTCCCAACCCTCTGGCTCTGGGCCGACCCGTGACCTGCTTTGGCCAGTGGAACATGCTGGCTCCCAGCCTAGGCCTCCAGAGGACTTGCTTATCTCCACTCTCGCTCTTGGAACTGCCCAGCTGCTATGAGAACAAGACTGGGGGGCCTGCCCGTTAGAGGGTAAGGGACATGTGGAACAGAGACAGATTGCAGCACCGAGGTCATGCGGAGTCACACTGCTCTCGGCTGACTGCAGAAGCATGAGTAAATGCGACCAAAGCCAGCTGAGCCCAGCCCGATCCAAGAATCCCCAGTGAGCTTAGCCCAAACTGCTGACTTAGGAGCTAAATACACAGTCCCTGTTTGGAGCCAGTAAGTGTTGGACTGGGTTATTACACAGCGAAGATAACCAACTGGGGGTCCCTGCCTGTCTGGTCACTGCCTCCGAGGCAACTAAGTTTGCAACCCACGGCCTCTTGTATCCCAGATCTGGTGCTGGGCCAGGTGCACCCTGGGGCCAGGTCTGACACAGAGCAGCTTAACCCCAGGTCGGTGCTGGGGTGCATGGAGGAGTTGTTGTGGGTGTGTGGATCTTCAGTGCGAGTTTTCGGGTGGCTACAGCAGAAAGGAGAGCCTTCGGCTCCAGGGGCAGGGGCTGGGTGTGGGGGATCATGAGGAACAGGGCTGGGAAACCTGGTGTGTGGGGAGGTGGAGTTGTGTGGGGTCAGACCCAGCTCTGGCCCCAGCTCTGACGCTCACTGGCTGTGTGACTTGGGAAGGCCCGTCTCCTCTCTTGGAGCCCAGCTGTTCTCATCTAACCATAAAGGGGTTTTGGATGAAATGCAGGCCCCCCATGTTCCTTGGGAGGCCCAGAAAGAGCAATGGCTAGAGGGGTGCCTGCCATGCTGGGGTCCTGTGTTTGGAGGTTCTGCCCAGCTTGGCCCAGCTCTGGGCTGGATTGGTCAGGAGCCCAGATACACTCTTCCTCCTTCATACCCTCTGCTCTGCTGGCCTCCTTGCTCCTCCCTAAGGCCTGGTCCCCCAAGCTTGCTTGCAGATGGCTGGCGGCAGCCAGTCCCTACCTGGAGCCCCTGGGCTGCAGGGATCTCCCCACCCAAAGGCCTGGCTGTTGACAGCCCAGGGATTTCTCCCCTTCTCCGAAGCATTCCGGGAAAACTGGAGGAATAGCATCCTCAGGGCCACGAGGACTGACGCTGACATTCTGGAATTTCTGTGCTGTCCCAGGATAACCACTTTGGAGTGATGGCAGTCCAACGCAGTGTGTGGCAAGTGACAGCAATCCAACTGAGAAGCACTTACGAAGAGAGATTTATTTTTTACTTGTTGGAGTTTCTTACAAAATCCAAGGGTAGATTGCATCAGACTTCAGGTTGCAAAACCGTCTTGGTGCTCAGATGTCTCTGGTCTTCTGGCTCCCACGACTCAGCTCTGCTCCTCCTCCCCGTGCCACAGCCAAGGTGGCTGCTGGCAGCGCCAGGCTCAGGCCAGGGCAGGAGTGCTTCTCCTGTGCCAGCCACTGAGGAGCGTTCTTGGAGGATGTACTTAGTCATGTACCCATCCTTAAGCCAAGTCTCATGACCACGAGGACAGAAGCAGCTGATTGGCTGGGCCTGGTCCCAGGGAATGTCAGCTCCACCTGAACCTCGGGGCTGACAGTGGGGAAGGGGATTCCCCAAGGGTCTGGTCCCAGCAGAAGGAGAATGCCAAGCATAACAGGTGTCCGTTTCTGGGCACCTGGACAACCTGATTTAGTCCTTGTGTTATGTCCCTGCCAGCTGAGGTGGGAAGACAGGCAGGCCAAGGTCTAGGCTGGTACCTGCAAGAGAACACTCAGGAGAAAGTTAGGGAGGACTCCCTAGGGAGGGAGCTGCATGGGATCTGGGGAACCAGGCTGTAGGTCTGTACCCCTTGCCTCCAGGGTGTCCCCAAGTCTGTCCCCTTGAAGAATCTCTCAGAAGCAAATATCTGAGCTCCCAGCTTAAATCTCTTTGGCAGCTGCCCATAACCACCACCTGCCTGCAGGATAAAGGTGAGCTGAGACCTGGCCAGGGCCCTACCTTTGGTCTCCTTGCTTATTAACCCCTCTACGAGAGGCTTCCCCCAGCCATGCACATCTCCACACTGGGCCCGTGTTTCCTTCCACCTGTACAAGCTGCTGGGCAGAAGAGAAGGGGAAGACCTTAGGGTGAGACCCATCCAGGTTCCAGTCTGACCTGGCCGCTGTGCACGGGGTAAGCAGCAGCAGTGACGGCCGCCAGCCCTGACACAGTGCACCCTGCGTGCAGGTGCAGTCCACACACCTCACAGGTCCAGGGTCCCCCTTATCTGTGGTTTCAGTGTCCTTGGTCAACCTTGGTCTGAAAATACGAGATGGGAAGTTCTAGAAATAAGCAGTTCAGAGCTTTGCAGTTGCATGCCGTTCTGAGTAGCATGAGGAAGTCCATGCCATCCTGCTCTGGGAATCGTCCCTTTGTCCCGTGTATCCGCCACCTTCCGGTTAGTCACTCAGCAGCTGGCACGGCCGCCAGGTCGAGTGCCTCAGCCTCACAGGGCTGTCGCAAGTAACCCTGGTTTTACCTAATAACGGCGCCCAAACACCCGAGGAGTGATGCCGGCGATTTGCAGATGCCAAAGAGGAGGCGTGAAGTGACTTACTAAGGAAAGGAAAATGAATGGAAAGGGAGAGGGAGCGGGAAAGGGGAGGGTTGCGGGTGGGAGGGAAGTTATGGGGGGGAAGCCGTTGTAATCCATAAGCTGTACTTTGGAAATTTATATTCATTAAATAAAAGTTAAAAAAAAAAAAAGAAAACCCTATGCTGGGATTGCTCAGGCCTGTGGTAGGGACGGATGGATCTTCTGTCTGTGGACCTGCAAGGAAGGAAAATGAAATGTGTGCTGGTTTTGCTCACCCGCCTCATACCGCAAAGTCACAGCTACCGTGTGTGATAAGTGCTTAGTCAAGATGGAAAAAAAAAAGCATTAGATGATGGGATTTGGGATTATCTTTGGGTTCAGGCGTTCCCTGGAGGTCTTGGCATGTACCCCTTTCAGATAAGGGAGGGCTGTTGGATCAACCCTATTAACATCAGCCCTCCAAGGCAAGGGCTAGATGGGGAAGTTGAGTGAGTTTCTGAAGGTTGCACAGACAACAAGAGGCAGACCTGCGCCTCACGCTGGAGCCTAAGTTCAGAGCCGCACTGCTGGGACTATTGAGGGTTTGTTGACAGCTCCGGGAGTCGGGGCCTTGGGGGAGCAGCAGCTTTCTCAGTTGTACGAAGAACAGCAAGGCTGGGGCCCAGCCCTCCAGTCCGAGCTTGCTCAGTGGCACCCTTAGTCCTGGGTGCTAGCAGCATTGGGTTCAGCCCATTCACAGGCCACAGACAGACACCTGTCTCAGCAGGAAATGGAGTGGTAAAGAGGACAGGTTTGGGGCCGGCGCCGCGGCTCACTAGGCTAATACTCCGCCTTGCAGCGCCGGCACACCGGGTTCTAGTCCGGTCGGGGCGCAGGATTCTTTCCCAGTTGCTCCTCTTCCAGGCCAGCTCTCTGCTGTGGCCCGGGAGTGCAGTGGAGGATGGCCCAAGTCCTTGGGCCCTGTACCCGCATGGGAGACCAGGAGAAGCACCTGGCTCCTGGCTTCGGATCAGCGCGATGTGCCGGCCGCAGCATGCTGGCCGCGGCGGCCACTGGAGAGTGAACCAATGGCAAAAGGAAGACTTTTCTCTCTCTCTCTCACTGTCCACTCTGCCTGTAAAAAAAAAAAAAAAAGAGGACAGGTTTGGGCTCTGCCCGCAGGGAGCCATCCTGGTGGGGAGCCAGCCTGTTACCCTGCACTTGGCTACCTAAGAAGCTGTGCCAGAGCAGGAAGCGCAGCGGAGACAGTGCAACAGAGCTGTGGCATAGGGCAGGTCAGGGATGCAAGTCAGGTGGCCAGGGCGGGAGGGCCCCGGGGCGGGGTCCCAGGTGGCAACAGCAGCCTGCTAGAGGAGGCCCTTGTGGCTGGAGAGCAGGGTGCAGGACAGGGAAAAGCCTGAGCATGGGGGCGGTGTAGACGTGCAGGGCTTTGAGACGGGGGTGATGGGCTCTGCTGGGTGTCTCACAGGCCCCTTCCTGGAGGAGGTACCTGCCCACAGCCCTGGTGGTGGCCACTTTCCAGCCAGGCTGGAAAGGTTACGATTGCTCAAGGGTCTTTCTTTCTGAGGTCCAGAAAAGCCAGGGAGGGGGCGGGCGCCTCCTCAGGGGCCGCACCAGGCCAAAGCCACACCCCCGTCTTCCTGGTGACCCAGGAGCTGGCACAAGGCCCAGCTGTCGCTTTCAGCAGGAAGGGCAGCAGACCAGACCTCTGTGCAGGCAGAGTAGCGACACAGCGACAGTAAATCCACTCCGCTCCCTGGTGCCGGCTCACCGGGCGGGAGGGCAGGGCAGGGATTATGGGGGCCGGGCTGGGAAGGCGAGGTGCAGAATCACCGTCGGTCTGAACTCCACGCCGGGCCCTTGCTCGCTGTGCCAAGTCAAGCAAGGAGATGTTTTAGAATAAACCCAAAGTCCTCTTAATCCCCCCTTCTGCCATTTTGAAATCTCCTCTCTGAGTTAATCTTTTTTTTTTTTTCAAAAAAAGATCTCTGTTTTTGTCCTGACCTTTTTTGAAATGCACATATATATACATACGTAATTGTAGTTTAAGAAATAGATGGGAGCACATTGTGCTGTCGTCCTATACTCTCATTTGTTTCAGTTGATAAGCTACTTCTAAAATCTTCATCTCAATTTATCTTGATCACATTCTTCTTAAAAACAGTCATTTCCTAAAAATTCCATAATTGATGGGGTCAATTTACTCTGGAGTCTTTTTTTGGTGATATATATATATATATATATATATATTTCTGTGTGTGTATTGTATGGGTTGTATGTGTGTGCATTTATGTGCCTCTGTATGTATGTATCTGTGTTGTGTGCATATATGTGTTATATTGTGCTTGTATCTGCATATGTATGCTGTGTGTATATGCACTTCATTGTGCACACGTGTTTGCACATGTTTGTCACATGCACTATATTGTGCACACACATGCACAGTGTGTGTCATGTACACACACGTGCAAATGGGTCCCATGTGCTGCACACACAAGCGCACACATGTGCACCATGCATACCTGTATCATGCACACGTGTGTGGTGTGCGGAACTGTACACATGTGTTGTATGTGCATGCACACTGTGTTGTGTGCATGTGCTGCATGTATGCATGTATGTACATGTGCATATGAGCATGCTCTGTGGCACCTGGGACCTGGCCTCAGAGGTGGTGGGCCCGTGACTTGAGCATGGCACAATGTACCACATCAGGGTGGACTTAGGAGGGTCATGAGGCCAGTCAGTCTCCTCTTAAATGGTCTTTCCCCAATCCCTGCCCCACGTCAGGAGGGACCATGCAGCTGCCCGTGGGCCTGTGTCAGCAGCAGAGGTGGGGGTGTGTCCAAAGGAGCCCTGTGTGCTTCCCAGTCCCTGCGTCCAGCTGCACTTGAGGCTGGCTCCTCTGTCCTCCAGGTCACGCAGGCACAGACGTTTTCTTCCCTCTGTAAGCTGGCTTAGGGTGGGGTTTATTTATGCAATAAATCTGCGTGTATGTAATGCCTACCATATACCTAGCACTATTTGAATCTGGACATCAGAGGCAGGGTCCTGGTTGTCATGGAACTTACAGTCAGTCGGAGTGGGGAAAGCAATTCATAAATAAGCAAATGAGTCATCGAGTAACCTTCAGATAATGCATGTGGTTTCCTGCCATAAATTTCCAACCGAAAGCAAAGCTTCGGAAACGAAATTGCTGTTGAGACTGGCCAGGCAGGGGAGTGCCGACTCAGGATTCTGCAGCTGACTGTGTGCTTCCAGCAGCACAGAGAGGTCTACAGAAAGAGCATGACCAACTCAGGCTTTGTACAATCTCATCTCAGGACCTGAGGCAAAGAATTAGCACTTTTATGACATCTTTAAAACAATCTCTTTGCCTTTGTAGCTACAGGGCTGATACAGCTAAAAATGAGACTGCAATTTGATCATGGGGTTGCAGAATGACAACCCAAATTGAATTCCTAGCCATGACAGATCTGTTGTATAAACACTGGGGCACTGATCAGAAGGCAGGGGAACCCTGAGAATTGGAGGAGGGTATTGTATTGAACTCGGGGGAGTCTGAAAACCAACTTTCTCTTCCCGCCCTCTCCCCTTTTAAAAAAATCCTGTAATGAGCTCACAGGAGTCGGTTTTGTAGGAGACGACTGCTTGTCAAGACTTCCCCCTCCAAGCCCTCACTGCCCTCCGAACCCCGTGTGCCCCAGGAAGCAAGTCTAAAATGCAACCTGGAAGGTAACTGATGGCTTTATGGGGTCTTCCCGTGACCAGGTGCAGGAAGCTACAGCTTGGTTCTGATTTATAAAGATTTCTGCGTGAGACGGTGGCACCCCCAGAACCGAGGGGCACAGCACTCCAGGGAAACTGTTCATCCGACTGGAGAGAGAGGTGGTGAGAAGTCTGGACCTGCACTTCCTCATGGGTGGCAGCTAGCGCTTTGGGACTTGGAAAGAAGACTCTAGGACTGGTGACAAGGAAGTTGGGGGAAGAGTTATGTGGGCAGGCTTCTCAGAACAGGCACAGAGTGTGGGGGGATATTTTTATATCCCATGTGGTTGTTCACTGAAAGGTGCCCACTAAAGAAGGGGATCCTTGTCATCAGGAACAGGGCCTATTCTGTGACTGTCAGCTGATCTCTTTCGGCAGACTCTGGGTCTTTCTCACCAAAGCCCTAGAGCAGGAAGCGATATGCGGGCCAAATAACAGACTTTGCCTCACTGATGCTGATCCGGCTATTGCTACTATTAAATGCTCAATCTGTCAACAGCAAAAAGCAGTGTTGAGGTCTGTGCAAGGGACTTGACTTTGTGCAAAACATGGGTAGCAATGGGCTTGCACCTATAGATTTTTCACCAGTCGGCTCACTACCTGCATTGTCAGCCTGCATCAGCTGAGACTGTAGGTAGATCAAGGGTCAGCAAAGTCATTAGCAAATCAAGCTGGGTCCACTTTCCCACGCACATCAGGAAGCCAAACACCAAACTGTGGTCTTTTTCGGAGAGAAAGGTTATTACATGGCAGCCAGGCAAGGAGTTGAGAAATGCTCAAAACTGATTCCCTGCACAGCTTTGACAAAACGTGTTGATCCGGAAGGGGGCAATAACAGAGCCTGGGAGCTAACCGGCTAACTGTGAAAGGGGAGTGCTTGGTGTGGGACAGTTATGAGCCTCTTCTCCATAGCATGTTAAAAAAGGGGTGGGGGGTCTTAGCATACTTGCCAGGAAGTAGGTGGGGAGAGACTTTGGCCCTAAAAGTCAAAAGTTCATCCAGCAACCAGCAGTGTATAATCCGTTTGTTTTCCAGTGGCTATGGCTGGTTTGAACCTGTTTTGCTTGGAATTCTCAACAAAGTAAATGTGGCTCTCCAAGATGAGCTTGGTTACTTCCCTGGTTCTTAAGCTTGTAGGGTTGCAGACTTTTTCTGGTGAGAGCTAGACAGTAAAAGTTAGCAATGCAGGTTCAATAGGCCACATAATCTATCGTATTCACTTCACTGTTGTAGGGTGAAAGCAGGCAGTGACAATGTGGAAATAAATGGGCTTCCTGTGTGTCAGTAAAACTGTATTTACAAAAACAGACAACAGAGCAGAATTGGCCCATGGGCCATTGCTTGCCAGCTCCTGATGTGGAGTTGGAATTGCCTGTTGAAGACTCTGTGGATCCAACGAGGGAAATACACCTTGCAAGGTCAGGTGTTGTCTGGTTGTGGTATGTGTTTTGAACCTGTGACTGACAAATGGGGACTTTTTTCCATCGCCAAGATTCATGGGTCCAGGAATCAAGGACAGAAGTGGGAGTAGCTCCTCTGTGCCTCTTGGTGCTTTGTAAAACCACTGCTCTCGTCCCCTGCAGCTTTAGGCAGGCTTAGACACCACTCTTTCCCAGGGGGAATTGCTTCCCACAGGGACCACAGCAGTAGACCCTTTGAACTTGAAATTGAGACCAGCGCTTGGCAACCAGGGGCTCTCTCTGCCTCTGAGTCAACAGGCAGAGAGGAGGATTTTCCTACCCATAGTGATCCTGTTTACCAAGGGGAAATAGATAAGCCTCTGCATATAAGGAAAGAGAAGATAGTGTTTGGGATCCAGAGAAGTCTCTGGGGGTCCTCTTTGCATTTCTATGTCCAGCCATGAGAGCTAATGGCAAACTAGAGCAAGCCTGTGAAGTGGGGACCCTGAGCGAGCAGCCCCTCCAGGAAGCCTGAGCTGCTTTATCAGTAAGGAGCTGCCGCTGAGGGCTGAAACGCAGACAAAGGAAACTTGAGATGGAGAGGTGCAGAAGAGAGACGTGAATTAACTCCGCCGCATGATCAGTACTGACTTGGGGACAGTCCTGTGATTTTCCCCTTGCTTGAAATCTGCTTGCTCACACATGTTTGTGAGTGCTTTCTCTGTACCCTGCCTGTTCATATAAGGAGTTTTCATGACGTTGAATGGTACAATTTGACCCCATGTCGAATTTAGGACTGGAACCGGTGTGGAAGGGGGTTAATATTTCTGGGATGGGTGTATGATCCTTTTTGGGAGAGACTAAGAAGGTCTTCATCTGTACACGGGAGAACTGTAAAGGTGATGGTGTTTTCTCATGGAAGTGTGAGACAGCGTGAAGAGGGAGATGGACACACTGCTAAGGGTATGGACTGTGCTGGGCACTTGGCCCTTATGAGGCTGGGAGGCTGGAAGCTTGCAAGCCACGTTTCCTGGGCCTCTTGTGAGCTGGCTCCTTGTTGGTTTCAGCAAATAGAACTTTCCAGAAGGAGAATGGAATGGAAGCAGCCGTGGACATCAGGGCAGCAGCTGGGTGGGTGGCACAAGGATGGTGTTGACCAAAGACATGGGCTTCTGGGCCGCAGCTAAGGCCAAACGATTCTGACACAGTGGCAGTGGGTTCTACAGTGACGGGCGTTACCATGGTAGCAACAGCAAGTCCAGGAGGTGCAGACTCCTTGCTCGGGGCCCTGACACCTAACTTCTTCCACTCCCCGCCCAGTCCTGGGGTGGCAGAAGCTTCCTGCCATTGAAAGGACTCAGGTGAACTTTGACTGTTTTGGGGAACAATCCTTGCAACCCCCTCCCAGCTGATTCCCAGTGTGCTGCACCATGGTGGTTTCACTGTGCTGCCCAGATGTCCACTTGCTGGAAACCTCATCCCCGAAGTCATGTTCCTGGGATGGGGGCTGAGGCCTTTGGGCAGTGATTGGGGTTGGATGAGGGCCTGAGGTTGGGGCCTGGTGGCATCTGTGGCTTTGTAGAAGCAGGAAGGGCCCCTCCAAGGTTATGTCGCAGAGTGGTGCTGTCTGTCACACTGGGACGCGGTGAGGAGGCTCTTGCTGGAAGCTGAGCAGATGCCAGCGACATGCTCTTGAGCTTTCCAGAGCCAAAGAGACTTCTATTCTTTAAACATTAGTCAGCGCCAGCATTGTGGCACAGAGGGTTAAGCCAACCCCTCCTGCGAGGCAGGCATCCTATATGGATACGGTGCCCTGGGAAAGCAGCAGAGGATGGCCCAAGTCCTTGGGTCCCTGCCACCCACATGGGAGAGTCTGAAGAAGCTCTTGGCTTCTGGCTTCAGCCTGGCCCAGCCCTGGCCATTGTGGGCATTTCAGGAGTGAACCAGCGGATGGAAACATCTTCCTGTCTCTCTCTCTGTCACTCTGTCTTTCAAATACATAAATCTTTTTCTTGAAAAATGATTCAGTCTTGGTTATTTTGTTACAGCAGCAGAAGACAGACTAGGACAGGTGTCTAGGTATCTCAAGTTTCCTGTTGGCTGCCAACTGCCAGACCATAACTCAGTGGGACTCCTTTAGCAGGATGGTGAGATTGGAGCAGGTGGAACAGGCGTATGCCAAGGTCTGGCTTTGGTGAGCATGCCTGCGCATGCCTCCTGTGTGCACGTGCAAGGAGGAAAGCTTCCTGGAAGTGGAACTGCCGAGCCAGAGGGAATGGAGATGCAGTATTTTAGCAGACGCTGCCAGAAACACCCTTTAGAGCCGCATAGCAATCTACAGTCCCATAAACAAAGCATGCAGCCTTCTGCACTGATTACCTATCTAGTTCTAAAGATTTTATTTATTTGAGAGAGTTACAGAGAGAGGGAAAGAGAAAAAGGCCTTCCATGTGTTGGTTCACTCCCCAAATGGCCACAACAGCCAGAGCTGCTCCGATCCAAAGCCAGGAATCAGGAGCTTCTGCTGGGTCTCGCGTGCAGGTGCAGGGACCCAAGCACTTGGGACATCTTCCACTGCCTTCCCAGGCCATCAGCAGGGAGCTGGATGGGAAGAGGAGCAGCTGGGACATGAACGGTGCCCATGTGGGATGCCAGCAGCACAGGTGTAGGCTTAGCCTATACACCACAGCACCGGCCCCAATTACCTATGTATTTCAAGGTGGCTTCTAAAGGACGGGCTTGCATGGTGTGGGGAGTTGGGGAGGGGGGCCAGCAGGGAGGAGGTGGAGGCGAGGGGGAGAACGCAGTCATGAAAAGTAGATTCCTTGCCCAGCAAGCTTCATCCGTGGGAAAGACAGGCCTGTGTCCTGTGTCCGCCTTGGCCACTGCTGCCTCTGCCTGCTGGACTCTGTCCTAAGGGGAAACACAGCTCAGAGACTTCCAGGCCCCCAGCCACACGGAGGAGAGCTTGGAAGGCCAGAGCAGGACTGATGGTTTCTTAGACATCACCAGCGCAGCCCACCTCTTTGCTTCTCCACCATTCATTCCCACCCTTTTAGCTTTATTAACACTTCCGTGTGAAAACAAAAATGACAGCACCACGTTTCCAACTTCCTGTGTTGCAACCATCTGTGTACAAATGGAGGTGTCCTGGTCTTCTCCCACATGACCGGAGCCTGCATGGAGGGCAGACTGAGGCAGGCTTCCTGGAAGAAGGGGGCAGTTGGGTCTTGAAGGGTGAGTGGGCCTCCAGCAGGCAGAGGAAGGGAAGAATATTTGCAACAGAGGCAGCGAGGCCTCTGAGTCTGAAGCCGCCGCTGGCCCTAGGCCAAGGCAGATGTGTCTCAGGAATGCTGGAGAATCCGCAGGGGCTGGAGATAACCAGTCTTCCCCCTGCAGCGGAGCTAGCTCGGGGCCTTTAGAATCCTTCCAAGTTGCTGGCTTTATCTGACCCTGGCGTACCCTGGGGTTTCTATCACCTGCAGTCTCCAGTCCTGCTTCTGGGGCATCGGCTGTGTGTGAGACTCAGATACTGGGACTCCAGCCTCCTGTGGTTAAGCAACATGGAAACTTGGAGTTTGTCACGAGGGGAAGCTGCAGGGCCAGAGTGGCTTGCGCCAGTTAGGACAGCACCCACTGGTGCACGGGGGCCTCAGGTCCTCCTTTGTATGCTCTTCCCACCCCCCAGGGGGACTGCTGGAGTTCTAGGCATTGTGTCCAGGCCACTTCTTACATCTGTGACTGTAGGAGAGAGCAGGGCTTCCAGCTCCCACAGTTTGCAAGTCCCGTTGGTCAGATCTGGGTCATGTTCCCTTCCAAGTCAGTCAGTGGCAAAGGAATGGGAATCATGGTTGGGTTCCATTGCTCGGCAGGGTGGAATAAATGGGAAGCCAGTCACTTCCTGTGTACCCCTGGCCTTCCATGCCCCCACAGCCTTGCTGGCGCCCCTGATCATGCCACCTTTTCCTCCCCGCACACCCTTTCTCACACCTCAGTCTCCTGGAGAACCCAACTCGTACTCCAGGCATCACCTCCTGCAAGTGTCCCTCACCCTCCCCTGTGCCTGAATCGGGGGCCTCCTCTATATGGGTGCTTCAGGAAGCTCCTGGAAAAGTGGAACTAATTATTTGCTACAAAAGGTTTTGAAAAACTTGTCGTCTCCTCATAAAATGCATTTTTCATGAACTTTCTGAAGACCCTTGTGTATTTTTGCAGCCCATCATCCTTATAGGTAGCTTTCGTTGTGAGCCTACGTACTTTGTATAACAAGTGCCAAGCACTTACATCACTAAATTGTTCACAACCAGTCCTAGAAATAGCATTATTATTCCCATTCCCATTTTA
Source organism: Oryctolagus cuniculus (assembly GCF_051225735.1). Lineage (NCBI taxonomy): Eukaryota > Metazoa > Chordata > Mammalia > Lagomorpha > Leporidae > Oryctolagus > Oryctolagus cuniculus. Next base: position 111,372,544 of record NC_142876.1, read on the forward strand.
CAGAGAAGGAGACTGATGTTCAAAGTCAGAGGCCTAAGTTGCCAGTGTGTTCAACCTCATACTCTGACTCCTTGCCCAGCTGTTGTGAGTATGCTAACTACCAATTCCACTTCCGAGATCTTTGTCCTCAGGAAATAGCTGCTCCCCACTCCTGCTTCCTGAACCCAGCAGCTCCATCGCAGGAGGATCCTGTCCCCAGGGGAACTGGCAGCGCCCGGGACGTTTCTGATGGTCACACCAGGCTGTGCAGGCGCTCCTGGCATTCCGTGGTGGAGCCCAGGATGCTGCTCCACGTTCTACACGCGCAGGGCAGCCCCACAGCAGAGAAGGTGGAGCCCCACAAGCCAGCAGCACTGAGCTGGGTGACCACGCTGAAACCTTCGTTTCCTCTTCCACTGCTTAAAGGACAGAACCTGCCTTTAGGCTAAGGCAGGCTCTGCCTCTGCCATCTGCCATCCTACCTACCACCCTTCATCCATCCATCCATCCGTCCTTCCATTTATCCATCCATCCATCCATCTATCCTTCTGTCAAGCCATCTATACATCCATCCATCTACTCATCCATCCTGCTATTCATCCATCCACCCACCCATCCATCCATCCACTCATCCATCCGTCCTTCCTTCCATCCATCCACACTTCTGTCAGACCATCTATCCACCCATCCATGCATCCCTCCTTCCACACTTACATTCACTCATCTATCCATTAATTTGTTCATACTTCTTCCAAACCATTTGTTTTATCATCCATCCATCCCTTCCTCCACCTCTCCTTCCAACCACCCATCCATCCAATCAACAAACGTGTTCAATGCTTAAGTGCCATTTACACTTGATCTTAGCCAAAAGGCCGAGAAGCGATTTAAGTGCCATTTACAGTGTTGGGCATTAAAGGATAAAGTGATAAGCAAAAAATGGATTTGGTGATCTTTACATTCAAAAGCCACTTGCTCCTATTCCTATACACAATCTAGGACAGAGACAAGTTGCAGGCCAGAGCTGAAAATGAAAAACCTAATGCAATAGGCTCAGTTCCAGGGAGACTCTGGGACAAGAAGAGAGAGCTTTCTTATGACAAACTGGGTAGATGGACTCTGGTAGCAGACTTTTCAACATGAGCATTGGGATCAGGTTGGGATGGGGGCAGGAGTTATTGTGCACTCTTGCCTCCTGTCCCATTCTGCTCCCAAATAGCTCATCTTGTTCAGCTCCCCCAAGCCAGGCATCTTCAAGTGATTCATGTTGCTTACCTCAGCAAAAATTGTTTTTTAAGCCTAGCACCCTCAAATATGTACATCCAAATCACATGCACGTGTTAAAGCCACTTCACAGAGTGAACACGGGCGATGCTTGATTGCTTTCTGATTTGTTAGATGGCATGAGTGTGTGTACCCAGATAGTCATTGTATCTGGCACTCACAGGAGGTACCACGGGCACTCAGATTACCAACAGGTTTGTCTTGGCTTCCCCACTCCTTGTGTTGTGTGTGATGCAGGATCTGGGGCATGAGGAGGAAGGGGTAGAGTGGCATGTGGGGCTCCACCTTCTCTGCTGTGGGGCTGCCCTGCGCGTGTAGAACGTGGAGCAGCATCCTGGGCTCCACCACGGAATGCCAGGAGCGCCTGCACAGCCTGGTGTGACCATCAGAAACGTCCCAGGCGCTGCCAGTTCCCCTGGGGACAGAATCCTCTTGAGCAGGAGCTGCTGGGTTCAGGAAGCAGGAGTGGGGAGCAGCTATTTCCTGAGGACAAAGATCTTGGAAGTGGAATTGTGGGATGCACGGGTGTGACCGCTTTCTTAAAAATGATGTACCGTCCAATTAGAAAATTAATGCATAAAGCTGCAGAAAACACGGACAATGCAGAAATACACAAAGGAGAGACATCACCCCATGGCACCCTCCGGAGATAACTGTTCCTAATACTTCATTTTATAATCTTCTTTTCTATGCATATAAATAGATATATTTTCTGTTTTTGAATAAAAAGAGATTATGGTGCACATACTGTTTAGTAATGTACTATTTTCATTTAATGATGTGTGATGACCATTTTTCCATATCAACAAATATAATTCTACAACACAAATTTTACTAGCTCTTGATTGTGATTTACTCAATCCCCGATCACTTTTTAAAACACTTATTTTTATTACACAATTGATGTAAGTTTATTGTAGATTTTTTTTTCAGGCAGAGTGACAGAGGCAGACAGGACTCTCCCATCTGCTGCTTCATTCCCCAAATGCCCTCAGTAGCCAGAGAGCTGAGCCAGGTCAAAGCCTGGATCTTAGAACCCAACCTGGGTTTCCTACATGAGTGGCAGGGATCAGAATACTTGCACTGCCTGCCAAGGTGCACACTAGCAGGAAGCTGGATTAGAAGCAGAGCTGGGACTAGAACCCAGGGCCTGCAGTGTGGGACGCAGGGATTCCCCCAAACAATATCTTAATCTGGGTGCCACACACTCACCCATCTAGAAAAATTTTAAATGAAAACAGTCAGAATGTAGGAAGTACAAATCATCCATGACCTCACCAGCCACAAATAATCAGTGTGAATATTTTAGTCTTTTCTTATTTTTATCACTTCTCTTTTCTCTTAACAATACACTGTTGATATACATATTTGTATAGCACTGTTGATGATGGCTGCAAAGAATGTCATTGCATGAGAACATTGGATTTATATATCCAGTGATTGCCCGTTAGTTGGCATTTAAGTTTCTTTCTTATTTTTTTGTCCCTACGAAAACCAAGGCAATAAACAGTCTTGAAGTTAATTCTTTTTTTAAAGACAAATTTGTACCAGAAGAATGAGTGGGCCAAAAGGTATGCAAGATGGAGATGGAAAATGGAATTGCCCTCTGAGAAGTGATTCCTCTTTATGTTTCCAACAAGGGAGAAAAAATGCCTGTCTTCTCATATTCCTGCTTGTGCTGTATGCAATAATCAAAATAAAGAGCCAGTTTTATAGGTGAAAAATGGTAGCTTGTCGCTTTAATTTGCGTGTACTTGAATACTGAGCATTTCTTTCAAATGCCTTTTGGTATTTGTATTTTTTCTATTGAAAATGGTCTTTTCAAGCAATTTGCTCCTGCTTCTATCTGTATGTTAATATTTCCTTGCCTGTTTGTGTGTTATGCATAGTAGCTCTTTACCTGGCTATGTATACTGCAATTATTTCCCCCAAATTCGTCGTCATCCTTTTCATTGTCTTTATTTCATCTGTTTAAACCTACAGATGTTGAAGATGTGGACCTGTCACATCTGTTGCTCTTTTCTTTTCTTTGTGTGGGTTTTGCTGTTGTTGTGGGCATAGGAAAGGCTTTTCCGTGCTGAGATTTCTGTACGCTCATCTATATTCTATAGGATGTATGCATATATCTGTCCTCTATAGGAGGGTGTTGTGGCACAGCCGGGTAAGCCGTCGCTGGGGTCACCTGCATCCCATATCCCACATCGGAGTGTCAGTTCGTCCTGGCTGCTCAGTGCTGCACTTCAGTCCACGTTCCTGCTGACGCGCCTGGGAGGCAGCAGCTGGCGACTCAAGTGCTTCCTGTCACCTACACCTGATGGAATTCCAGGCTCTTGGCTTCAACCTGGCTCGCCCCAAGCTGTCACAGGAATTTGGGGAGTGAATCAGTGGAAGATTCTCTCTCTCACTCTCTCTCTCTCTCTTTCTCTGAGTCAGTCTGGCTTTCAGATAAATAATTTTAAAATCATATATATATATATATATAAAACAGTTACATGCATTTTTTAAGTTTTTGTTTTTTTTTTTTTTTTTTGACAGGTAGAGTTATAGACAGAGAGAGAGAGACAGAAAGTCTTCCTTCCGTTGGTTCACTCCCCAAATGGCCACTATGGCGGGCGCTGTGCCCATCCGAAGCCAGGAGCCAGGTGCTTCTTCCTGGTCTCCCATGGGGTGCAGGGCCCAAGCACTTGGGCCATCCTCCACTGCCTTCCCGGGCCACAGCAGAGAGCTGGAATGGAAGAGGAGCAACCGGAACTAGAACCCGGCGCCCATATGGGATGCTGGTGCCGCAGGCGGAGGATTGACCAAGTGAGCCACGGCACTGGCATACATTTTTGTTTTAAGGTTAATTCCCTCCCCTGCCCCCGGGATTTATTTCCTTTTGATCAGATAATTTCATCAAACACAACCACCCTCCTCCTCATCATTTACTGTGCCCTCTTTTTTTTTTTTTTTTAAGATTTTATTTAATTATTTGAGAGAGAGAAATAAAACAAAGAGAAGAAAGGTCTTCCATGCACTGGTTCACTCTCAAGTGGCTGCAATGGTTGTAACTGGGTCGATCCAAAGCCAGGAGCCAGGAGCTTCTTCCAGGTCTCCCAAGGACTTGGACAATCTTCCACTGCTTTCCCAGGCCTTTAGCAAGATGCTGGATTGGAAGTGGAGCAGCCAGGACTCAAACAGGTGCCTGTATGGGATGCTGGCACCGCAGGTGGAGGCTTAGCCTACTACGCCACAGCACTGGCCCCTACTACACCCTCTTGACCCAGGAGGGTCCCTGTGTACTGAGTTCTGTTCCAGGGGTGGCCTGGTCATGTAGCCCTCAACAGCCATGGCAGTACCCGGTGGCTTCCTAACACACTTTAGGATCTGGGAGGGCAGGTGTCTCCTCAGTTGATGTCTTTTCAGTATCTCCCTGTCCATTCACAAACTAAACCTGCCTGCTCAGTTCTGCAGTATTTAACTCAGGTTGACATGACCTGGAAGTGAATCTCATCATCCTGGGAGGCTATTTTGGGCTGAATTCTTGTGAATATCATAATCAGATGACGTCTTGCCGGACTAGGGTAAGGCATCTGTCTCTGTTTATTCAAGTCGTCATCACACGTTTCTGAAAGATCTTTCTGGAAACTTTTGTAGATACAAATGAAAGCATTTCCTGCTCGTTTTTAGTTGAGTTACACTGAGGTCAGAAAATGTGGCACGTGCAATTCCTCTTTCTGCTTTTGTTTTTGTCGGTAGACTTTATCGAGATATTTTGACTATTTGACCTCTTTCTTCCAAGGATGTTGCAAAGGAAATTGTATTTTTTATTTGTAAATCTCAAGGTTTTATATATATATGGATATGGTTATATGGATATGTATGTGTATGCACACACATATCTCCTCTCTTTCTCCAGACTGACAGGCACATGTGCACACACACACACACACACAATTTTTAATAATATTTGTGTATTCAAAATCTTCATTGCCTTCTTGGTATATAAGAGTTTGAGAAATTATAGTCCTCAATTAGCGGAGTATTTTCACCCTGCTCTCTCATATTTCAAAGAGTTTTTTGCTTTCTATATTTAAATGCAGTGGAACTTGGTGCATAAAATTTCATGACGGTTCGGTTCTCCTTGCCCCATAAAATGCTTCTTGTCTTACGTGCAGCTGAATCTGAAATGAATGTTTGACCCGTGCTCTCCTTCTGATTTCATATCCTAGTATATTCTTATCTTTTATACCTTTGCCTTAGAAGTGTCTCTTATGAATGGTGTTTAGTTTGATTTGTTTTCCTCACTATGAAAAGGTTGACTTTTTAATAGGCCTTGCTTTATACTTACTGTAAAACAACAAGTTAAGCACTTATTGTTGAAATTAATAATTCCAGGCTCAGTTCTGGCATCTTCCTTTCTGGTTCCCACTCGTTTCCCGTTAACATTCTATTGCCATTTTATTGGCCTTTTATGTACTTCAAGGTTTTGGAAAGTCCATGTGTTTTGGAATTAACTTGACTAATCGCAGCTTTTCAGATAGATTCTTTAGGTCTTACTTTCCTAGCTGCCAGCCTCGAGAGCAAACCACTGCCTCTTTTGGAGTCCTCCTGTTGGAGACACCACTGCAGTGTTTTTGGTTGCAAGAGATGCAAATCCCAGCTGACACTGCCTTTGTTCCAAGGGGAGTGCGCTGGCTCCCTTAGTGCCAAATCCAGCATGTATCGGCTTCCAACAAGACAGGGTCCCCAAGTCTGGGACTGACATCCCGCTTCGGTGCTGAGCAGGTGTGACTTGGCCGTGACGTGCTTGGATGCCTGCCCCTCCCAGGCTGCTGGGCTTTCTGGGTGAGCCTGTGAGCAGTGCTCCGAGTCATTGGTAGGCGAGTGTTGGGTGACAGGAGATGAGCAGGTGCACAGACAGCCAGCATTTCTTGTATCCCACAGCAGCCTTGGCCAGCTCTGCCCCGCCCCCATGCACCATCACCAATCCCTCCATGTGGTCGCTCACCTCTCTCTTTCCTGGCCGGGTCTCCCACCGCCCTGCTAGGCCTTCCTGGACTGGCACTGTCACCCAGTGGGCTCTCAGCTCTCAGGTTGCTATATTGCTCAGATCAAAGCCAGACCCTCAGGGCAGCCGGTTCGCCTTTCTGACCTTATTCCTTTGCTCCTTCCTCCTCCCTCGCTGCACTCCCTCTGCCTGGAGGCCTCCGCCATGGCTCTGAATACCCTCATTGAAACGCAGCTCCCCCCCCCCCGGCCCCCCACCTGCCAGGCCTCCTCTCCCTTGGCCCTGCTATGGGTTTGTCTTACCCCAGGGTTTTGTTCCCTCCCAGTTCCCCATCCTCTTACAGGTTGGCACTCCCTGTTCCTCTTCCCCCTGCACACAAATCTCACGAGGCTCAGGCCTGCCTGTCCCAGGGGAGCACAGTCCTGGAATATGACAAGTGCTCAGCTGAACCAGTGATGAGAAAAGGGAGTGGCTGGGCCTCAGGGCAGTAGGTGCCTCCCAGGGGAAGGCTGCCCTGGCACAGCCTTGTCCTCCTGGAGGTCCAAGGAGGAGGATGGGCCCGCAGAGCTGGGCCTTAGCTCGGGTGGGGGTAGGGGGAAACTGGAGGGAGAGAGCTGGGGACGAGGGGATAGGAGCTGGCCCCCGGGAAGTGGGCCTGTGCTACTGTGGGGCTAAGCTTGCCCAGGCTGCATGTCTGAGCCGGGTGCACGCGTGTGCCTGCATGGACGTGCTCATGCAGAGGAGCCTCTGGTCGCTATGTGCATCGGTGTGTGAACGTGACCTTCCAGGAGCGTGTATCTGGGGGGAAGATTTATGTGCCTGTGTCTGCCCCTATATATTTAAGTGCCTATGTGAACATCCGCTGTGTGCATTTGACTATGAGTCTGTGGGCATACGCCTGTCTAGACATGAGTGTGTCTGGGTGTGTTTTGTGAGCAAGTGTGTGGGTGTGTGGGTGTCTTGGAGTGACCTGTCTCTGTGGCTGTCTGGGCCCAGGTGTCTCTGAGCTCATAGAAATGTGTGTGTGTCCGTCCATGAGTAAGCATGGGGCAAACAGGAGTCCGTGTGTCCAGCTGTGTGTCCTTGTGTGCCCCATATGTGAGTGGTCACGTCTGCACGCCCACGGGTGGCTGCAGGCAGGTGCACAGATCCCCTTGTGTCCTTGCCCATCTGCCTCACCCAAGCATGCCCAAGGGAGGGGTGTGTAGGCCACATACCCCATCCCACCGAGCCCTGTGGGTGATGTGGGCGGCCCCTCAAGGTCAGACTGAGGAAGGAGAGGGCCCATCGCCCTGTGGCTGTCACTGAAATCCGTGTCCTCGGGCACAGGGTTGGAAAACAGCCAGCGCAGGGGGCTCTGGAGGCTGGCGCCCTCTCCCGCCCTGCGCTGTCACCAGGGCCACTGGCTCGGGTTAACTGATCGCCGGGAAAAACCCATTAAGCGGCTGCCTCTCCCAGTCATCTGTTATCGGCGCTGACGGTCGCCGGCTGACACGCGCTCGCTCTTCTTCACATAATTGGAGAAAGTTTTCCCATTACCCGCTGCCTCGCCGGCAGCCCCTCTGCCATCACGCGGCCTCGGCCCCCTCCCCGGCAGGCTGACCTAATTTCCGCTCTGTCGAGTGCTCCCAAGTCGCTGCGGCTTCTCCAGGAGTTTCTCTGGGCCGCAGTTCCCACCCAGCACTGTGGCACTGTGGCCGCCTGTGCTTTCCCAGAGCTGGGGAGGGGGCTATCCCCTTGGGTGGAGGATGTTCCTGGCCAGCTGTCCTTAGAGGACACGTGCTGCCCAGCACAGCACTTGGGCACACTCTGCACCTGAGGTCCCTGCCCAGGCTGCATGGGGTCTGTGTGGGCTTCATGCATGATGAGAAACAGGGCTCAGGGCGCGGTGCCTGGCTCTGGAGCTGACCCGGGAGCCACCTGTGCCCGACGGGGCCAGCTGGCCACGGGAGCACCAACCACATGGAAGCAGCCCTGGGTGCTCTGTAGTACCTGCCGTCTTCCACGAAATGCCCCATTTCATGACTTCCTCCTCGGGGCTGGGTGCTGCCTCGGATCATTAGGCGCTGTGTCACGAGGGCCCAGTGCTCCGTTCAAGTGCTGCCTCGTCACGTGGGCCTCAGCCTGCACCTCTCTACCAAGGGCTGCCTGGGACGGCACCCCACACATATCACCAGCGAAAGGGCCCGTCTCATTTTCTCCACGGAAGGACTGTCACACAGCCTCAAGTCGTTCCTCCTCCTGTGTACATGCCCCTCGCCTGGGACTCCGTGGCTCCTCCCACCTGAAGGCATCTGCTCTTCACCTTTGCCATGGATTTGTCACGTGACTTGCATTGCCAAACATGGCGTCGGCACTCACTGTCTTGCCGGGAGACTGCCTTGGGGTTGAGTCCGGCTCAGCTGCTGCTGTGGGACGAGATGCCAAGTGGGGACCCAAATGGCCATGGCCAGCAGAACTGCCGATGACAGACACGGGAGGGATCCTTTCTAGAACTCTGCCAGCCGCAGATGACCTGCAGAGCCCTGCAGACCTTGATGAGGCCAGCACCCAGCTGCCCCACAGGATGGGGTCGTAAATAGAAGTAACTGTCGTAAAGCATTACATCCTGGGATGCTTTGCTGGGCTGCAGAGGTGAGTGGGCGCATGTCGTCTGTGCCAGTGAGCAGGTGACGCCCCCGCAGGGCCCCGCAGGGCCCCACCAAAGGCAGGTGGACCCCTGGCTGTTGCACAGCTCCCCCAGGCTGGCCAGCCCTGCACGAGCAGTACTGCTCAAGGCCTAGCTGACAGGCAGCGAGTCTCTGCCCCTCGGATCTGCAGGATGGGCTCTGCCCATCGGCACCAGACACTTGGGAAGCTGCTAGGGAATTGCACCAGCAAGCTCTCTCTGCCATGCCTCTCACAGCCCCTCCTGGTGCTCGGAAGCCCACACTCTATCCCCTACACAGCTCCTGCTGGGCTTGCCTGCCGCGCACTAGTCTTGGATGGTGACCCCAGGTGGGCACAGTGCTCTTCCACCTGCCGTGGACCCACTGCTGTCTGCCCCAGCACGGCCATGGGTTCCCCACAGCCTCATCTGGCCACTGGCTGACTGATGACCAGGGAGTTTTTTGCTTTCCTAAATCCTGACACCATGCGGTATGAGCTTTGACTGACAGGACGTGGGTGCCGAGTGCCAGCCTGCCGGTGTCCCTAGCTCCTCTGCACCAGCTCATCACCCTGTGATCCCCGCAGCAGTGGTGATGACCTGATGTGTTACCTGTCTCCCCCAGACGTCAGCTCAGTGAGGCTGGCCTGGCTCCTCTGCTCCCCATCATGTCCCCAGAGCCTGGCAGGTGCCCATCACACAGCAGGCACCTGGAAGCTGTTGCTCAGTAGGTGGAGTGGGGTCTGGAGGGCTGCAGGCTGAGGTATGTTGAGAGGGGCCCCCCACAGCCTGCACCCCCTGCCACCCTTCCAGGCAGCTCTGGCCCCACCAACATCGTCCAAGTTGCCAGGCTGCCACGCTCTGCAGGGGCGGGAGACGTCAGCCGAGCTGAGAGCGATCCTGGAAGTGACAGGTGCTTCTTAGCTCCGGGCGTGCCCCAGGCCCAGGCTGAATTGGCTGTCGCAGCAGCCCCTGTTTCCTGGGCTAATTGGGGAAGGAGGGTGGGGAAGGGGAGGGAACCAGAGGTAGAGGAAGCTCTGTTCCCCGCCCCGACCAAAGGTGAGCCAGGCTCGCTTGTAAAGCACTGAGCCTGTGTGTGTGTGTGTGTGTGTGTGCAGAGAGAGAGAGAGAAGGAAACAGACACACACAGAGACAGACACAGGCAATCACAGGGCTGCAGGCACAAACCAGGGCTGGAGGCAGTGTGGGGGAGGGCCGCCTTTGTCGCTGGAGCAGACTGGAAGCTGGGGAATGGGGAGGGCTTGTGTGGTGCAAACCCAGTAACGAGGCTGCCAAGGGGCTCTCAAAATAACTTCATTATTAAAAAATAAAAATCACGGGCTGGCATTGCGGTGCAGTGGCATCTCACAATCAGGGCACCAGTTCAAGTCCTGGATGCCCCACTTCCAATCCCAGCTCCCCGCTGGGAAAGCAGCAGAAGCTGGCCTAAGTGCTTGGACCCAGATGGAGTTCACGGCTCCTGGCTTCAGCCTGGCCCAGCCCCGGCCATTGCAGCCATTTGGGGAGTGAAGATTTCTCTTCACTCTCCATAGTGTGTGGAAGATTCTCTCTCTTTCTGTCCTGTCTCTGACTTTTAAGTAAATCTTTAAAAAGAAATCATTTCTCAGATCAGGAATTTAAGAGGAAGAAAGAAAAAGAAACTCTGTAGAGGGGCAGACGTCCCCGAGGCAGGTGGGGTCCCTGGGTGGGCTGGGGGGGCTTCCTTGGTCGGGGACTCCGCTGGCTCGCAGGCCACGGCAGAGCGTCAGGGTGCTGCCTCTGGCCCAGGCTGCAGGCCGAGGCCACGTCACTCCACTTCCCTGAGACTCGGTTTCCTCATCTGTGCAGTGCCCTGGTGGAAGGGAGCTCGTGCGGTGAGTGAGCAGTAAGGAGCTGGGAGCTGGGCGTGGGGGGGCTCTGGTCCTCTGGGAGCTGGGTGTCCAGGAAAGCAGCCGCGAGGAAGGGGGCGGGCACTCAGGGAGCTAAGGAGACGATGACGTGACCGCTGAGCCCCTGTGTGGGGCAGAGCCTGTGAGGACGGTGTGGGGTGTGTGCCTGGGGCTGAGTGTCCCGGAAGTGACCCCTGCGGGCTACAGCCCTGTCCTCCCCCTCCCCGCCCTGCCCTGCTCCTCTCCTCAGGGCGCTGGGGGCTCAGGGTGGCCAGGCAGAACAGAGGCTGCTGGTCTTGCCTCACCGTCTGGTCTCCCCCTGATTCCTTGGCCGGGCTGGCTGCTCCTGCCTTGGGACACTCCGTTTTGGGGCCATCAGGCCTGGTGTGACAGCCCCACTGTTCCCTAGCTCTGTGTTCCCCAGCTCTGTGTGACCGAGCCAGGACCTGCTCTCCTCGGGCCTCAGTGTGCCCTTCTGCAAAGTGGAGCAGCATCACAACAGCACCGCTGTGCCCAGCCTGGCACCCCGACGGGTCCCTGCCTACGGGGCTGCAGTGCGGGCTGGTCCTGAGAAAGCCGGCTCCGCCACACTAGCTGCGACCCTTGGGCCCCTGAGGAGCCCCCTCGAGTCCCTGGTTTGCTTACCTATAAATCTGGGGAACTCAAGTCATTAGCTCTTGAGGTATAGGAGATGTCCAGGAAGCCACGGTGGGACCCCTCCTTCCCCTGCCTGGCCTCTCCCGTGAGCCTCTATGGTGGTCTTGGGCTGAGCCATGGGTGGGGGCATTCTATAGTTTTATGCAAATGAGATACAGATTGGTGCGTGAGTGACTTACCATTACTTTAAAATGCATGAGGGGAGTTAACACCCAAAGGAAAAGGTTTATTTCAGCTTATTGTTTTGGAGGTTCACATCCTAAGACTGGGGTTTGGTCCCCAAAGTCTCATGCTAAGGCAAGTGGATTAGGAGTGGACACTTGATCTGATGGTGGCATCTGGGAGCCCAGTGGGAAGGCTTTAGGCCCTTGGGGACTTGCCCGGGGAAGTTAGTTCTGGGTGACTGGGTGGCCTCCTGGCTCAGGTGTCTGATGAGGGCGCTGCCTGCAGAGAGAGGATCCCAGGGCAAGCCAGGAAGTAGAGAAGAAACAGCTGGGCTGAACCCAGGCAATGCTCTCCCCAGAACGGACTTCCTCAGGGCGAGTCCCCAAGGGCCTAAAGCCCTCCCACTGGGCTCCCAGATGCCACCATCAAATCCAGTGTCCACTCTTAATCCACTTGCCTTAGCATGAGACTTTGGGGACCAAACCCCAGTTTATGGGACTTTTGGGGACACCCAGACTGTTATCCAAACCATAGCGGTAGGGCATGGACTTCCTCTTCCTGTAGGGTAGAGTGATAATTAGGAAATCAACACAGAGCATGTTAGCTTGGGGAGGGGCTTAGCATCCAGAGTGCCGAGTCACGTGCTTGGGCCAGGGAGGAACCCGAGGCCCGGGCAGAAGGCTTTGTGCAAGGCCCCTGGCTTCTGTTCCAGCACAGGGCAGCCTGCTGGCAGTTCCCTTGAGAGGGATAATCCGCTCTTCAGTCCTGCTGGGAACTGTCCTTCCCTGGAAATACCGTGCCAGGAGGCCGCAGGCAGCTCGGGGCCTGGCGCTGCCAGGGCCGGCTCCCTGCCGAGCCGGCTCGCCTATGTAACAGACCTCAGCTATCTCCCCAAAACCCACAGTTATTGCCGCAGATAAGAGCAGAGCAAACATGAAATCCTTTAATGCATTTGCTAACAGCTGTTCTCTGTTTGTAGATGCCAGGCCAAGCGGCGACCTCAGCTATGCTAGGCAGGAATGCTGGGCATGGGTGCCCGCGTGCCACTGTCCAGCTGGGTGATCCCGGGCAAGCCCTGGCCCCGGCCCTCTCTGGGCTGGGTCTCAGTTTCCCCGTCTGTGTAACGAGCAGCTCCGGGCTGCTGATGTTCTGTGATTTGATGTGTGCAGACAGGTAACACGAGCCTGTGTGTGGATGTGCGCGCGCACACACGTGCACACACACACACACGCATGCACAGGCTCCCACAGACTCACTTGGGGAAGTCAACTGTCAAGCAGAGTGTTCTAAAATGTGCTTATTTATTTGGCTTGTTTGCACGCTATCTCCTCGGCTGCCTTTATAAATATTTATCAATGTTGTTGCAGTGACATTTCCCAGGAGGAGGTGAGAACGGGAGAGGGGAGGGGGGATGTCAGAGGGGAGCTGACAGTGGGGGGAGCATGGGCAGGGAAGGACCCCCAGACCCGACGGTGGGCAGGGAGGACACAAGGGTGCAGCCCTGCAGAGAGAGGGGTGGGGACTGAGAGACTGACCCAGGATCAAACAGCTGGGGTTCAAAAGTGGGATCGACCCAAATTTCAGGGCTTTGGGGAAGGCTGGATCAGCCACCGAGTGAGTAACCTTGGATGAGGCCCTGTGTGTCACCATTTAGAGGTGCCAAATGGACTTGCTGGATGCCAGACATTGCTTTGAGGGTTTGCTTAATCCTTACGATCAGCTCTCTGACAACGGGGTTATTATACTCCCATTTTTCAGGTATGGAAATCAAGGCACCAGGCTCTGAGCCCGAGCGCCTGCCTCTCCCACTTCTCCATCCTCAGCAGCTGTGGGCGATCAGGCTGGCCCAGGACAAGGAAGCCTGCAGTCTCCTGGGGTGGGAAGGAAAGGCCTGGTAGCAGAGAGGTGGAGTTGAGGCACTTTTGATCAAAGAGAAGCCTGAAGTTTGAACCTGAGAGGCAGAGAGGAGGCGGAAGCTGTACCTGCCAGCTTTCGCTGCGTGACAAATCAGCCCAAAGCTGTCATGGCTTAACACGGCAGCCACTCATCTAGTGCGTCATCCTGTGGACTGGCGGTTTGGGCTGGGTGGGCTTCGTTGTCCCCCATGTGTGCATGGGAGGGTAGGGACTTTCTCCACGGGGTCTCCCACCATCCAGCAAGCTACCCAGGGATTGCTTGCTTGTACTCTGGTCGCAGGGACCCATGAGCAGCAAGAGAAGCAGGCCGAGTTCTTGCAGCTTTGGTGCACAGCGGATACTGTGTTGTTTCTGGTATATTCTATCAGTTAAAGGGAAAGAGCTGCAGAAGCTCCTTGCTAAGGACATGCATAGAAAGAGGAGTGAGACCCAGAGCTGTTTTCCCACCTCCCATACAGATAATGCAGGATTATGGAAGTTGAGGGGGGTTGACTTCAGCTTTGAGTACACTTTCATCTACATGTCGATGGAATCTACGAGAGAGAAATCTGGGGTCCAGGTGGCTCCTCCAGGGTGGCATCCCGGTCTCTACCTGCTGGCTCCCCACCCTTGCTGACCTGGCCTTGCGCTGACTCCCAGCAGCCCCCGCTGAGCCTGTGTCTTGCCTGCTCTGTCAGATGTCCCCTCATCTCCGACGCTGGGTGAGAGGCTCCCGTGTCAGGGCCCAGACTCAGCTCAAAGGACCTGAACGTTGGAGCCAGGTTCCCTGCGTCTGCTCTCAGTCCTGTTCCTCTCCTGCTGTGCATCCTCAAAGATCTCAGCCCCCTCTGAGGCACCGCCTCCTTGTCGTTAAGGGAGGGGACAGATATTTCCCCATAACGTCCTTGAAGGACTCGATGGTGCACTCCATGAGACTGGCACATGGGGCCTGGCACCTGGGTACATCTCTGATGGGATGCCCGTCTCTGTCCTACCTCTCACTGTGCTTTGCCACTGCACCCTCCAGCAGGTGTCTCAGCCCATCTCATCCTGGGTCCCCTTGGTCTCCTGGCTCTGCGGAACCATCCTCCCTTCTCCTTCCACCCTTGAGTGCTGAGGAGATAAAGGTTGCAATAGGAAATCTGACTGTTAGAGACATGAAAATCCATGTTACAAGCAATAGCACATCCCATCTGGTTATCTGCTGTTGATCTGGAATTCAATTGCATCAGGTTTGGATTTGCTGGGTCTGGTCACTGGGGAAGGGGGAGGCGGTGAGTGCTTCTACCTGGGCTGGTGCCTGGCTACGCAGCCTCCAGCAAAGTGCTCCCTGGGATGGGGTGGGGACACTGAGGGAGGCTGACCCCCGGGGCCCACCAGAGAAGGGAGCTGCTGGTAGCTGTCTGGGGAGAAGGACAAGCTGGAGCCGTGGTCTGCAGGGGGACAGCTGGATTCAACTCATCTGCCTGCTAGCCCAGGGACCCCAGAGCCCTGACATACATGGCTTTTCCTTGGACTCCTTGCGCCACCCCACGTGGGCTGCAGGTTGCACACACCCAGGTGCTCGGGCCTGGGACTCGGTGCCACCCTTGATGCCTGCCCTTCTCTCCACCCTACACAGGGCCAGATTCCTTTTCAAGGTGTATCTGGACTCTGACTCCCCAAGCCATCTTCCTGGTTCCTCCATCTCTCAGCTCCTCCTCGGGTGTCTCACCTGACTCACTTCCTTCCAGCCCTGTTTTCCAAGGCTGAGTCCTCACCACACCTTAGTCAGAGCAAGCCTCGCCTCCTGCTCTGTAAGCCAAGACCCCTCTGCCTTCACAGGCACTCACTCCATTCTCTTCTCCCACGCTCCTCACCACTTCCCCACAGTGCACCTCCAGGCTTTGCAGCTCCCCGGCCCAGCACCTCTTTCCTCCACTTCCTCCAATGCCACCTTCTCAAAGCCTTTCTTGGCCACCCAGTTTAAGTAGCAGCCACCCTGTGGCACACTCACCCCTCTTGCCTGCTTTAGTTTTCTCCACAGCATGATTGCCTCCTGACACACTCTGTACCATGACAATTAAGTCTGTCAACTTTCCTTGGGATCCATGAGAAGGAATGGCATCTATTTGTTGATCATTGTGTCCCCTGTACCTATAACATAGGGCCTAGCACACAGTTCATGCTCAATAAATATATGCTGAGTGAGTGGATGGATGGATGGATGGATGGGTCAATAGATAAATGGATGGATGATTGAAGGGATGGATGGATGGATGGATGGGTAGATGGATAGATGGATGGATGGATGGATGGATAGATGGATGGGTGGGTGGGTAGATGGATGGATGGGTGGATGGATGGATGGATTGATGGATGGGTGTGTGGGTGGATGGATAGATGGATGGGTAGGTGGGTGGATGGTTGGATGGATGGATGGATGGATGGATGGGTGGGTGGATGGATAAATGGATGGTTGGATGGATGGATGGATGGGTGGGTGGGTGGATGGATAAATGGATGGTTGGATGGATGGATGAATGGGTGGGTGGGTTAATGGATGGTTGGATGGTTGGATGGATGGATGGATGGATGGGTGGGTGGATGGATAAATGGATGGATAGATGGATGGGTGGGTGGGTGGGTGGATGGATGGATGGATGGATGGGTGGGTTGATGGATGGTTGGATGGATGGATGGATGGGTAGATGGATGGGTGGGTAGATGGATTGATGGATGGGTGGATGGATAGATGGATGGGTGGGTGGATGGATGGTTGGATGGATGGATGAATGGGTGGGTGGGTTAATGGATGGTTGGATGGTTGGATGGATGGATGGATGGATGGGTGGGTTGATGGATGGTTGGATGGTTGGATGGATGGATGAGTGGGTGGATGGATGGATGGGTGGGTGGGTAGATGGGTGGGTGGGTGGGTTGATGGATGGGTGGGTAGATGGATGATTGAAGGGATGGATGGATGGATGGGTAGATGGATGGATGGGTAGATGGATGGATGGATGGATGGTTGGATGGATAGATGGATGGTTGGATGGATGGATGGATGGATAGATGGATGGGTGGGTGGGCAGATGGATGGATGGGTGGGCAGATGGATGGATGGGTAGATGGATAAATGGATGGATGGTTGAAGGGATAGATGGATAGTTGGATGGATAGATGGATGGTTGGGTGGATGGATAAATGGATAATGGATGGCTGGAGGAATGGATGGCTAGCTCCCAGGTCTCAATGACCTAGTTACTCCCAGTGTAACATTGGCCCAGGTGACCAGCCTTTCTGCATTTCCCCTGTAATGTGGGAGCAGTGGAGACACTTTAGCCTGGCCAATCTGGAAGCCCAGATATAAGCTTTGTTTGGCTTACACTGTATTTTAAACAATTCCAGTGCTTGCCAAAATTTTTAAATAGGGGGATTTCACATCAAGCTTCCAGCTACTTGTGAAAGAAGGGTAATTCACTTGTTCTCGGCAGCTTCTCACCATCCAGGTCTGGTGCAAGGGTTCTGTCTCTGCTGGGGGGGGGGGCAGTGTATGGCCCAGCTCCCCACAGTCCCCAAGCTCTGTCCAGTCACACTTGGCCTGGGTGACAACTGAGTTTGGGACCTTTCTGTGAGATCTGTGCATCCACGGAGGCTGCTTCTGGAGAGGAAAGATCAGACTTCATCAGACACTCCCTGTGTGGATGAGGCCCACGTCTCATGCTTCTTAATGCCTTTGTCCTGCCCATGAGCTGGCTCTGAGTGGTCTGGCAGGGTTCCTGGAGATAGGGGTTGAAGGAATAATGATGAAAGGCTCCCCATGGCAGAATCGTCAGGGTTTAAGACATCCTGTTCCCTCCGAGGAATCTCTTAGCTTAGTTGCTCATGATGACACAGTTGGAGTTGACACTGGCCCACTGTGTGGTTGCAGAGGCTATGCAGTGTCCCTAAGATCTCACCACTCACAAGTGGTAGAGGTGGGGTGGGGTTCAGGTGTTCCTGTCTTCCGGACCAAGCCTCTTCCCCACCCGTCAGCTGCCTGTGGGTAGGAAGGAAGCCTAAGACCTTCTGGGGCCATCTCTGGATCTGGTACCTGGGAGTTTCTTGTTCTATCTTCTTCATGAAGGTCTCTGCTGACTTATCTTCCCTGATGCCAACCTCTTCCTAGGGGAAGAGGAAGAAGAGAAAGAGGAAGAAGGGTAGGAAGAAGAGGTGAGGGAGGAGGAGGAGGAGGATATGGGGGAAGGGGTGGAGAGGGAGATGGACTGAGATGGAGTTGCTTCGGCACACCTGGCCCCACAGAGAACATCTGCTGCCAGCCCCAGGTCCTTGTGGTGCCTGAGAGCCCTCACACTGTGCTGGGGAGGCAGAGGACATCCGGGGCTCTCCCCCCTTCCCGGATGAGAATGTCCTATAGTTCATCCCATGAGCCAGGATGCAGAAACCTCAGAGATGGCCGGTCAGGTGTGTGTGGAGAGGGGGCAGTTCCTGGCATCTGGAAGGCTCACAGGGACCTCGCCACCTGCCCTGCCCCTCCCCGAGGGCCTGGTCTGCTCTCACATTTCCCTTTCCTGTCTCCACAAAGGGCCCACCATCCCCCTGCCCATGACACCCGGACTGGCCCTTGCCCACTGGGGTTCCTTATGGGTGAGTCCGCTCATGCCATCTCTTCACCGTTATCCTTTGGAACCCACACCATCCTCACCTGCTGCCTCCCTGCCTTCCTTCCTTGTCTCTCTGTGTCTTCACACCACAGAGAGGAGGAACAAGGGTGGGGGGTTCGTTTTTGTTCCTCAACTTGCTTGTGGGGGTGTTATGCACACATATAATATACATTTAAAATATGCATACAAACAATACATAGAAAATAGATTTGAAGCATACAACTCTGGGACATTTTACACCTGTGGACTCCTGGGTGTGTCCAGGTCCAGCCAGAGAGTGCGCCTTGGAATCACATGTTCCGTGTTACTTTTATACACTGTCTGACCCTGTCCCTCCCATGTCCCCATCACCCTGGGGACACCTGGCCTTCTCTGAGGCAGGCATTAAGGAAATACTCTTCAGGCAATGCTGTGAGGTGCTACTAAGGGGATAGGGCCACAGTCTCCTGACCTCACCTGGACTGCCCGGGGCAGGGTGTGGACAGATCCTGTGGCTTCAGGGCAGTGCAGGATCATGGATTCTTTCCATGTCTTCAACTGAAAACACCATTCTCCTTTTCTGTGCTTCAGGCATGGATGGGATCACTTAATATTGGAAAGGTGTCACTTATCCCCACAGTGACACACTGAAAGCCATCTAGGTGCGTATTTGGTGATGGAGGGCCGGCAGAGAGCTGCTCTGACACAATGTCAAAAACACAAATTGTAAGATGGGAAAAAAAATCGATTGTGTTGACATCGGCATTAAGGATTTCTATCCATTGAAGAACACGGAAGGAAGTTACTAGACAGATGGCTGGTTGGGAGACTAGATGACCCTGTATCTACTCAGAGAGAGACTCTCTAAACTCTGCAGGGGGCTCTCACAAACCAACAGGAGCCACTGAGGAAGCAGATCTGACAGGGGTTACAAAAGAGAAGCCCAGACACACACAGGCTCCAACTTGCTACCAGTCAGAGGAACGCACGACAGGAGGCCACCTGCAACTGCTAGACTGGCAAAAGGGCCCCAAGGACCTCAGGTGGGAATGCAGGTGAGCGAAGCTGCGGGGGAGAGAGATCTGACAGCTCCCAGCAGGTGCAGACACACAGCACACAGGAGCACAGGGCAGCACCCATGGAGGGCGCACAGGCTGGGGAAGCTGCACGGCAGACAAGCTGACTCTCACAACACAGAGCAATCCCACAACAGTGCAGACCAGGAGAGAAGACTCAGCCCGAGGCTGCCACAAGGCTGTTCACGCAGATTGAAAGTCCTCACCACAGCACAGCCCCCTGGTAGAAGGGCACCGACGATGACACATGCTCAGGACACACAGGCTGGTCACCTCTGGGGCGTAGCAAGGGGGATGGGGAAGGGAGACGATGATTAATAACCAATGAGAGAGGAGGCTTTCAGGGACTCTCATGCTAACCGGCTGTAAATTGAGGAGTGTGATTAACGCAGTATTCCACACCTGGGGTCCACACACGCATGCATGCACACGCAGACACGCACATTCACGCACAGCAGTCACAATCAAAAGTGCAGGGTTTCAGAAGTGAACCTCATACGTTTACTCTAACATCTATCACAAATAAGAGCAAAATTGCAGAAACCACGAAGCTGGATTTGGAGAAGCTGAGCAAGAGGACCAAGTCGCCCTAACGAGTCGTCACACATCCTGCAAAGCCAGGGGCATACATGTGGGTCGTAAAACAGTCCCAGGCCTGGTGCAGGGTCGTGCTGTTCTGTGAGTGTGGTGCCTCTGCTGTCTGTCCACGCAGCGAGTGTTGGCTGAGCACTGGCTCTGCCCCGGCCCTGAGTCTGGTGCTGGGGGCAAGGCTGCTATGAGCTGTGGTGAGAAAGGGTGAGGAGATCATGGAAGGCTGCCCGGAAGGGGTGGTGCATGCTGAAGGATGAGTAGCCTACGCCAGAGGAGGGCGTGGGTGTTTCAGGGAGGAGAGTGCACTGGGAGCTGGTGGAGGGCGGACCCCAGCTTGCTTGGGGAGCGGGCAGAAGGAACTCGAGGGGTGAATCCTCCGTGTGCTCACTTAACCCCGGGCTGTTCTGTGAGGCGGCCGTTCCTTCCACGGCTGCTGCTGTGGATCGGAACGAACTCATTCAGAACGACCTGGGAACGCTGAGGCCCGAGGATGAGCCGGTCCATAGAAGAGGCAAGGGAAGGGGGTCTCTCAGAACCGTGTCAGGGCTCCCCAGGATCCCTGGCCCCCAGATGACCCATGGTCGTGGCCATGGCCTCCCTGACAGGCGGGAACCCTGCCCGGCTCCCCTCTGAGGAGCCCGGGGCCTGGGAGTTTAAGCAAAGCTCTTCGGGTGTTTAAACACCATCATTGATTATTGTAAGTGGGCTTATGAGCCTTATCGGCTTAGATTTGTATCTGCGGGAGAGCTGTTTGTCTTAAATAAATATGTTTTTAATAATCTCGCGGTATTTATGGAGCATAAAGCTGTCAGAGGAAACGGAGACAGGATTCCGAAAGTCACTCGGTGCGTGCTGCCCCGCACCGGCTCATTACGGAGCCTCGCTCCCAGCAGGACAGCGAGCTGCCGGCTGCCGGCTGCCAGCGGAAGGCTGGGTGATTAGCATTGCGAAGGGTTTCTTAATAAGCCGGTGTTGGTTATTTAACCTACAATAACCACTTAATAAACATAGTAAATTACTCGCAGGTTTAGAAACATCGCCTGCTCCTCCTGGCCCCTCCCTGGGCCACCTGTGGCCTGGAGGTTGTCACCGGAGTCTGCTCAGCCCACGCCTACACTGCCTCGGTCCCCAGAATAGTCCACGCCCCGGGCCTGCCACCCAAGTCTCCAGCATTGGGGGGGTGCAGGGTCTGGATGGGGGTCCCTTGCCCTGTTGCGTGCCACCAGCTGGGGTAGGCGCCCCCCTCCCTGTGCCAGGCCTGGCCTCCTGAAGACCCTGTTTCCCGAACTTGCCGAGTTGCGGATGCAGTGGCGGCTCCGCCCCACCTGCTCAGGTGCATTGCCCGTGGGGGTCACTTTGCCCTCCTGAGGACTGCGCGAAGGCATTCTGCAGGCTCTGGTGAGCTGGCCTGGACAGCGCTGCTGGGCGGAGCATCATGGGGGCCAGGGCCAAGGCTTCCCTGCAGGAGGAGCTATAGGGCGCAGCAGCAGCCTAACCAGGCTCTGCCGCAGCCGTCCCACCCCGACCGGAGCAGTCTCCCCCAGCGTGTGGTGACCCCGGCTGGGTCAGGGCAGCCTGGGAGGTGGTGGGCAAGGTGGCAGTTCTTGTCATGGCTACCTATGGGGTCAGGTGGTGGCAGGCACTGAGAAGACCAGCCAGGCCAGCTCAGCCGCTCGGGATGCATGCTGGACCTTGTGTGTGTGTGTGTGTGCGTGTGTGTGTGTGTGTGAGCATGTGTGTCCCCCTCCCAGCTCCTGGGCTCCTTCTCTCTCCTCTCTGTCACTGACTTTTTTCTCACTGCCCCCGGCTTTTACATTTTTTCCTCATTTAGGAAGTCTTGCAGGGTGGGGGTGGGGGACTGTGTCGCATGTGCAGTGTGCGAGGTGCTCAGCTGCTAGCGGTGACAAATGGCCTGGCGAGGAGCAGAGGCACATCCCAGGCCCCGCAGCCTGGCGCACGCTGCCTGTCCCTGTGGGCAGCGGCTCCCACGAGGTCTGCATGCCTCCCTCCCTGCCATGCCACCCTGAGGATCCCGAACAACTCAGGGTTTAGGCTGTCTGGGTTTTTTGACACTTCACGTAAATGAAGCAGACCTGTGTGTTTTTTGATTCCCGACAGCGGCATTGTTTCTAAGGGTTGTGTGGAGGCCCACTGTGGGCCATCCCACTCCAACTGTCCCTTTTGTGCTGAGGGGACGCCAGGTGCCTTCCAGGGCAGGTCGATCCATTGAAGAGCAGTGCTTCCTGGGCATCGTTGGTCCCTTCCCAAGGAGCCTACTTCTCTGGGCTTGGAAGTGGGTTGCAGGGTCCCGGGGTGGGCGTGTCAACCGTGCTTCAGTATGGTGGCCCTCAGTGGCTGAGACCCCCTGCTGCTTTCTTTCCTCTCCTGGCCTTCCCTGCCCACCTCCCATGTTCCCTGCTAAGGTGGAGGCAGATGTGTTGATGAACTCGCTGGGTGGCATCAGAGCAGACTCTGCAGGGTTGGGGGCAGAGCCCCACAGGACATCCTGTCCCCCCCAGCGACCCCCACCCCTCTACCCTAAGACTTTTCCCCAGGACCGGCCTCTGCACCTCCTTCACCTCTGAGGCAGGGACGCTGCATTTTCTGCCCAGGACGCAGCCCCCAGGGAGAATTTCGGGGTGCCCAGGCTCAGCCCTCTTACGGGACAGAAACCTTTCCCATGCCCGTGTCCGCCCTGGGCTCCACCTGCCCTCAAATCGTGGCTGTTTTCTAAGGGAAGCGGGTCGGAAAATGGTGGGGAATTGGTTCTTTGTTGCTGGTTTTCCAGGTGGTTTGTGAACGCTCCCAAGGAAACGCTTCTCGGTAATGAACGAGACCCCTGTGCAAGCTGCAATCGTATGGGCAATTAACCCCGCTGGCCTGCAGCCAGAGGAGCCGCCCGGTGCCTCCCGCTCCACACCTCCCTGGAGAAGGCCGGGGTCCCTGCTGTGACGGCCTCTCGCTCTCACCTGGGCAGGGGGAGAGTGTCAGGCAGGGATGGGTAGGGAGGGCTGGATTGGGAGCAGCAGGGGACCAAAAAGGGTGCTCCACTCCCCACCTCTGACAACACTGCCAACTTCTCCTGGCCCTGGATTCCTGGTGGTTGTCAAGGTCACAGGGTCGTGGAAGGGCATCCTCTGAAGTCTCCACCCCTGGGGGGGGGGCGGGAGTGGGAGTTGACCCGGTGCGGGGCGGGCAGCTCACGCTGATGTGTGTGGGTGACACACTTTGTAATCACCGCGGTGGCAGACAGCCATTTCAGCCCAGCGTTCAGACACATCCATGCCACAAAGAATCACGGGCAGCGGCTGCCCTCTCTCATCGGGCTCTTTTGTTATTGGATAGGAAAACCCTCGCTAGGTCCCCTCACTCTGCAGAACAGTCGCGCGCCCCCATCAGCTGCCAGGGAGGGCGCGAGTATCTGGCATGAATATATATCTATAATATATTAATATATGTTTCTAACTGACACCTAGTAGTTGTACACACGTATGGGGCGCGGTGTCACATTTCAGTCCATGTAAGCAGTGTGTAATAATCAGATCAGGATAATTGGCAAATCTATCACATCAGACATTTATTGTTTCTTTGTGTTGGCAACATTGAAAATCCTCTCTAGAGCTATTTTGAAATATCCGATTAATTACCCTCAACCACAGCAACCCCACTGGGATGCAGAACTTTAGAAGTTTCTCCTCCCACAAAGCCGCACCCCTGTCTGTACCTATTGGCCACCCTCCCTCCCCTCCTGCCCCACACCCGTGCCCAGGCTCTAGCGACCCCTCTCCTGGTCCCTACTACTTTGAGGTCAACTTTCCTGTTTGCATATTGAAGGGAGCACACACAGTCCTCTCTCCTGTCTTTCTGCGCCTGACTTGTTTCATTTAATAGAATGCCCTCCAGTTCCATCCGCACTGCTGCAAATGACAGAGCCCCACCGTTATTTCTGGCTGAATAATGTTCCATTGTGTAAACATACCACGTACTCCTTGTCTAGCCAGCCAGCCACAGACAGCCAGGCTGGTTCCATGCCTTGGCTGTTTTGAATAGTGCTTTGGTAGTAAACACGTGAGTGCCAACGACTCTTCAGCACATAGATTTTTGTATCTTGCAGCCAGAGCCTTGCTGGTAAGAAGGTAGCCTCTGCCTTCAGGGAAGAAGGGGAGTGAGGTCTGAGGGCAGGCGGAGCTGGGCCTTGTAGTTTGCATAGGAGTTCACCTACAAGCAAGGGGAGGGCAGTGCAGGCTAGGGGACAGCACATGGATGAGCAAGCTTTTTTTCTGATAACAACAAAGAACTGGGGATCAGAGCGTGTTGGCAGGTGGGGTCCAGGGGAAGAGAGAGATTGGGTCAGGTTGGGGTTCTCCGGGGACATGTACTCCCTGTTGTGAGTCACTGTGACACATCCAGTTTTCCCAGTGGTCCCAGGACCGCTCAGTTGGCCTTACAGCTTTCTGGGATCTCCAGAGAGTCCTCTTGGGCCATCGCCCTGAAGTCTCCAAGACCTCTTTGAGCATCAGTCCCACCTGAAAGCTCCTGCCTGTCCCCAACCCTGAGCAAGTCACAACGGGGGAGGGGGAGGAAGGGCCGAGGTTCGGGTCCTGGGTGCTGGCAGCTGGAGTCTTTCTGGGCTGTGACCTCCCCTTGCTGAGCCCTTGCTCTCCTGCCAACAACGTGGATGGGACCGGGCCGCTTTCCTGATGTCATGCATGGGTTCAGGGGCTTAGAGCAGGAAAGGGGTGACACACATCGGGTGCTCAGTAGGACCAAGGGCTTCACATCCCAGCCGCAGCTACCCAGCACTCCCTGTGCCCTAGGGTGCACACGGGCACACCCCTGAGAACCACACGGACAAGGTCGCGGGCCTCCTGGGGCTGGTGCTTCCATGAACAGTGAGCCCATCCCAGGGACAGCTGTGGACAGTCAGTAGGACAGTGTGCCAGCAGCTGGGGCAGGCAGGGCAGGAGGGAAGGACTCCCCTGTGGGGAGGGGTTACCAAGGACTGAGACCTGAGTGACAAGGAAGACCCAGGACAGAGAAGCTCTGGGGCAAAGCAGCTCAGGGGGAGGACATGGCAGAACAAAGGCCCTGAGGCAGCAACACGCCTGTGTGTCCCAGGAGCATGGAGGAAGTGAGACAGGTGGAGTGGCGGGGTGGGGGGGGAGGCGGCAGGGGTAGCTGTCCTCTGTGAGGCTGTGATTATTAATCAGGTCAAGTTTCAACCAAGGCTTGGTGGTTACCCAGCAGGCAGGCCTCCCTGAGCCCTGTCCAGGGTGCTGAGTGGTCAGCAGGGAGGCCAGACCAGGGGGCTGTGCTCCACCCCCTGCCACTGAGGGACCCCAAGCAGGTCCCCCAGTTGTTCTGTAACTTTCTCCTGTGTAGCACAGGGACAGCAGTCAATGCCTGCTTCTTGGAAAGCCAGGCACGTAGTAGGCTTATGCAACACATGTCTGCAGCTACTGGCTGTGGGACTAAGAAATGTCTCTGGTCCCCTCTGAGCCCCATTTTTGATGTTTGTCACAGAAGTGGGGACAGCCAGGCCTCCTGGGTGGTGCTGGGGGGGGTCAGATGAAGGAAGGGAGTCCCCCACCCACCCAGGAGTGGAATTCTAGCTCCCTGGGCTCCGGGGCCTTTGACGCCTTGGTTAGGGGTAGGGACCAGGAGCTCTGGCCTTACAGAGCAGCCCCCTTCTCACTGGGTCAGCACAGCCCTCAGTAGTCAGGGCTGTGGCCCATGGGCTGGCCACCCTGGCACACGTGGGAGCTCTCCTGGGACTGGCTGCTCCCCCCAGGGAGCCTCACTGAGTGGGTGTCTGGGAACGTCTGGCAAGAGCAGGGAAAGATGTTATAAAAAGCCGTGAGTAAAGTGTGAGGCCCGCTCTCTCCTGTTAATAGCTCGCGCAAGAGCCTCTTTGCCATCGGATTCAATTTATTCCCATCTGGGCCCTGCTGTCTCCATCAATTCGGCTAATAAAGAGAGGTGGATGGCCATGACCTGGGCTGCCGCGGAGGCCTCTTCCAAGCTAATTAACCGGCCTGAACAATCCCTTTTAATACTTCTGTGCTTAATGTCCTAAAAGGGAAGAATGAACTGGGGAAGGGGTGGGGGCGGGGGCTGGGAGGCTGCAGCTGGCTGGTGGGGGAGGGTGGAGGGGCCTGGTCTGTCTGCTGCCAGCCTGGGGACCTGGGGCAGGCAGGGAGCTTGGCCGCAGGCGTCCAGCCTCAGCCTTTGCTCTGGGTTCCTGAGTTGGGACCCTTACTCTCTGAACCCCGGTTTTCTTATGAAACGGGGGTGCCATGTGCTGGTAAAGGAAGAAAGGGTGGATTGTTGTGAGCCTCGTGCTCCCCTTGTGGGAGACAAAGCCCAAAGCAAAGAGGCACGTGATCCTGGATACCCTCCAGGTGCCTCTGGAGGGGTCCCCGGGAGGCCAGCGGCTCTGCAGTCTGTGCAGAGGGAGGGGACTGTCTGCAGGGCAGGGACGCAGGCAGACATCTGTCCACTGTGCGCCCGGGTGTGGAGAGCAGGCTGTGTGCAGGCTGCCTGCCGAATTGTAGGGCCCCAGGCAAGCATCTGCACCTCCCTCACCCACCCGCCTCCTGGGGCTCTTCCGAGGACGGCCTGAAATCACCTGGGTAAAGTGCTTAGCTGCTTCCTGAACAAAACGAGCCATAATAATAATTGCCATTGCTCTGAATGCTTAGCCAGTGTGCATACTAACTATCAAAAGGCATCCAGTTATTTTAAAGCCAATAGAGTTCCATCCTCTTGGGTTCCCCAGAACTCCTTTTTGCTGCCCAGCGCCAAATGCCAAGCCCAGGATGACTGCTGCTTGACACGAACACCACTGGACTTTCCAAGCCCACAGCGCTGGGCCCTGCAGCTGAGGACAGTGCTGTCCTGGGTGGGTGCACACGTGCCTGGGCCCCCCATGCTGTGTCCCCACCTGCAGAGAGGACGCATTTCTGCCCAAGGCATGGCTCAGTGGCCAGCAGCCCCTTCCCCTTTGAGGATGGCCTTTCTGCCTGGTTGCAGGGGGTGCAGTCAACTCTTTCAGGGTCTGCCTCAGCTGTAGGGAGCCACCTTGATGGAGGCCTTGACCTTCGCAGGGCAGCCACTGATGAGGAGGGCATCGAGGCCATCACAGCCCAGTGGGAAGTCTGACTGCCGTGTTTGCTCCAGAGCTCTCTAGGGGCAGGGATGCAGGGGCATCGCCAATGTGCGGGACTTGTGCACTCTCCTGGAACTTCTCTTCTAGTGGGGGCTAGGATAAACGCAGAGAATGTACTCAGAAGAAACCTCAGAGTTCCACCACCAGCTCTAACCTGGTGACTCCCATAAGTGCTCCTCCAGCTCTTGGAGCTGCCCTGACCTTCAGGGGGACAAGCCTATAACCTCACTTGGGTGTTCGGGAGGCACCTAGAGCCCAGTATACCATCCTGAGCTTCTGCTGGTGCCACCACCTCCACCAAGCCTGCTCCTCTCAGCCTGTCCACAGCTGCCAACAGCTGCACCCTTCCTGCTTGGCCTGGGCTACAGCTCTCGGGACCACCTTTGCTCAATCCTACACACACTGTTTCCAGCCCAGCAGAAAACCCCATGGCTCCTCTTGAAAGCACCCAGACATCTACAGTCTCCTGGCCGTAAAGGGACCATCCTTGTCCCCATCAGTCTCTCCCCTCAGCAGCCCCAGTGTCTGCCTCAAAACATAAACCAAATGACATCTTGACTTTGGTCAAAAATGTCCAATGGCTCCCAGTTGATTTCAAAATGGGTCCAAAGTCTCTTCCTGGTTTATAAGACCCCACGGGACCTGGTTCTGCTGACTCCACTGTTTCATCTTTGGCCCACTCTGCTTGCCACACCAGCCATCTTAGACATACCATGTACTGTTCTGCCTCAGGGCCTTGGCTCCTGCTATCCCCTCTTCAGGAATGTCCTCTCCAGATGTTTTCATGCCCCTTAAATCCTGGTTCCAAAGCTACCTCCATACTGCCACTCCTGACCACGTTCCTTCATAGCTAAGATTATCCCCACATCTGTGTCTCTACCAATACCTGACTCTATTACTTTGTGTAGAGTCTCTCCCCGCCCTCCAACCAGAACATAAGGTACGTGAGACTTTAAATTTTATTCTCCGATGTGTCAAGTGCTGCGACTATCAAATAATTACCACATTTGGAGATTAGTACAAAAATGTAGAATAGCTCATTAGTAATTTTTATGTTACATTTTGAAATGAATCTCACTTGTTCCATTTTACATTTTTTAAATGTGGCTACCAGAAAATTATGTTTCTACTGAACAGAACTGTTTCAGAGGGTGGATTGTTACTCAGGTTGGATTATCTTTGTCTTGTATTTCCCTTCCTGGTGGGCCTGACTCATTCTGTCTAAGGAACCCTTGGACCGCAGCAAGGGCCTGGCATGGGGATGGGGAAAGGGGATGGTGGCTATGGAGCTGTCCACTCCAAGGTGCTGAAAGGAAGCCCAAGGTGCATCAGGCAGGCATACGCAAAGCCTGCAGTTTCAGCCTCTGCCATGCTGGGTGGTTCCAGAACTGTCAGGGATGCCCTCACCCTGCCAACAAGTCAACGCCTAGACCTGGCCCTGTTTCTGGTAGCAAGCTCATGACCGCAGAAGATGAGAGGCAACTCATCAGACGGACATGCCCCTCTCCCTGGGGAAGGGAAGGCTTTTGCAAAGGAAACCTTGGGAAGACAGCCTGTAATTAGAGCAGTAAATTGTGTGGCCCGGATGGCAGGTGTGGGAGAAGGTGGAGGACGGGAAGCTTGCTGCAGGCTGCTGGGGTCAGCACGATGGTCTTTCAGCAGGACTGGGAGGGTCTTGAACACAGCGGGGTTCAGGGGGGTGACCTGCCCCTCAGCTGTTTCTTTCTGTTAGGAATTTACACACTGCTTTGAGTGCTAGTGGACAGTAGGGTGAGACAGATGGGATCTTGTCCTTTGTGGATGATGTCATGGGGGCAGTACTGACCCTGTTTCAGGGTAAGAATGGTCCTGCTTCTTGCCTGGGCATCTGGGAACTGTAGGGCTAGCATGGGCCCCGTCTCTGTCCCTTCCTACCTCTGTGATCACAGGCAGGTCACTCTGAGTCTGCTTCGCTCTCTGCAATGTGGATCTTCTCCAAAACCCTGGGGCTTCCAGGGTAAGACAAGAAAGGTGAAGGGCCAGGTGCAGAGCAGCGGCTCCAGAGAGAGACAACTTTGAACAAACTCCTTCCAACTCGTGTTTATAATGATTTTTCCTGAACTGGTTGAACTTTCTGCATGGATTTAAAAAAAAATTTTGTACCAGAATAAACATCATTTAGTTCCTTATTCTGTGAACTTTCCCAAGTACCCTTGTACATATGAACCACATTTTATTTATATTTCCATCAGCTGATGGACACTTGGATTATCTCTACCTTTTTAAAAACAATTAATTTGAGAGCAATTATGGGGAGGGGAGAAGTAGAGAGAGCTCCCATTCGTTGGTTCACTCCCCAAGTGCCCCAGATGGTAGGGCTTGGGCCAGGCTGAAGCCAGGAACTAGGAATTCAATCCAGATCTCCTGAATTGGCAGGAATCCAAGTTCTTGAACCATCACCGGACCAAGAAGCTACAACTGGGAGCAAAGCTAAGACTTGAACCCAGGTACTCTGATGTGGGATGTGAGTGTCCTAACCCTTGTGTTTACTGCTACACCAAACACTTGCCCCTCTCTGCCTTTTAGCTATTGTGAACAAAGCTGCCATCAACACAGATGTGCAACTATATCTCTGAGTTTCTCTAGAAATCTTTGGCTGTATATTTAGAAGTAGTAGTTCCAGGCCATACAATTACTCTGTTTAGTTTTTTGAGGAACTGCCATAGTGTCGTCCACAGTGGCTGCCCCATTTTACATTTCCACAAGGGCTCAAATTTCTTCACATCCTCACCAACATTTGTTATTTTTTGATTTGTTTTGGTTTTTGGTAACAGCTGTCCTAAAGGGCTCAAGGTAATGGAGGCGGCATCTGAGCAGAGGACAGGAGATGAGAAGGAAAGGGGGTGTTCCAGGCAGAGGATGGATGGAGCCAGAAAGGCAGTGGGAAGAGCTGGAAGCGGGTTGAAGAGAGGGACAGAGGCTAGAATGGTTAGAGCCATGTAGACCACAGTGGGCGGTGCAGATTCCACAATAAGAAGCCATTGGAGAACTTGAGGTTGGGGAGGGGTATCACTTGGCTTCCATTTTTAAAAGCTTTTGCTGGCTGTTGGGCCATGTTCCAGTTGTCCACTGCTATATATACAGAGCTCTAAAATCTAGGGGCTTAGAAAAGCCATTTCAGTTTGCTCACAGTTTTGTGAGTCAGGCATTTGGGGGAGGCCTAACCTGTGTGGTTCTTCTTGGCTCCACATGGTATCAGTGGGGGAGCTGGGACTGGGATCCAGCTCCTCTACCAGCCAGGGCCTTGGTGCTCTTTGGCCTCTCTCCCCTCCAGGCAGTGTCTCATCCTCCAGGTCAGTTGGTGGGCCTAGGGGAGTCAACTTCCTACACAGAAGAAATGAAAGCATTTAGGCAGGGTAAGAGCTACAACCAGAACTGGTGCAGCATCATTTCCGCCAAATTTTATCAAAGCTGTTGACGAGGTACACCTGAATTCCGGAAGGTGAGTAATAGACTGCGCTCTTCATGGGCGGGGTCAGGGGTGGCACAGTCACCCTGAAGATGAGCACATGGGGTAGGGGTGAGTGGATGGAGAGGTAATGGGGAGGTAGGTGGCAGTATGGGGATGCAGGTGCAGAGGTGGGAGGCAAAGAGCAGGTGGGGAGATCAGGGGTGCTGGGCACAGGTCAGTAATACTGGCAAGAAGGAGAAGCAGATGAAATAGAAAGATGTGTGGGAGGCAGCAGCAGCAAAATTTTGTAGTTGAACAGATGGGGAGGAGGGATGGAAAGACGTTGAGAAAAATGCCCAAGGTTCTGGTGTGAGTCATTGTTATTAACTATGCCTTTTCTTTCCTGGTGCATTGACATCTGGGGCCTTGCTGACCCTTTTCAGATTAGTCAAATGCTAGAGAGTGTAAATAACTCACCCAGGAGCAGCCCCCCCCCCTTTTGTATGCAAACTATTTAACTCAGAGCCCACATCCTCATCCAAGCTATGCAAAGGATTTCATCACCACATGACCAACAACTAAGAGTGTCTCAGTACCCCAGAACACGCTGGAACTATTCCAAGTAAATAATCCCAAACCTGCTTGCTCCACCTCACTGTTCTTTCCCTTGGAAACTGCAATAAAATCTCTTGCCCAGCCTCCCCTCTTCCTTGGCCCGACCAGCCCTACCTAGTACCTCTCCCTGTTGCCCCTTGTGGTATATAGTGTGCACCTGCTCCTGGGGTCTATGAGCAACAAACTCTTTCCAAAGCCAGTTGTCTCCAGATCCACTGGCCTCATCATACCTGAATAATCTCCAGTTTAAAGCACTGAGATCAAGATACTCTGGATATTTGAGCCAGGGAAGGGTGTGTCCCTCCACCAACTGGCTGCCTCCTTTGGCTTTCCAGGCTGAAAGAGAAAGCCCATGCTGGTGGGGTTGAGTCTGTCCATCCCCTCCCACCTGCACCTGTCCGTTTCTCTGTTGAGAGAGTGTTACCATGGCAACAGAGTGAGTGACAATAGCCAATCCCCATCTCCAACAGGTGGACTCAGCTGAGAATAGAAGGATGGAGAGGGAATGACTGGGTCATTTCTCTTAGCTAGAAAAAATGGATTGCTCTACTTATATCTACATCAAAAAGCCTTTCAGGAGAAATGGTGGATATCTCACATTCTCCGATCTGTGACACAATGACTATTGCCTTATCTCCAGGACTGATCTTTGTATTTGCTCAGTGGAATTTCCATTTTCTGCCACTACATCCTCAGTGTACCCAAGTTATTAGCATGGGGCTGTGGGCAGGGCTGGTAGTGACCTTGACCTACACCCCGTTGAGACATCTTCCATGATCTCTCAGATGCTGGTTTGTACAGGTGGAGTTCTATCACAGAGGGAGAAGGGCGGGCTCTCCTACAGCTGTTGAGTACAACAGGCTGGCCACAGCCGAGGGAGACAAGTCCAGAAACTGGGCCAGGTCTAACATGCCATGAGTGAATGCTGTGCCAGGGCTGCCAGATTCGGGGGGGAGGGGCGGCTGAGGGCACAGCCAAGTCAAGGAGCCAAGTCACTGTGGGTGGCAGAGCTGGGAGAGTGGGCAGCCAGGCTGGGCAGGAGCAGTTCCAGGGCAGCCAATGGCCAGCTGCTTCTGGGTTAAATTTAGCTCCCACTGCCGGGGACAGCAGGGGCACAGGGGCTCCCCAGGCCAAGGTACCATACGCTGCCTAAGTGGTCCTGGCATTGGGCGTGCGGATTGTTTTCCGCTTTGAGGACGTTGTTTAAAAATGTTTCAATTAAGAAAAAGAAAGGGAAAGGGAAGCTGTTATAAAACAATAGAGACTTTTAAGAAATATAGCAACCAAATGCAAGACATCGACCCTGTTTGCATTCTAATTCCAACAAACCCAATGCAGAAAGATAGCTAAAGACATCTGGGAACATTTGAACATAGGCTGAGAATTAAGATATTAGAGAATTATTAATTTGGTTGGGTGTGATGATACTGTGATTAGATTTAAAGTCCTTATCTGCTGGAGACACAAATTGAAGTATTTACGGGTAAAATGATGTGGTGACGTCTGGGATTTGCTATAAAAATACTTTTAAAAAAGTGTGTGTGTAGAGGAGGGGGGCTTGCTAACGTTGGCTGGGATCTGATCACTACTGAAGTCGAAAGGGCCCAGGCATGGGTTCAGGATGCTTTTCTCTCCACTTTTGTGTAGATTTGACATTTTCTGTAAGAAAACGCTTGGAAAAAAAAAAAAAAAAAAAGCACTTCAACCAATATATTCTCCAGCCGGGCTTTTTTCCCTCCTTTCGCATTGTTCCCTGAGGTTGAATTCCCAGGGGAGGGATTACGGAATCCGGGGGCTCCCGTGCTTTCTACCCCCTGGCTCTGGGCATGCGCCCTTGGCTGCTCTTCGAGAGGACAGTGTGGATTTACGCCGCGGGGAGCACAGGGCACCTGGAGCTGCTGCTGGACGGCCTGGCCAGCACTTATTTCCATTTCCGACTTTCACTAATTCAGCGGTATAAAATTGTCATTGTTTTCATGATCTCATTTCCAGCTCTTTGATTACAAGGGCGGCTGCGGGGGTGGGGGGTGGGGTAATGCGCAGGGGTGGGGGAGGGGGAGACGCTGGCTGCCTGATCACAGCTAGGCCCCGCCCACACTCATCTCCGGGTCTGTGCGCAACCTGCTGAGGACAGGGGCCCTCTGCCCTTTCCTATTTTTCAGTGTCCAGTGTCCAGAGAGCTTTTGTGTTTGCATTGTGAACACTGTCTTGTCTTCCTTTGAGTCCAAGGCAGGCATTAATATTTCCAAACGTTAGGCCGGGCCTTCAGCGTAGCAGGGAGGGCGCTGGGGAGGAGGCCCGTGAACCATATTTGAGTGCTTGGGGCCCATCCCCAGCACCAGCTCCTCACTCCAGCTTCCCACCAACTCAGAACCTGGGAGGCGACAGTGGGAGCTCAGGTAATTGGGTTCCTGCCATTCACTGGGAGACCAGGATTGAGTTCCTGTCTCTGGGCTTTGGCCTGGCCCTTCTGGGCATTTGGGAAGTGAACCAGAGGATGGGAGTTTCTCTCCCCACCCCCCCTTTCAAATGAATAAATAATTTTTAAAAGTGTTTCCAAATATCGCCCAAACATCATCTATTTCCCTTGGGTATTCTGATCAGATTGCTTATAGTCGGATATTTAAGTTTTCCTCTTAACTCTAACTGAGACACTGGCGCAAAGCACAGATTTTTTTTTTCTTAACATTGATCTCCAGATATCAGCATTATTTGGTGAATTATTTTCCCCTTCAGCGTCCTTTGGTCCTGATGACATGTGAATGATTGACTGCACCACGGAGCTCTGAATTCTTTTTCCCAGCCTAGTTTTCCTTTGTGTTCCAGTGCCACGCCCTCCTTTGGTTACTGTTGCTTCTGAGCGTGCCCAGGGATCTGGCAGCCAGGGGTCTCAGACCCCAGTGATAGAACCTCACCTCCCCGCCCCAGCCTCAAGGCCTTGGACCTGGAGGGAGAGAGTTCCGGTCTGACTTCCTGTGTGTGAGTCTGGACAGGTCCCCCAGCCTCTCGGAGGCTCAGAGCGAGCACATAACTGATTGACATGTGTGCAATGCCTGCCCTTAATAGGTGCTCAGCACAAGCTCGTACTTTGTGATTTTG
Organism: Oryctolagus cuniculus; assembly: GCF_051225735.1. Taxonomy (NCBI): domain Eukaryota; kingdom Metazoa; phylum Chordata; class Mammalia; order Lagomorpha; family Leporidae; genus Oryctolagus; species Oryctolagus cuniculus. The sequence goes on from NC_142876.1 coordinate 111,406,654, forward strand.
AAACTGTCCCTGGGAGAACGAAGCCTGGGATTTGAGCAGATTTGGGAGCGGGGGCCTCTCCTCCAGGCTACAGTTAATTGTCATCCCAGTTGGTAGCACTGGGGCCATCCCGAGGAGGACTCCCTTGCCAGGCTGCAGAGCCCGGTCTCAGCTCAGGTGAGGGGCACGGAGGCACTTATCCCCACTTGAGTCCCAGCTGCTCACGGCCCTGTTTCCATGGTTACCGCCTAGGGATGAGATCACCTTCTGGCTCACGGGCCCAGGAACACAGGCACTCGGCCAAGGAGGGCCTCTAGCGTGTGGCAGTCACTGTGGCTGGCACCGGGCAGGGGCAGAGCAGGCTGAATGCCCCTCCCAGACAGCAGGGGTGGGGCCGCAGAGCACAGATGGGGAGGTCAGAGCCAGAGAAGCCAACTTGCCAGCTGGGGCCATCTGCGTGTGAGTCCCAGTCCTCCGAGAAGCAGACACCAAGATGGAATGAGGCTGTGAGATCTACTGAATGGAACAGAGGCAGGTGGGCAGAGCGTGAGACCACGCGCGGGAGCGACCCCTGAGAGAGGAAGGCACTGGAGGCGGAGCTCCCAGAGAGTCTTGCCTACACACGGTGGGCGGCCTCCCAGCTGACTGCTCTCAGAGGAGCCCCCAGCAGCCACGCTGCATGCTAAGTCTCTGCAGGAAGTTGGCTCAGGAGTAGGGGTCCCAGGCAGCCACATCCTTCCCAACAGGCTCTCCCCTGGAGGGAGCGTGAGCAGCCCCTTGGAGCTGCATCTCCCTCACCAAGTGGCCTGCTCGAGTCCCAGCCCTCCCCTTGGGTGCTGATGCTGGGGCTGGTGGCGTCAGGCGGAGGAGGAGCATGCCAGGCCAGGAGGACATGTCCACCTGAAGCCCGCATGTCCCCGTGCCCACCCTACTTATAGGAGATGCTGGTGGCCACAGTGATGTCTCCGCAGGATGTGGCATGGAAGAAGGGCCTTGGGGCTGTGTCAGGGCCACTAGGACACCAGAGCCTTGGAGAAGGGGCTCTGTGCTCTCGCCCTCTGCCTGCAGGGAGGTGACAGGCTGCAAGCTGCATGGCAGGAAGATGCCGGGCACCCACCTGGAGGGACTTTTGCGGGAGGCTCGGGAGTTGGGGAAGGAGGGTTTCCTGGAGCCTTATGCTGAGGACTGGGCTGTGGAAGACAGAGAGAACTTGGAGAGGAGGAGCCAGAGGACCTTGAAGCAGGACGCTGGGGACAGGGGCCCTGGATGAGCAAGTGGTAGGAGGGGGTGGCCAGAAGGAAGGGCAGAGCCAGAGGATGGGGAATGGAGGCACTGGGGAGGGGAGGAAGAACCCTACAGTGACCCTTGGGAATCCAGGGGGCCTCTCGGGAGTCCTCTGTCTGCTGGCATTTACAGTGAAACAAGATGCCTTCCTCGGTGACCTCCCCCCACCCCGCCCCCTTCAGCCTCAGCCATCTGAGGCTGCCCCGCCCACGATGCTGCAGAGACACAGGTCTCTCTCTGCTGGACCACTCAGAGAATTTGCACCTGCTCTTCCCCTTGCCACACACCCATGGGTCCCTGTGGGCTCTGGCTCCTCCTCCAGGTTTCAGCCCCCATGTCCCCTCTCCAGGGGTTTCTCTGCCACTCCTTCTAAAGGACCCCAGCCCCACAGCCCCTGGGCCCTGACTGTCTTTATAACACTTAGCGCAGCCTCCCATGATTTGCTAGCAGTTTTTGTTTACCGTCTGCCTCTCCTGTTACCTCCAAGAACGTGGAGACTTTGCTTTGTTCACAACTTCTGTCTCAGCTCCTAAAATACACTGGGCACAGAGCAGGTTCTTCCAACCTTTCTTTTAAAGTTTGTAGTTGAGGCCGGCGCCACGGCTCAATAGGCGCTGGCACCCCGGGTTCTAGTCCCGGTCAGGGCGCCGGATTCTGTCCCGGTCGCTCCTCTTCCAGTCCAGCTCTCTGCTGTAGAGTGCAGTGGAGGATGGTCCAGGTCCCTGGGCCCTGCACCCGCATGGGAGACCAGGAGGAAGCACCTGGCTCCTGGCTTTGGATCGCTGCAGCGCGCCGGCTGCAACACACCGGCCGTAGTGGCCACTTGGGGGGTGAACCAACGGAAAAAGGAAGACCTTTCTCTCTGTCTCTCTGTCTCTCTCTCACTGTCTAACTCTGCCTGTCAAAATAAAAAAAAAGTTTGTAGTTGAGAGGCAGATAGCAGAGTGAGGGAGGGGGAGAGGGGAGCACACAGGGAAAGACAGAGTACTACCTTCTGCTGGTTTACTCCTCAAATGCATCAGTGGCTGGGTCTGGGCCAGGTCGAAGCCAGGAGCTGGAAATTCAATCCAGGTCTCCCGGGTGGAGATCCAATGGCTCGAGGCATTGCAGCTGCCTCCTGGGGTCTGCTTTAGCAGGAAGCCGGAGGCAGGAGGTGCAGCCTGAAGCAGGTGCTGAATCCAGGCTCTCAGCTGTGGGCTGCAGGTGTCGTAACTGCCATTTCTTCACTGCCAGGCCCAAGCACGCTTCCGTGTCCAATGGCGGAATCCGCAGTGCTTTAAACCCTAACCCCGCGGAGGTGGGGAGCCCCCTCATGTAATTTTCAGTGGGGAAGCAGAAGCAGGAGAGTCACTGGTCCCAGGTGAGCGAACGTGCCAGGGGCTGTGGCTTCGGAGCTGTGGACACTCCTGAGCTGGTGCCTCCACAAGCTGGGAGGGTGGCCTTGCCCAGGTTAGCTGCCCTGTGTGGGAGCCAGCCTGTTCACCTAGGAAAAGAAAGAGCAGCCCCTCTCAGGAGCCAGGGGAGGAGTGGGTGAGAAAAACACGCATGACAATGTCCTGCCCCGAGGCCGATGCCACGCGTGGGTCACAGAGGTGCAGACGCACCTGTTCAGCCTGGCTCTCCCACCCTGCTGCCATCCGTGCTGGAGTGGAGAGAGCCCTGAGCTTGGTGGCTCCTCAGCGGGGTGGGCTGATGTGTGAGGGATTTATGCGACGCTGCTCGAAATGAAAAGCAATTCAATTCAATCCCAGGGTGGCAAGAGGCTTCCCGGAGCCTCGCTAAGTGGGTCTGGAGCAGCGATCAGCGTTGCAAATCTATTAGCCTGCTCCCGGCATCTGGGGCTGCCGCGTGCATGAGTCATTGGGGTAGGGAGCCAGGAAGCTGCAGCGTCCAGCAGGCTGCTCATCAATAACTCCTCTCTGCTTAATTAAGACATAAAACATCGCCCCATGTGTCTGTGAAAGGGGTTGCACACCCAGTGCCGTGGCAGCCCTGCAGCCGCCCCCTGCTGCCAGCATCACACGTCCACGGGTCGCTCTCTTGCCCGGGACATGGCATCCCTGATGCAGGGCCATCTGCTTGCATGCTGCTTGTGACTTGTAGCTCACCATCTCCGGCCTTTCTGCCCCAGGCAGGCCAGGAAGGGAGGTGGAGGAGCCAGGGGCACACTGCTTAGCTGTGCAACATCGTCCCGGTTCTCGGCCTCTCTGCCTCCGTTTCTCCGTCTGTACATGGAATGATGGGAATCAGGGTTCTTTTGAGGGTAAGGTGGGTGAGTTATACACACAGAGCCCTGGGGTCCAAGCCCAGGATGTCAGCTGTCTCTGCACTTGTCACCGGGATGCCCTCCTCTCAGCCACTGCTGTCTCTGCTGTCCTGGGCCTTGTGTGACCGACAGGGCACACAGTGTTGGGTTGGGGCAGCCCCGTCCAGCTCACCCTCTGGACAGGAGGTGTGAGGAAGGAAAGAACCTGGCTGCACTGACCGACATGTCTCCCCTGTCCAGCGTAAGCAGGTTCCTGGGTGTGAGCCAGGTTTCCTTGGCGAATCCATGAGTGATATGAGTTCTCTCCTGGGTGTCTTTGGGCTCAAGACTTTAAGGTGAAGGGGAGTGATGCGCTAGGAAGTTGCCCATCTTGGCTTTTGGCAGCTGCCATTGAAATTCCATCTCCCTGTGAGATCCTTGCCATTTCTCCACCTCAGCGTTCTCATCTGGGAAATGGATACAAGCTCCCCTTATTTGTCTCTTTGGTATCTATCCTCTTCCATGATAACAGAACATTACTTAGGGAAGCAGCAGCAGTTCCCTCAGCATGGGGAAGGACGACCCCTTTTCCAGGCTCCTTTGTAACTGGGGGTGGACATGGGACCCTGGTCGGCCAACAGCACACGCACTGAGTCTTCTGGGGTGCTGGGACATCAAGACCAAGATCAAGACTGGGTCTTCCTGTGTATCACTTCGATCTTGAAGTGCTGTCTGAGGCCACAAGTGTGGGGACCAGAGCCAATCAGCTAAGAGTAGAGACAGAGCCGGCACCTGCATGCCCCTGGACCCCTGACTGCAGGTCAACAGTAAACCCCTATGGGCTGCAGCCTCAACAAATCAGAGTTTTCTGTTACTTAGAAGCACACTGCCCACTGGTGCAGCACGGTCATCACGCACAGGGCACACGGAGCAGGTAATCAACAAACCCGCGTGTCCATTCACGCCCAGCCTGACTTGGTGACCTGCAGGGGAGTGAGAGAAGGAGGTGAGGCCCTGCTCTGTCAGAACACGCCTCAGAATATGACCCAGCCTCCGACTGCCGTGGAAAGTTCTAGAATGAGGTAGTGTGTGTGTGTGTGTGTGTGTGTGAGTGTGTGTGTGTGGGTGGACCAGCCCCCAGAGAGGGAGAGCAGAGGTCTGCGGCTCAACAGGCGTCCCTGGGAGCCAGGATTGCTGCTTGGCCAACAAGCTGGTGTGGTGGACCAGCCTGGCTGTTGATGAAGGTATATGGATCTGCAGAAGGGGACGCCCAAGTTAGAGACTCGCTGTTCCTGAGCTGCTGGGGGCCATGGAGGGGACATGGGGAGGCAGAGCAGGGTGGGACCTGCCTGGATGACAGCCTGTGGCCCCCAGGGTCCCCGAAGCTCCATGCCTCGTGCTGTTGTCATGGCGTCATAGCGCCTAGCCTATTATTTATTTTGTACGTTCTCTTCAACGGTTCCCTTTTAAAAACCTAAACAAACGGAGCTCGGGATCCCGACAAAGCCTAGAAAGCCAGCGCCAGCTGCCATCACTAGAAGGTAACTGTGAACAAACACAATGAACGCCCACGCAGCCTCCCTCCCAGCCAGCAGGCCCAACCTGCCAAGGATCTGGGCCGCCTGCCTGGCGCGCTCGTTCAAACACGAGAGCACCACGTGTCAGGTGCAGCTGCCCGCGCGCCGTCCGCCGCGGGGGCGGGGACGAGAAGGAGGCCAGGTTTTACGTCCTCGTGCGTCGTGTCACTCGATTTACGGCCGGGGCGTCTCTAGTCCGCCATGAACCTGTACAGCGTGGGAGCGGGAGGAGAAACGGTGTGTGTGTGAGATGCTGGGGAGACGTGGTTTGACGCAGGGCGGATAAATGAAGACTGGAGATCCTCTGAAAAGGGGAGAGCAGGAGACGGGAGTGGGAAGAGGGATCCGGCAGCTCCGGCTCCTTCCGCTCCCCGGGCAGCTGGGTGCGGTCCGGCCTTGACGCACCTGCTCCTGCTCTGGGTCTCCCCACCTCAGCGGGAACTGCCCTGCGACAGGGTCACGGACAAGGACCCTGCTGTGATAAGCAAAGCAGCCCGACCCCAGATTTCCCGGTCCTCAGGGTGGGTCACCGGGCACCGGCACTCCCAGCACCGGCGGCTGTTGGAACCTTCCCAGCCTGTGCCACAGGCGCTGCCTGGACGGGAACGGACGAAGGACGCCGTCCTCTGTCACAGGGTGGATTGGAGGCGCCGTCAGCCCCAGGAAGAATTCTGGAGTGCACGGCGGGAGGCACAGTTCGATGCCAAAGCCCGACCACCAGGAGTTCCCGGAGCCGCACTGAGGAGCATCTCAGTGGGAAGCCGGGGTCGTTGGCCACAGCGGATGGGAATCAAACACCGGGAGAGCCACGCGGGGCCGCGCGCTGCGTGCTTGTTCTGGCTGCCACCAGCGTCCGCTTCCTGCACGTCTGCGTGGCTGTCGTGGGAAAGGAAGAGATTCCCGGATCATGTTAATTTCACGCAAGCTTCTCGTGGGCAATCACGAGCAAAATAAGGTCCGTCGGTAGTGACATTTCTTTAGTGAGTGAGTTCTGCCCAATGCAGTAATCAAGAAACTGAAATGGGGGAGGGGGGAGAACTGTTGTGAGCAGACAAATCTATCATTCGATAGCTTGGGTACATTTACATCCTGGTGAATAAGTGGAAAATTAACCACAGTTAAGGGGCTTCTGTAGGTAGCTAAGTGGAAGATAAATATTCATAGAAGCTTCCAGTTAGAAGGCTGTGACTGACAGACGTGTGCTGCCTGCTGCCTCTCCGTAGAACGTGTTGCTGTGTGTGCCGGGGGCGTGGGCAGCATAGCCTTCAGGGGCCAGCCCATTTGGGGCTGGGCTCACTGGCAGAGATCCTGCTTGATGGAGGACACGTTTTTCCGGAGAGAGTGTATCTCCAGTGACCGAGGGAGGACAGGATCAAGCTCAACTGGGCAATTCTAACAGATGGCTCTAGCTGCAGGCTCCTCGTGGGGTCACGCTAAGTTCATGGGGCCTGCGCGACTCCCGACTTCTCTCTGTCCAGTCCTGCTTCCTTCCCTTGCCTTACATGGTATTGATCCCCAAGGTCAGCTTCCTGGAAAACCCAACATAAAACAATAATGCTATGGAAAAATAGCCTGTTGACAGTAACAACAGAAATCTAATCAGATCTCATGCGATTTTCATAAAGAAAAAAGCAGGAGAGAGAGTCCTGATTTGGACGATGGACTACCAAATGTTGGAGTCACTCTGCAGTGCCCAGCTCACTGGGAAAGCGTCCTTCCTGGATGTGTTTATGAAGGTGTTTCCAGAGGAGCTTGGCATTGGCAGCAGTGGACTGAGTACGGAAGACCCACCCTCGCCCGTGCAGATGGGCATCCTCCAGCCTGCTGACGGCCTGAACTGAACAAGACAGCACAAGGCAGGCAGGTTTCTGCATTCTCCTGCACTGAGTCATAGCGCCGGCTTCCGTGGCTCTTCAGCGCGTAGAGGGCATGTTGTGGGGCTTCTGAGCCTCCATGATTGTGTGCATTAACTCCCATAGTAAATCCCCTCTTTGTCAATCTGCCCATCTCTCCACCTGTCTTACTCTGTTGGTTCTGTTTGTTTGGAGAACCCTGACTTGTGCTAGAACCCATTACTGCACTAAGCCCTTCCCTGTGACATGCTTGACGCCTTTTACCAGAAGTGAAAATATTTTAAATATTTTTTAAAAATAAAGAAAAAGCACCATTTCACTCACAAATAAGGAGGGACATCCTGGTGGACCTGAAACTTTGAGGAATCCCCAAATGCCTGGAGTTGATGGGATTGAATAGAAGGGAAAAAAAAAAAAAACAGCTATCTGACAAAGTAGGAGGGTCTTTAGCACAGCACAGGAACACAGGTTGGGGTCACCAGGTGTTTAGAAATGCCACTGCAATCTGCAACAAAAGCAAGGGCCCCCACAATGAGAGTTTATTTATGAATCTTCAGGAGTGTTTAAGAGCTGCTTTAAAAAAAAAAAGATTTACTGTGGTTGACACTGTGGCGTAGCGGGTAAAGCCACCTTTTGCAGTGCCAGCATCCCATATGGGCGCCGGTTCGAGTCCTGGCTGCTCCACTTCCGATCCTGCTCTCTGCTCTGGCCTGGGAATCTTAAATAAATCTTAAAAGAGATTTATTTATTTATTTATCTGAAAGGCAGAATTACAGAAAGAAAGAAGGAGAGAATAGAATCTTTTGTCTGCTGGTTCACTCCCCAAATGGCTGCAAGTAGCTGGAGCTGGACCGGCCCGAAGCCAGGAGCCAAGAGCTTCATATGGGTCCCCTGTGTGGGTGCACTGGCCCAAGCACCTGGGCTGTCCTCTGCTGCTTCCCCAGGCACATTAGCAGGGAGCTAGATCAGAAGTGGAGCAGCCAGGACTGGAACCAGTGCTCGTATGGGATGCCGGCATCGTCGGTGGCAGCTTTACCTGCTATGCCACAACATCAGCCCCCTAAGAGCTATTATCACTAATATCCTCAGAGAGATAAATACTGTTATTTCATCCATGAACAAAGACGAGTTATGAGAAAGAATCAAATAGAGATTGTGGAAATGAAATGCATAATGTATCAGGTAAAAGATGAACAATTTCACACGTTGCCGAACAGTGCTGCACAAAGGAGTGAATAGATGGAAGGTATGAAATAAAGGAAACATTGAAGTTTCAGGAAAGTTTAGTGATTGTCAGGTAGGGGTTCCAGAATGGGAGGAAACAAGGACCATGGCAGAAGCAATGTGCCCCCCCCCCAGTAAGACTGCAAACCTCTGAAAGAAAAAAATAGCCATCAAATTAAAACAGTGCACTGAGAACATTAAAGATGAAATCACCCTAAAACAAAACAATATATTTTGATAAAATTTCATTACATCAAAAAGAATCAGCCCAAATAGTTACCAGAAAACAACATGGATTATCTGTAGAGAATGAAATTCAGATGAAATCAGCAAAAGTAAAAGCAAGAAGATAATGAAACCGTGTGTTTGAGGTGCTGAAGCAGAGTAACTGCAGACCTAGAATTCTATACCTAGCCACACTGTCAACAAAGAAGGATAATGAGGTGGAGCTTTTGTTTATAAACGTATTCCCAAAAAGTTTACCAGCCCTACTGGAAAAATTAATAGCAGAGGTACTGCATTAATCACAGAAAGTCCAGGGGGAAGCTGTGGAAGATAAGAACTAGTGACAAGCAGAGATATACATTAAAGATATTAAAGTTTACAGAATTATTGATTAAAAATAGTCTTGGGATGTGTGAGAAGTGCAGACAGAGGTAAAGTGATGCCAAGAAGCCAGTCTCCAATGAGGAAGAATAATGGTATTGATTCACTCAATTAAGGATAGCAAATGTGAGTGGATTAAATATATCTATGAGAAGATAAATACTGACGGGTAAATACTAAGGAAGGAGAATATAGTAGTAGTAGCCCAAGGCAAAGTAGAATTCAGGGCAGAAACCACTCCTGAGAGTCAGAAGCAGTGGGTTAGTCAAGGCCTGGAAGGCAGCACTTGAAGGGTTGAGAGAGGAGAGATGGATGAAATGAAATTTCTCTTCTTGGAGATATTGGCAGGGGGAAGAAATCAACAGGCGATGCTGAGGTCCCTAGGGACCAGCCTAGGTCTGCAGAGGGAGAGGGTGATGTTCCTGAGACCCAGGTATAGCTGCAGCTGTGGGAGAGGGGCAGCCACAGCCCTGCAGGGAGGGAGTGGGTGGTTGGGAGCTAAGGTCACTCTTCTCTTAGCCTCTGGTTTCCTGAAAACCAGAGAGGGCAGGGGTTTGCGGGTGCAGTCCATTGAGATCAGCTTCTGGAGCACCAAGCAGGACAGACAAGGTGCACCTGGCAAGAAAAGTGGAAATTCTTGTGCATCTCGTGCTGATAAAGGGAGCACTCACCAAGAAAACGGAGCAGGCACCCTCAGTGTGTGAAAGGACAAATTTCAAAATATATAAAGCAAAAAAAAAAAAAGGCACTGTGAGGAAAAATGGAAAATCTACATATCTTTCACAAGAAGATTGTCGCTCCCCCTCTTCGTGGAGGAGCGACACTAGACCCTGCGCTGTTCTTCTGTCTGCTCGGCCCTTCCCGGGTTTGCTGCTGGTTCTTCCTGGGTTGGCTACCGACCCTTCCACCTCCGTGGAAGGGCGGTTCCCCCTAGCCACTTTCCCCACTTCCGCGGGGGAGCGGCACACCACCGGCCAGCTGTCTCGGGGGCTGCACAGGTGTTCCCTCAGATGTTCCTGGTGCATGTTGTCTCTCTCCTCCTTTATAGTCCTCTTCCACCAATCCCAACTCTGCTACCCACATGCCGAGTACGCTACTCTCCTCCAATCAGGAGCAGGTCCTGCTGTTTATTGGTTGAACTGGAGGCAGCTGTGTAGAAGCTGTTTCCTCCTCTCCCAGCGCCATATTGTGGGAGAGCAGATGCATAGAATAAGTCTTAATTCCAGTAACTTAGTCTAGTCCGAGTTGTTCCCCACAGAAGATCACATAGAAATGGTGAGAATATAAAAACCCTTCATGATACAATCTAGTGAGTACCAAGTAAAACAATACAGCAAGTGTTAATAACTATGGAATTCAGGTTTTCAGTAACTTTGGTGTTGGTCGAGTCACTTAGTAAATGAAAGGATTCAGAGAGATTTTATATTTGAGGAAAAAGAATATAGATGTTAGTTGACATTAAGATTTTTAAAACATGGGTACATTTACAATTGGAAGATAACAACCAGAGGAACATAAAGGTATAACTTTAAAAAAAAATTAAAAATGGGGCCAGCACTGTGGCATAGAAGGTTAAGCTTGCGCCTAAAGTGCTAGCATCCCATGTGGGCGCTGGTTTGTGTCCTGGCTGCCCACTTCGGATCCCACCCTGCTGATGGCCTGGGAAAGCAGGGGAAGATGGCCCATGTGCTTGGGCCCCTGCACTCATGTGGGAGACCTGAGTGAAGAAGCTCCTGGCTCCTGGCTTAGGATAGTCTCAGCTCTGGCCTTGCAGCCACTGGGGAATGAACCAGCGGATGGACTACTTCTCTGTCTCTCCCTCAGTCTGTGACTCTGTCTCTAAAATAAATAAATCTTTTTTTTAAAAAAAAGGGGGGGGGCGGATAGAACAATAGAACAAATGAAAGGCAGAGAGAAAAAGACAGTAAAAAAATTTATGAGGAACAAATCCGCAATGGATTATATTCATCTATTAAAAGATAAACTCCCAAATTGGATTAAAACACAAAATCCAGTCATGCTTTATTTACAAGACAAGCACCTAAAGTGCAATAAAAGAGAAATGGGGAAATTGACAGTAATAGAAAAGGTACAGTAGACAAATGTTGATAAAAATAAAGGTGCAACAAAATTATGCAGGAAATTATAATTGAGGGTAAAAATATTAAAAAGGACAAAGAAGCGTACTTAGTTGTGATCAAAGGCATATTCCACCACGAATAGGTCACCTCTATTGGCCTAAAAAAGCAGCTTCAAAATATGTAAATGAAAGCCTGACAGAAATATGGGAGATTTAATAAGGCAGCCCTCTCAGAAAGGGCCAGATGGTGTAGAAAAACAAGTGAGAAAGGATGAAAGGGTTCAAAGAATACAACCCAAAGTCTTGATTACCACATCAGTCTTTGCATGCGTGCGCAGTGTGGACTAGAGGCTCCGAGAGGGCAGTCAGAGCCTGAGGGCATCATCCTGTCTATAAAGTGGGCGTGGAGGTGCTGTAAGACAGAACCGCGGTGCCCACCCAAGTTCACACAGAGGGCCGGGGAAACTGGCTCCTAGCCTCTGCCAGCCTCATCTCCCAGCAGCAAGGGTTCCCACATGTCAGCAGCCTGCTGGTCCAGCTCCATCTGCCCAGCCCCCTGGTTTCCAGCTCTAGCCATGCTGTCCTGTGGGCACCTGGAAGCGGAGGGTCTCCTTCCTCCCTGGGACCTTGGCAACTGGGCTTTCCTCTGCCCTTGGGACCCCCACTCCCCTACCCCTCACCCAGTGAGGTTGACTCCCACTGCCTTCAAATCTTTTTCTTCAGGTAGTATTTCCCTGAACTGAGATCACCAGGTCAGTCACATGCCCTTGCTCTCTCCTTGCCAGCACTCAACGCAGTTGGCCTCCATTTTCAAGGTGTGAAGGCAGAAGGACAACCCATACAGGATGCTCAGCTGGGGCTTTAGGTGCTCTCTAAGGAGGTTGCAGAGGGCAGGGGGGGTTCCCAACTGCCCCCCCCACCCCTGCACAGGAAGTCTGAATAGCGGGAGAGCACAGTGCTTCTTTCAAGGGGAAACATTCACTGGTGGGGTGCCATGGTGAAGACGGCCCCAGGGAAGAAGAGATGCGTGTGGTGTCCTGGCCCTTGGCCACCTGTGCAGGTCTGGCCAACCTCGGTCTTCCTCCCTTCTCTCCACTGTGCAAGCATTTGCACCTCTTCTCACTGCTCCTTCTTGGGAAGGTAATTCCCCCTCCTCCCAAGGCTTATTTCCCCTCTTCAGCTGTTCCTAGTTTTCTTCCAAGTGCCTTTTGCCGTGGAGATTTTTTTTCTAGGGTGGTGTTCCCTAACGATGGCTCCAATTTGGTAGATAACTCCTGAACAGACTCCCAGCTTGGTACGGACTCTTCCCTTCTCCTGGGAGACAGCTGCAAGGTTATAGAAAACTGCATTTCCCTTTACCAGCTCAGCTTCCAACCAACTGTCCTCGTTTGAACAAAAGCCAAAGACCCTTCAAAAAGCTGTTCACTCCCGCTTCAGGTTGGATGACAGCCTGGCCATCACTTACTACCCACTCCCCAGTGACCACCCTGAAGCCTAGTTCCACAAGGTCTCCCAAGCCCTCAACAGGGTTGCTCCAGTAGCCTCAGTGCCACCAGACACAATCAAGATGGAGAATACCCAGCATTTAGCCTGGAACCCACCTCATACTTGCAAGTAGAATGGGCTCCTTGGTGGGGCCACATAATGGAGAGAATGCAATTAAGTGCTCACATTGCATTTTCTCTTCTCTTTCTTTATAGCAATTTGATTATGAAAAACTTGAAAATGAGGAAAAGAGTACAAAGCATACCCATGCCTTCATTTGTTGTCCAGATTCAACTGCTATTAACATTTTGCTGTATTTACTTTCTCTTTCTCATCCCCCATGACACTGCTAAACTGAAAAATAGTTATTGTGATATCTCCAAAATAAAAGGATGGTCTTCCGCATTGACCATTATCTTAGCTGTGAAAACGGTCAGTTCCATATCATCCAGTACTCACTTTTCTCTACTCAGGTTTATATAAATATCCTCAGAATATTTCTTACATATCTTTTAAAAACTAGGACTAATCAATAATGATGCATTATAGTTGATTGTTATGACAGCTGACTCATTTTAAAAAAGAAATAGATATTCTTGATTCTCTTTTAATTTGGATTGATTTCAATGCTTTCCTCTTTTTATCTATAGCAGGGTGATGTATCAACTGTGTTCATCTTATGTGCACAGCTCAGTGCATTTTTCCTCTTGATAAAATTCACTCTTCAAAGCATCCAGTTCAGTAGCTTTTAGTAGAATCACAAGCTTGTGTGACCATAACCACTAATTCCAGAACGTTTTCCTCATTCAAGAGAAACCCCTTAAGCATCAGTTATCACTCTCCACTTCCCCTTCCCCACAGCCTCCACAGCCACCAACCTACTTCCTATTTCTGTGCATCTGTTGTGGATGCTTCATAGTAGTGCATGGCTTCTTTGACTTAGCATAGCATTTTCAAGGATTTTCCAAGTTATAGCCTGCGTCAGATTTCATTCTTATGAATGGTGACATAGTGTACCATTGTATGGACATACCACATTTTGTTGGCTTGTGCACATTTGAGTTGTGTTCACTTTTCAATTGCTATGACTGATGCCATTCTAAACATTCACTTACAAGTTTGTGTGTAGGCAAACGTTTCATTGCTCTTGGATATAGAACTAGAAGTCCAATTGCCATGTCATGTGATGACTTTGCATGTAAATTTTGAGGAAATATCAAACTTTGTTCTGTTAGCAGCTGCCCACTTTACATTCCTGAGCAGTGCATGAGGGGCCACCTTCTACACATCCTTGACAGCATTGGTTAATTGTCTTTTTAAAAATTACATCCATCCTAAGTAGATGTGATGTGGTGACTCATTGTGGTTTTGATTTGCAGTTCCCTACGGATTAATTATGTTGAGCATCTTTTCATGTGCCTATTGGCCATCTTTGGAGAAACGGCTGTTCAGACCCTTTACCCATTATTAAATTGGGTTGTTTTCTTTTGTTGTTGAGTTGTATGAATTTTAAAAATACATTTCAGTGCCTGCCTCTGCAGCACATACACTAAACTTGGAATGATACAGAGAAGATTAGCATGGCCCCTGTGTAAGGATGATACACAAATTCATGAAGCATTCTATATTTTAAAACTCTATGTATATATTCTAGATATAAGTCTTGTGTAGGATATATGATTTATAAAAACATCCTTTCATTCTGTAGATCTTGATCATTTTCTTGATAATGTCTTGCACACACACACACAGAAATTCAGTCTGGTAAAGTCCAGTGTATCTGTTTTTTCTTGTGTGTGTGTGTGTGTGTGTGCTTTAGGTATAAGATCTAAGAAACTATTGACTAATCTAAGGTCATGAAAATTTGCGTCTGTATATCCTTATAATAGTTTTATAATTTTAGGGTTTTTTAATTTTAGTTTTTACATTTAGGTATTTAATCCATTATGAGCTAATTTTTCTGAGCTTGGCTTAAAACTAGGATTCAGCTTTATTATTTTGTGTGTTAGCATCCAGTTGTCCCACATCATTTGTGGAAGAGAATGCACTTTCTCCCATTGAGTGGTCGTAGCACCCTTTCAGAAAAACAATTGACCATAAGTATATGGATTGATTTCTGGATTTGAAATTCTTTTCCATTGATCTCTGTATTCTCTCCATGTCAGCATCACACAGTCTTGGTTACTGTGGCTTTGCAGTAAGTTTTTAAATTGTTCAGTGAGTCCTCTAAATCTGTTCTTCTTTTTAAACATGATTTTGTGTATTCTGGGTCTCTTCCATCCCTGTATGAATTTTAGAATCAGCTCATCTATTTAAGCAACAATCCTGGGATTCTGATAGGGATTGCATTGAATCTGTGGGTCAAATTGATGAGCATTGCTGTCTTAACAGTATTACAGCCTCTGATCTGTGAACCTGGGCATCTTTCCATTTATTTTGATCTTTAATGTCTTTCAGAAATATTCTGTAGCCTTTAGTTGCAAATCTTATACTTAACTTTGTGAAATTTATTCTTACATATTTTATTCCTTTGATGGTATTGCATATGGAATTGACTCTTAATTTCATTTTTCATTGTTTATTGCTAGTGTATAGAAATGCAATAGATTTTTATATTGATTTGTGTCCTGCAGTTTTACTGAGCTCACTAATTCACGCTGATAAAGTTTTCTGGTTTTGTCTTGTCGGATTCCCTAGGATTTGCTATATACAGATTTCCCCTGACTTAAAATGTTTCAGCTTTGTGATGATGCAAAAGCAACACACATTCAGTAGAAACATCCCTTGGAATATTGATCTTTTCTCAGGCTATCAGTATGTGGTACCATCCATCTTGTGCTCCTGGGCAGTGGCAGCAAGTATAGTGCCCAGTCAGCCACTGACTCACAAGGGTGAACAACCGACACTCTGCCGTGTTTGGCAGGTTAGGTGTATTCAGTGCATTTCAAATTGGGATATTTTCAACTTAGGATGGGTTTATTGGGATGTCACACCATTATTATATAAGTCAAGGAACAACACTCTTACATTAATTTATTTTCAGTTGGTCCAGCTTTTCATTTTGGGGATTTGTCATGCTGTTGTGAAATGTCACAATTTGTTGATGGATATTTGAGCTTTTCCAATTTTACCTTTTATGAATAAAGCTGCTATGAGCATTCTTGTCTATCTATTTCTTATCTATTTGTCTAGATAATTAAGGGTGTTTTTTTTTTTTTTTTTTGGAATACAAGGTCCTGCCAAACAGTCTTCCAAAGAACTAACCCCATTGAAGTTCCAGTGTTAACTTCGTGGGGTTTCATTTCTTGCACATGCTTCTCAGCACTGGGTAATGCCACTCTTCTTGACGTCAGCCACTCCAGAGGGTGTGTAGTGAGATCTCGTGCTGTTTTAGTCATTTCCCTGATGACTATTGATGCTGAGCACATGATGGTCATACACATATTGGCCAATTATTTTCTATTTTATGATGTCAAACCTATTTCTAAACTTAGTTGTATTTTTTCTCTTATTGATTTGTGGGGGTACTTTATATATTCTGTGTATGTATCCTTTCTTACCTATGGGATTACAAACACCTTCCTCTAGTTGATAGCCTGTCTTCATTTTCTTTGTGGTATATTCTGGTGAGCAGCTCTTAGTTTTAATGGAATCAAATTTATCAATCTTTTCTTTTATGGTCAGCAATTTTTATTATTTAAGTAATTTTTGCCTATTTCAAAATTATGAAATTATGGCATGCTTGTTTTATGTAAAAGTAGTATTAGATTTACATAAAAGTTGCAAAAATAGTGCAGGGAATTTATCTATACTCGTGTAGCTTCCCCTAATTTTTATTTATTTATTTATTTATTTTTGACAGGCAGAGTGGACAGTGTGAGAGAGAGACAGAGAGAAAGGTCTTCCTTTGCCTTTGGTTCACCCTCCAATGGCCGCCACGGCTGGCGCGCTGCAGCCGGCATACCGCACTGATCCGATGGCAGGAGCCAGGTACTCATCTGGTCTCCCATGGGGTGCAGGGCCCAAGCACCTGGGCCATCCTTCACTGCACTCCCTGGCCACAGCAGAGAGCTGGCCTGGAAGAGGGGCAACCAGGACAGAATCTGGCGCCCCGACTGGGACTAGAACCCAGTGTGCCTGTGCCGCAAGGTGGAGGATTAGCCTAGTGAGCCGCGGCGCCGGCCATAATTTTAATACCTTACAAAACTATAGTACGGTGATCAAAGTAGGAAACAATCATTGTTTTGTTTTAGAAGTTTTATTATCTTTGAAATTACGTCTTTGACCCATTTCAAATTAACTTTGTTTATGATATGATGCAGGGGCCTCTTAGCTGTTGTGTGTGTGTGTGTCTGTGTATGTGTGTAAATATCCCTGTGCTTGTCACCAGTGGCAGGGGGTGGGTGGGTACTGGAGCCAATTTCCTGGATTCTTCTTGGGTTAATATAGAAATAAGAAGCTGGGAAACAAGTTACAAAGAAGCAGATACTTTTATTTTCTGTTTTGCAAAGCGACAGAAAAAACGTCATTGGCCCAGAGTAGCTGAGAAAGAGTGCCCTAGATAGGACACTGGTTTTCAGAAAGTGTACCGGGTTTTTAAGGTCTTGCTGTGTTTGTATGGGGTCCTTCTGTGGGGGCACCTATTAGATGGGGATTTCACATGATGTATGCTCATTGGCCTGGGGCTCATGGACATAGCGGGGGTCTCTTGGAGATAACCTAAATGGGATTTGCTAAGAGCCAGCTTCCTCTTTGGTGGACCCAGGCCCCCTGCTGCTAGTTTTGGGTGGTAGATTACAACTATCTTGAAGATGTCGTCAAAACTACAGGCTCATATGCAGAACAGGATGTTAACAGTAGGGAGAGGTGAGAATAAGTCTTAGAGCAAACCTCCTGGTCACCATTTGCAGCCTGCTTGCACAAGACATTCTACCAATGTCTGAGCAGCCAACAGTTACCCAGCTCCACCGGACAGCCTCAGAGCTGCAGTAACACTTACTGAAAAGCATGTTTGCATATTGAGTCTCTGGACCTTTTATTGAAAATCGTAGTGAGTCTGTTTATGGACTATACTTTGCTTCATTAGCCTGCTTGCTTACTCTTGCATAAATAACATACTGAGTTATTTGTTATAGTGATTCTTAAAATCTGGTGGCATAAATTTTTCAACTTTATTCTGTGAGATTGTCTTTGATATTTCTGTCTTAATCCTGCTGTGTCAGTAGTTCATTGAGCAACACAGTGAATGTTAAAGATGTTAAATCTGAAGGAGTTACTCTTCAAATTGATAGGTCACACCAAGTGTGTAGCAGAACAAACTACCATGGAACAATAACAAATCATAATTACATTCCAGTGACATGTCAAAATATGAAAGAGCGAAAAAGTACTATTACTTATCAAGAGATTAAAAAGGACTGTTTATGAGCAAACAGATCCCAATACAAATCACAGTTCTCAGCAGCAAAAGTAGAGGCAAGAGGCAAATTAAACAATATTTTCAAAGTGGTAAGACCAAGTAATTTTGAATCTAGAATTCTATACCCAGCCAAACTATCAATCAATTTATAAATAGGTTTTATAAAACCTTCTAAATTTTTCCATGCATACATACTTATAGAATGAATAACAAGGGAAATTACAGAATTATAGAATAAAAACTTTTAAGGAAATGAACCCAGAAAGAATTTATGTAAGTTGGGCATTTAGTTCAGTGGTTAAGTCACTGCTTGGCATGTACGCCATTCCATATTGAAGTGCCAGGTTTGAGTCTTGGTTCTGCTTCTTTTTTTAAGATTTATTTATTTATTTGAAAGGTAGAAAGAGATACAGAGAGAGAGAGAAAGAAAGAGAGAGAGAGAGAGAGAAAGATTGATCTTCTATCTGCTGATTCACTCCCCAAATAGCTGCAATGGCTGGGTGAGGCCAGCCTGAAGCCAGGAGCCAGAAGCTTCATCCAGGTCTCCCACGTGGATGCAGGGGCCCAAGTACCTGGGCCATCTTTTATGGCTTTCCCAGGCATATTAGCAAAGAGCTGGATCAGAAGTAGAGCAGAGAGGACTTGAACCAACATGCATATGGGATGCTGACGCTGTAGGTGGAGGCTTAACCTTCTGTGCCCTGCTGGCCCTGCTCCTCTGCTTTTTCAGCTTCTTACTAAAGTGCACCCTAGGAGGCAGCAGGTGATGGCTCAAGCATTTGGGTCCCTGCCACACATGGGGGAAACCCAAATGAAGTTCTAGCCTCCTGGCTTTGGCCTGTCCTGTCCCTAGCTATTGTGGGCATTTGGGGAGTGAATCAGTGGATCAAAGATCTCTGTGTGTCCATGTGTTTCTCTGCCTTTAAAATAAAATTAAAATAAATTTTAAAAAATAATAAAAATTATATAAGTTGAAACATAACTGTGAACTGAGTCACTGGTGAAAGTTATTGTTAAATCTGAATAAGTACGTCTTCAAAAAAAGTGCTAAGATTCCAAACATCAGGATAGGATGTTAGGGATATATGAGAGGATAATTTAAGAATGGTGCAAAGAATCTTGTTTCCTTGGAGATAGAATATAGCTGTTGATTTACTAATTTAAGGTGAGCCAACATGAACGGAGTAAGATTATTTATTGAAAGATAAATACAGCAATACCAAAAGCTAAACAAAAAGTGTGTATTGTAATTCAGCCCATAATTAAGCAGAAACTCTTCTGAAGAATGTAAAGTATGTCAGTCAAGGTTCTGGTGTGAAACATTCACATGACTAATAAAAGAATACTAAACATGTATTGAATGAACTGTTTTCAGAGGCTCAGGAAAGAGGCAGCCCAGAAGGAATGGAAAAGCCCCCAGGGACTGTAGGCAGTGGGGAGCCACTGCCATTTCTGGCCTGGAAAGGTCAGGGAAGGCAAGCTACTGTCAGTACCCAGGGGGAGCCGAGGCCTGTTGCAGGATGCTTGCACCTGTGGCCTTGGGTTCACCATATGAAGGATTTGAGTAATACACATAAAATTTGCCTTTGTTTAAGTTTTCACACGCACACAGTAGTATGGTGCTATGAGTAGGAGAGTGGGAATTAGTGCAAAAGACGCGAGTGCAAATTCTGTACCCCTCCGTAGCTTCCCAGCATTGGGTAGATATCCTCGTTTGTAAAATGGGAACAGTAGCACACGCCCAGCCCAGGGTTAGCACAAATCCTAATAGGGTGCAATGGGAGACCAACTCTATCCTCTGTCCAGCCCTCATCTCAACAATACGGACAGATGGACAGAATGTTACCTTCTAAATGTTTACCAGAAGTGGCTGCTGATCACCATTTAGGACAATCAGGTAGACATTTTACTGTTGATTTAGGGACTTCTTGTGATCTTGGGGGGTTCGTATCAATTCCACCCAAAAGTGGGGTTCCACAAGTTACACAGGTGAAGTTTCTGGCTCTCATGGATTGTGTTAATGTGGCTCTCACAGGGTGATCAGTGCAGCAAGCACTCGAGTAGTGCCCAGAACAGAGCCTGGCACAGGGTGAGCTTACAGGGGTCACTAGGCAGGTGCCACATGATTGTGCCCAACAGTTCACACACATTGAGAAGGCTGAATTTTCTTCCTAAGAGGTGGCCCAATTGTGTGTCAGAGCTGCCAAACTGCTTTCTTGCTCCAGAGACAAGACCAGCGTCTTTGGCCCATCCACAAGGCCCCAGCAGGTGCAGCCTCTCTGCTCTAGCTTCCTCTATATTTTGCTGCTCCCTCCTCACTGGTGTCCCCTCCTTTCTAAGCCTGTGGACCATCTCTCGCCCATGTTTTCTGGCTGAGGCCATAAATGGTCAGATTTAGCTCTAAGCCCCGGCTCCAGGAACGCTTTGTGTTTCTAGCATACCATGATGACAGACTTCCGCTCACTCTCTGCCTTAGCCTTTAACAATGTCATGACTCCTCAATCTGGGGGATAAACAAAGGATCCAGTCAGCCCTACCAGCATCTCCGCTCCTGGATCCTGTGCAGTCAGAGCCAGGCTGCCACGTTGCAAGATCCTACAAGGGACATCAGCACTCCACAACATCTCTTTCTGGAAACGGCATTGCCCAGGAGTGGCTGCTGGTGCTCTGTGGCAGGACTGCTGTGCATCTGGGGGCAGCGTGGCTGGACCTGGGACTGCAGTGACCTAGAGCACCCTGACATCTCTTAAGAGAGCATTTTAGCAGCTGTTGGCAACACCTCATGCATCCCAGGAACTTGGCTGGAAAACCGAATGTGTGAGGCAGGAAGAAGAACAACTTGAGCGGATGGGACCAGCAGGGTGCACAGGAGTGCCTGTGTTGGTTGGGCCAGAGCCCAACATCAGCTGCTCCCTGATGCTGCCCTCTGTCTCCCCTCCCCTGTTATGTCCCTTCCTCCCCTCTCCCCCTGCCCCTTTCTCAGCAGTTCAACCTAGAGAAGCCTACTCTGCGTCCTCTGCAACATGTGCCCCTTGGCCGTGGGCTCCGCCTGGCTCCTGGAGGCAAGGATGCCCCTCTTTCCCTGAGGACTGACAGCTCTCTCCTCGCAAGGAGGGCTAGGCCTGGATATTCAGGGAGATCCCCACGGCAGTGTCCTCTAGGTCTTCTTGTAGATTCTGCTCTGGGGACAGTGTCCTAAGAATTTTTCCTCCAGACCTGCCTCAGGAGTCCTAAAGTCCTAGATAAAGGCAACCTGAAGCCCTATGTGGTCTTATAAGCAAGGAGGGAGTGGGGTTTTGTCGAATGGAGCCACGATGGATGAACAGCCGACTCTCCTCCAACAGCAAGGTCAGCTCTGGTTTTATCTACAACCTTTGAAATGCTAGTGGTAAAAGCCTTTCTTTAGCAAATTAATGTAGAAAGTCACAGTTCCATTCTTTTTAATATCTGATGTTTTGAAACGTATGAGTGAAGTGGACCATTTTTACATATAGACAGTCTCAGATTTACTATAGTTCCACTTTGGATATTTCAGCTTTGCCACAGAGCTAAAGCAATAGAAACTCAGTAGAAACTGCAGTAATTTAAATTGTGCATTTCTCTCAAAGTAGATATGCAGTGATGATATGAGATCAGCAAGGCAAATAGCCAATGTTCCACAGTGTGCCGTGTGGCTCAGCTGCAATGTTCAAGTGTATTACAGGCATATTAGAGTGGGGGGAGACCGGATGGAGCTCCTGGCCCTTGACTTTGGCCTGGTCCAGCCCTGGCTATTGTAGCCATTTGTAGAGTAAACCAGGGACAGAACATCTCTTTCTCTCTCTCTGTCTCTCCATCTCTCTGTCTCTGTCTCTCTCTCTCTCTCTCTCTCTCTCTATATATATATATATGTATATTTCTCTGCCTTTCAAATAAATATTTTTAAAACGAAGCTTAAGTGTATTAAATGCATTTTTGACATACTTTCAACTTACAAGAAGCTTGCCATGCTACCACCCATTGTAAGTCAGCTGCCATCTATAATGATCAGCGTTAGTTCACTTTGTAGCTGGCTTATGGCCCTTAGCCCGCTTTTGTTGATGGGTCCTTTCCTTCATGTGGAGTATGTTATGTTTCTGTGTTAGGTATTTTGGACATGGTAATTTTATATTTTATTTTTTAACCAGATACTTAGGTTTTTAATGTTTATTAATGTTTTTAATGTTTATTATTGATCTATTTATTTATAAGGTGGGGTTGCAGAGAAAGGGAAAGACAGATCTTCTATCTGCTGCTTCACTTGCAGTTGGCCACAATAGCTGGGGCTGAGCTGGAGCCAGGAACTTGGTCGTGGTTTGCCACTTGAGTGGCAGAGGCCAAAGCACTTGGGTCATCATCCAGTGCTTTCTCAGGCCACTATCAGGGAGCTGGGTCAGAAGTGGAGCAGCCAGGACCTGCGCTGGTGCCTAGGGGATGTTGGCATCACAGGTGGCTGCTTAACCCACTATGTCAAAACGCCAGCCCCTATTTTATTTTTATTTTTTTATCTACTTAAAAGGCAGAGTGGTAGAGAGAGAGAGAGAAAGAGAACGAGAACATGGGTGCTTGCATCCTCTAGTCCACCTCCCAAACCCACAAAAGCTGGGACTGGAGTAGGCTGAAATCAGGAGCCCACAACTCCCTCTGGGTTTCTCTTGTGGATTACAGGGCCGCCAGTACCTGAGCCATCATTTGATGCCTCCCAGGAGGCACCAGTAGGAACTTAGAGCAGAAGCAGAATAGTTGGGACTTGAATGGGATGTAGCTGTCCCAAGCGGCAGCTTAGTTCACTGTGCGCAATGCCTGTTTCCCAAACACTTAATTTTTTTTTCTTTTTAAAAAGATTTATTTATTTGTTTATTTTAAAGGCAGAGTTACAGAGAGGCAGAGACAAAGAGAGGCTTTCCATCTGCTGCTTCACTCCCCAAATGGCCACAATAGCCAGAGCAGGACTGATCTGAAGCCAGGAGCCAGGAGCTTCCTCCAGGTTTCCCATGCGGGCCTAGGGGCCCAAGGACTTGGGCCATCTTCTGCTCTCCCAGGCCATAGCAGAGAGCTGGATTGGAAGTGGAGCAGCCGGGACTCAAACCGGCACCCATATGGGATTCCGGCACTGCAGCAGCAGCTTTACCTGCTATGCCACAGCGCCGGCCCTGATACTTAACTCTTACATAGCCAGTTTTATCTTCCTGTATTTTGCTATGCTTGGTATCATGCACAGATGTTTTTCTCCATTATATAATACTGTTTTGTAAACCACCTGTAAATTCTTGCATGTTCATTCCATAGAGGATGCTCTGAACTTGCAGAAGGTACAGGTAGCATACATGGCACAAGCTACAAGTTCATGCACACAGAATGTTACATGTTTTCCTGGGCCTGAACTCATTTGCCACCCTCAGCTTGGTGTTGGGCGATTGAGGAAGAAGGATCCTCTCTGCCACTGGGGACTGTGGGCGTGTCAGGCTTCCTCAGCAGGTCCTGGCTTTCCTCTTGAATGCCTTTCTGGGAGCTCAGGGTCAGGTAGAGGGACAGGTGTCTTCACTGCAGGGCGCTGGTCGTCTGTGTCCTTAGTCTTTGTTCGCTGTGAGCTGCACAGAGGGAGGCAGGGAGAAATCCTTCCACCCTCACCCTGGCCCCCGTCTTCTCCCAGCCCCTGTCCTAAGCAGTGCTCGTGTGCTGGCTGCTGGTGCTCGCATACACACGCCTCCTGCCTGGCTGATGTGCCCTCCGTGTAGCTGCACCCTGGAGCACTCAGCAAACCATGGAACCCATCGAGCGCTTGCTGTGGTTTCTGCAGCAGTTCCCACAGCTCTTGGACATGACCAGGGGCTAAGTTAATGATATTATGTCATCAATCATATTTTTATTATTTTTATTCGTTAGTACATTTGAAGTCCTAGCCTTCATAATGGAACATTATCCACCCCTAAAAAAGAATAAACTGTCATTTGCAGCCAAATAGATGGAAGCAGAGGGCATTATGTTGAGTGAAATACTTCAGACTGAGAAAGTCATGTTCTGTCTCACACGTGGAAGTCAAAAAGAAATATCGATGTGAATGTACAGTAGTGATTGCTGCAGGTTGGGAAAGGTGGAGGCGGGAGGAGAGGGGAGGTTGGATGAGGGGCACGAGCACACAGATAGGTAAAGAGGGGTTAGCGCCAGTGTGGCATGGTGGGATGACAACAGTTCACAGTGACACATTATGTATTTTATGAATAAATCCGGGAGGAGATCCTCAAGGCTTCAGATGCAGCGTAGTGATGAGCATAGTAAAATGTTGATTATCTCGATCAATACACATTGTATACCTTTCCTGAAATATCGTATTGTACCACATACATGTATACAATTATGTCAAAAATGTTATAAAAAATTGAAAGAGATGGAAATTCTAACTAACATAATTTGATCATCACACATCAAATACATGTAAGGAGCTATCACAGTGCACCCCCAAAATATGTACACTTAAAATAGTAATTTAAAAGACAAAACGACCAAGCTCTCTCTATATGTGTGTGTGATACATTTCATGTGTTTTTTCAAAACTGATAGCATCAAGTTTTTCATGCTGCTATTTTTTACTATTTCTATTATCTGCTACATCCTCTTTTTTTTTTCTGATGTCGAATGCATTAAAGGAAGAAAGGAAAATCTTATTCTGAATTTGTCTATTTAGAATCTGCTTTTGACTCTGATTCTTTCCTGTACTTTTTGCAGTGTCTCCTTATATCTTCATTATTCAATATGAGCTTATTTGTTTTGTAACTTCTTAAAGATGACATTTACTCAATTCATTTTTAGCCTTGATTCTTTTCCATTATAAATTTTTAATGCCATAAAGCTCTCTCTAAATATACTACTATAACTGCATCCTACAGTTATGATACATGCTATTTTTATTTCTGTGTCTTTAAACAATCACTATTAAGGGAAAATCAAGTAAATTTTGTTTGTCTTCTTGCAGCTTGACAATCAAAATGATCTTTGTAGTTTAGAAAAAAGGGCCTCATATGGATTTCTCTCCATAATAGTCCAATTACAATTGCTGTTATAATGGGCTACAAATGAAAACTGAAATCATGTTTATATAGCATAAATAGGTCATTAGTATGAAACTTGTTCATGTCTAAAGTTCATATACCAATAATACATGCACTACATTAAAAACTAGATTCATCAAGGAACACTTTGAACAACACTTGAGTCTCTTAAATAGCAGTAACCTCCATAACACTGGTCAAGAGAGATAATTAAAAACACACTTTGAAGGGAATAAAAAACTTCCCAAGTTTCCTGGGATAACTGCAGAATTTGAAATAACTGATCTGTCAGAAGGTTGAATTAACTTTAAAGAAACCCAGGTTACAGGTTACAAAGGTGGCTGGAAAACTCAGCCTGGGATGGCAGGTGTCGGGGAGGATGCCGGTGTCCATGTGAGCTCCCAGAGGGGCTGCAGAGGGGAAGCTTAGATGAGCAGGGCCAGGGAGAGAGCTCCTGGTGAGAAGCCACATGGGGCTCGGCTTGCTGCTCACCTGCCGGGCACCTGGGCTCTCTGTCCTTGACCTGGGGAACTGATTTCTTACTTTTTTTTTTTTTAAGATTGATTTATTTATTTGAAAGAGTTACACAGAGAGAAAAGGAAATGCAGAGAGAGAGAGAGAGAGGTCTTCCATTCACTCGTTCACTTCCCCTGTCGGCCACAACAGCCAGAGCTGTGCTGATCTGAGGCTTGGAACCAGGAGCTTTTTCTGGGTCTCCCACGTGGATGCAGGGGCCCAAGGATTTGGACCATCTCCCGCTGCTTTCCCAGGCCATAGCAGGGAACTGGATTGGAACTAGAGCAGCCAGGACTCGAACTGGCACCCATATGGGATGCCGGCATTGCAGGGGGCGGCTCTACCCGCTACACCACAGCACCCGCCCCGGGAACTGATTTCTTCCTCAAGCCCTGAGACTTTCCATCCACTTGGCGCTCCATCGTGTTCTGGGTTCCAGGAGCTGGATGCGTATTTATCTAGGTAGACTTCTGTAAAGGTGATTCTGGTTCTACCTACGCCTCTTCATAGCCTGAGACTTCTCATGGGCTGCATGCTCTTGGGTCAGGCCAGCAAGCCCTGCAAGATGCTATTCTCTTTTCACGCTGATTGCAAAGGTCTGAACAAACCTAAGAGACTGGAGAAGGCAGTTGCACACATGACTGGCCCCCAGAGGCCCTGGAGGCAGGGGGGGCCCGGCGATGTTGGGCTGCTCAGGCATCACCTCCTACTGTGTCCCAGTGACCAGCGTTGGTTGCTTCCCTTCGCCCTTGCTGAAGTCTGTCACGGACCAAGATCCCCCAGGCCCCGCAGAGCACAGCAAGCTCCACAGGCCGCGTGACAACAGGGACAGAACCTTCCGCAGAACAGTGAAGAACTTGCAGCCCTTTCCACTCACTGCTTTGCTCTCTTTTCACACCTTCTCCCCAGTTTTATTGAGTACAATTGCACCTTCACATTTTATTTGAAAATTTTGAACATAAGGAGTAATACAAAGAATTAACACATGTATGCCCCCATCTAGATACAGCAGTCATTAATATTTTACAGTATTCATTTAATCTGTTTCTACTCACACACAGATATTCTTACACATAGTATAGCACGTATGGATTTTCTATCCATCTGTCTGTCTGTAATCTATCTACCCATCTGGTAAAGCATTTCAAAGTAAGTTACAGCTTTCTGACACCCATCATGTATCTGAAAAGAGCATTCTCTGACATTACCACTTGTCATTATCACACCCAATGAGATTAATAATTCCCCAATGCCAAGTATCCAGGACACATCCAGATAGTCCTGGTGACTCCGACAGTGTATTTGTTTGAACTAGCACAGATCTCACGTCCATTTTATATCCCATTTTTGTGAAGTGACTGATCCAGGCATTTCTTCACTCGTTGTCTTGACTGGCTGTGGTAGTGGTGGTAGTGTTCACAGAACATTCTTCAGTGTTCTGTACGTGAGTATTTTGTCAGATACCAGTATTCAGGTATTGCTTCTGTTCTTTCTGAATTTCTTTATACTTTTTTTTTAATTTTTATTTATTTGAGAGGTAGACCTACAGAGAGAGAGACAGAGAGAAAGGTCTTCTATCCGCTTGTTCATTCCCCATATGGCTGCGATGGCCAGAGCCAGGTGATCCAAAGCCAGGATCCAGGAGCTGCTTCTGGTCTCTCAAATGGGTCCAGGGGACCATGCGCTTGGGCCATCTTCCACTGCATTCCCTGGCCATAGGCAGAAAACTGGATGGGAAGAGGAGCAGTTAGGACCCGAACCTGTGCCCATACGGGATGCCAGCGCTGTGGGCTGAAGCTTAGGCTACTATTTAAAAATGGTATCTGTTGATCAACAGCAGTTCTTAATTTTACGGAAATCTAATTTACTACAAATTTTTTCTTCTGGTTAATGTTTAGGAAGACTGGCTTAATAGCTTTGTCCATTCCAAGGCTGTACAGGCCGTATTTTTGTCTTTGAGCTTTATTGTTCCCTTTCATAGTTAGGCCTGTGATCCTTCTCACATTAATTTTTGAAATGTGTTGATCCTAGCTTTTTGAATAACTTGGTCTATTTTAGTAAGTGTTCCTATGTTCTCAAAAATTCTGAGATTTTGGGGTATAATGTTCTATATATGTTATTTAGGTCAAGTTGAATAATCATTTTGTTCAAACATTCTGTATTATGATTTTCAGATGTTATATTTCATCATTTGTTGAATTAAAATCTCCAACTATGATTATGAATTATTCTATTTCTCCTTTTATTTCTGTTGATTTTGCCTTGTATTTGAAAAATGTGATATTAAATGTTTACAAGTTTAGAATTAATTAAATCTTGTTGATGATTTTCCTTTCTTATATTTAAAAATGTCCTACTTGATATCTTTCAGTACTTCTTGCACTGAAGTCTATTTTGTCTGATAATAATATAACCTACTCTACTTTTATTTGGGTTGGTGTTTGCTTTTCTTTTCTATCACTTTATGTCCTTACATTCAAGGTCTCTCCTACACAGCAGACAGATGGTTTATGTTTTTTTAAATCCAGTCTGAGAGTCTGTCTTTTCATTGGATTATTTATTCCATTCCTATTTAACATAATCAGTGCTATCATTGTATCAAAGTCCATCTTCTCACAATTTCTGGCTTTTTTTACCCTCCTGCTCTTTGTTCCTCTATTCTTCCTTTCCTGACGACTTTTACGATGTTCACAGTACTTTTTATTCCACTGTATGCATTGTTCTTTTAGGTGTTGCCTTAGAGATTAAATATGTACCCTTCCCATTGATTATAGCCTACTTTATATTAGCATTTTTATCAATTTCAAACCAGGCATGAGTCCTCCTCCAATTTGAGCTGAGTTCTCCCTCCGTCTCGTGCCCACGTTGGAAGATGCTCCTTGTGTTCAGCGTGGAGCCACGCGGGACGTCACTGTTTTCGTCTGGTGCTGTCACAATGTCACGCATTCCCTTTCCAGCGCTCCTCTTTCCTTCCCAGGTTTCCATGCCCAGAATCATTTTCCTTCGGCCTGAAGTTGTTTTCCTCAGTGCCTCTTGAGTCGTGAACAATTCTTTCAGTTGGTATTTGCCTAGAAATATCTTTATTGTGTTTTCTTTTATAAAGGATATTTTGCTGGCTCTCTTTGCTAGGTTGGTTCATTTTTGCTCTTTCCTGTACCGTCTCATTCCATTTTTCTTTCCCCTGGTGGAATTCTGGGTCAGAAGGCAGGCAGATGTACACACTTTAAACAACTTTCAGAAGACAATCAAAGAGTTATGGACACCCTCACCGACACATTCACTATATTGCTGTTAAAATTATTTATTGATTCTATAGCATGAGAAGACAGTAGGTGTAAGACTGGTTTTTTGGCCAGCGCTGCAGCTCACTTGGCTAATCCTCCGCCTGCGGTGCTGGCACTCCAGGTTCTAGTCCCAGTCGGGGCACCGGATTCTGTCCTGGGTGCTCCTCTTCCAGGCCAGCTCTCTGCTGTGGCCCGGGAAGGCAGCGGAGGATGGCCCAGGTCCTTGGGCCCTGCACCCGCATTGACCAGGAGGGAGCACCTGGCTCCTGGCTTCGGATTGGCACAGCGCGCTGGCAATAATGGCCATTTAGGGGGTGAACCAACGGAAAGGAAGACCTTTCTGTCTGTCTGTCTCTCACTGTCTAACTCTGCCTGAAAAAAAAAAAAAAAAAAGACTAGTTTTTTGAAGTTTATTGGTATTATAAGCCCAAAAATTTTGTAAATTTACTCTCAAGCACACAAGTTCATTACAGAGTTTTGTAATTGTCCACTTGATCAAGTTTATTAACCATGTGGTTCAAATCTTTGGTGTCTTTAACTAAAATGTTTTGTTCATCTGCTCTCTTAGTTACTTAAAGAATGTGTGTTGGTTGTACAGATTTAATCAAGGTCAGCATTATTTCTATCTTTTTGAGAGTTTTAGAAATTACACGAGTAGAAATTTGTCAGACCTTTTCTGTCATCTTATATTAATCATTTTGTTATCTCATGTAGTCGAATAATGTCCTGAATTTTGTTGAATCATTCTTGCATTTGCTGAGATAAACTAAATCTGATCAGTTTTTTACATTGTAATACATTTTGCATTTGCCTTGTCAGGATGTTATTTAGAATATTTTACATGAGAGAAAAATAACCTAGATAGGTTTTCTTGTGTTTATCAGTTTTGAGTTCAAGGTAATAATAGCCACAAAAAATAACGTTTCATAGCTTTGCCTTTTTTTTTTTATTTGACAGGTAGAGATACAGACAGTGAGAGAGAGAGACAGAGAGAAAGGTCTTCCTTCCGTTGGTTCACCCCTAAATGACCGCCATGGCCAGTGCTGCGCCGATCCGAAGCCAGGAGCCAGGTGCTTCCTCCTGGTCTCCTACGCGGGTGCAGGAGCCCAAGCACTCGGGCCATCCTCCACTGCCTTCCCAGGCCACAGCAGAGAGCTGGACTGGAAGAGGAGCAACCGGGACTAGAACCCAGTGCCTATATGGGATGCTGGTGCCTCGGGCAGAGGATTAACCAAGTGAGCCATGGCACCAGCCCCAGCTTTGCTTTTTAAAAAAGATTCTCTAGAGGATATTTATAAGCAAGTTTGGGATGTTCACCTGTAAAACTAATTGTGCGTAAGACCACTTTGGAGTTTTAAGTGAACCATCATTTTACGTATCAAATTTATTTGTGTATTGGTAGTTCGAAATTTCTTTTGTAGTTGCATATTTTATTTCTATAATTCTTCTCTTATTTTCTTCAACCAGTCTCCCCAGTGTTTCACTCTTTTTTTTTTTTCAATGAAATAATATCTGATTTCTTAAAACACTCTTCTTCATTATTCTGTAATTCTGTATTCGTGCATTTCAGCCTTTGTACAGAGTTCATGGAAAAATAGAGTTAAAAGATATGCTTATTTGGGGGCAAAATATTTAAATTTTTATTTCATATGAAAGGTAGAGAGACAGATACAAATGGAGAAAGATCTTCCATCCTCTGATAGCACCTGGGGCTGGGCCAGGCTAACGGCAAGAGCCAGGAGCTCAGTCCGTGTCTCTGACTTGGGTGGCAGGGACACAAGGACTGTGCCATCACCTGCTACTTCCCAGGGTGTGCATTAGCAGGAAACTGGATTGGAAGAAGAGTCGCTGGAACTTGGACCAGGCGCCCTTTGAGGAGATGCAAGCATCCCGAGCAGCGAGATAAACACTGCCACTTGCCTGACCCTGGCACGCACACACACTGTCCGTGCATGCTTCTTCATAGTGGCCATCATTATGAACTCCAGGAAGACTCCTCATGTGCATGTATTTCAAAACTGCACCAAAAAAAAAAAAAAAAAAAAGGCTATGACTTGTAACTCCATTTTTCCATGTGTTTTGTGAAATACTCGATTTCCCCCTTTCATTTTGTTTCCATTGATATTTTCCTAATTTCAGCTGATATATCTCTCTGTCTTTGTCCTCTCTCCCCTCTCCCCTCTATCTCTTTGTTCCTCTCCCCCTCCCTCTTCCTCTCTCTGCTTTGTAATAAACCGAAAAGGTATGCCTTTCCTCTGGAATGCATACCCATTTAACAGGCTGAGAAGTCCTTGTGAGAACAGCTTCCCCCACCCTGCCACTGGGGCGTTAGAACAAGAATCCTGCTATGCAGCTCCTTCCTGGACCAGGGTCAAGGTCCTCCTTAGCGTTTAGCACAGGGCTTAGCGTTTGGGCACTGATTCATCCTCTCAAACCATTGATCACATCACCATCCACATGTACCCAACACCCACCACCACCTGCTGTGGACATAAGGAACCCATGGCGTGACCCTCCTTTGTGAACCCGAGGCCCTAGGTACAAACACCCCTCACAGACCTCTGGCTCCATGATATGTCTAAACCCCCCTCTGTATCACTCTCAGTAGGAATTGAGGGAACCAGGGGATCTGGTGAGATAGTCTTACAGATAAAATGCAACTCTAACCATTCAGCTACAGCAGCTGTACTGGCAATGTCTGGCTAACAGACCTGCAGAATGCCTTAGAATTCTGTCTAAATTCAGAGTTCATGTTGGAGCTCAGCGGGGCATTTCAGAGGTCACATCACCCTCCAGAGCCACTTCCCTTGAGAAGCACAGTATATTGGTATTTCTGTGGCTCAGGATGGTTAGAAGAGTGGGGAGCAGGGAGCAGACCTTGTGCCAAACATGCGCACTAAACCACAGTCACAGTGGAAACAGGAGGCAGGCGTTTGGCATAGCAGTTAGGACCTCGCGTGGCACTCTAGCAGCTCCTGTTGGAGTGCCAGGTTTGTGTTCTGCACCTGCTTCCAGCCCAGGCTCCTGCTAATGTGCACCCTGGGAGGCAGCAGGTGATGCCCCAGAACTGGGTTCCCTGCAACACACTTGGGAGATCTGGATTGTGTTCTGGGCTCCTGGATTTAGCCTGGCCCAGCCCAGTCCCAGCTGTTGCATTGTTTAGGGAATAAACCAGCCGATGGAAAATCTCTGTGTCTCTCTGCCTCTCAAATAGATGAAAATAATTAATTAAATTCTAAAAAGTAGACACGGGCAGGTGTTTGGCCTAGCTGTTAAAATACCCCTGTCCCACATCTGAGTGCCTGGGTTCAATTCCCAGCTCCAGCTTCTTGTCATTGTGGACCCTTGGGAGACAGCAGTGATACCTCAAGTAACTGGGCTCCTCTCACCCACATGAGAGACGCAAATTAAGTTTCTTTCTCCTGGCTTCAGCATAGTCCCACCCCAGACAGTGTGGATGCTTGGGGTGTGAACCAGCGAATACATAAACAGTAACTGAAAACAGAGGTATGGTAGCTTTGGGATCCGCAAGGAGAGAAGGCCCACACTTCCGGGAATGGAGAGTCCCTACCCACACTTCCGGGGAAGAAAAGTCCTTGTCAAGGTCCCCCGGGTGCCTAAAAGTTAACCAGTGAGGATCAGACCCGCCTCAACCTTTAGCCCCCATGCCCTGTATCTATAAAAGGAGCCCTTCCAACCTCTGACGGGCAACTTCCCCAGCCCCTGCTCTGTTGAGACCGGTGAACCTCGCCAGGGAGTGGAATTCCAATAAAAGCTTGCAGATTGGCCGGTGCTGCGGCTCACTAGGCTAATCCTCTGCCTGCGGCACCAGCACCCTGGGTTCTAGTCCCGGTTGGGGTGCTGGATTCTGTCCCAGTTGCTCCTCTTCCAGTCCAGCTCTCTGCTGTGGCCCGGGAGTGCAGTGGAGGATGGCCCAAGTGCTTGGGCCCTGCACCCGCATGGGAGACCAGGAGAAGCACCTGGCTCCTGGCCTCGGATCAGCGCGGTGCGCCAGCTGCAGCACGGCGGCCACGGTGGCCGTTGGGGGGTGAACCAATGGAAAAGGAAGACCTTTCTCTCTGTCTCTTGTCTCTCACTGTCCACTCTGCCTGTCAGGAAAAAAAAAAAAAAGCTTGCAGATTAATTGATTCATCTGGCTGGGAAGATTTGTTACACACCAGACACCTTGCAAGGTAGATGTGTGTAAACGGTGGAGCCGAGGCTAGGGCTCAGCCTGTCGCCCACAGCTATGTGTCCTTTCACCCCAGTGGCCTCTCTGGTCCCTGACAAGTTGTAGAGCTCACCTTCCAAGGAGGGAGGGGATATTTAGACATTTAACCCACTTCTAAACTCTAGGTGTTCCTAAGCCAATCTTTCAGGGTTTCCACTTTCTAGTACGTGGTATTTCACTTCAAATTAGCCTTTGTTTCTGCAGTTACTGTGTTTCAAAGGATGCATTCTACAGTGACTGTAATCACTAAAGTATATGGAAAGCTGGTGTCCCCTGTCCTACTGTCCTATGTAGAATGTGAAGCTAGATACACTGAAAATAGGACACCATGAGTAAACTTTGGCCTCTGAAGGTTTTAGTCTTAGGTCTGGTCGTGCTGCTTTAGGAGAAATGTTGGTAGGTGTTGGAGGTTACTTCTTGGCTACTCCGATGGTATCACCAGGACAGAGTCCCTGAGCCCTGACGGCTACAGGGCCTGAGCCTGTGGAGGCTGGGTCTAGAATGTTTGGGCTTGGCACCACCCACCTCTGGCTGCCCCAGTTCCCCACGTGGAGTTTCAGGTCAGCCCAGCATGCAATGCAGAGATAAAAAAATACGGTTGCTGCTGCCTTCCCCAGAGAGCAGGGCCCAGCGCAGTAGAAGAGTCCAGGGTACCCTGTACTTACTTCCCTTCTGCACGGGCTTCTAACTCAGCTTCCCCACTCACATTCCATCTCCCTGGAGCTTGGAACCCAGCCACCAGGACAGTCCACAGACAAGACCCCTTGGCAGCTCCTCTTGGCCCCATTGGCTGATCAGTGCTGGGGAAGCTGTTTTGCCAAATGCCCACTGCTGGCTGGCAGTGCCCTGCTCCACTTTGAGGGGCTCACACACCCTAGGGTAGGGTAGGGGCAACTCACAAGGGCAGGACATGAAGGGGACAGACCTCTTCTAGCACCTGGAGCCTGGTCACACACGTTTGCTCTTGTACCAGTGAACTACATTTCCAGACTCCCTTGCCCAGCAGCTTCCTGGCAGGTTCAGCCAATGGGAAGTACTTGTAAGGGATCAGCTGGTAGGAAGGTCAGAAGCCAGAAGCTTTCTCCATTCTTTCTTTGTGTGTGTGTGTGTGTGTGTGTGACTACTTATTTATTTTCTTCTACTTGAAAGGCAGAGAGAGAGAAAGAGAAAGAGAGAAAGAGAGAGAGAAAGAGAGAGAGAGAAAGCGAAAGCGAAAGAGAAAAAGAGAAAGAGATTGATCTTACACCCTCAGGTTCACTTCTCAAGTGCTGCAACAGCCAGGGCTGGGTCAGGCC
The DNA here is from genome assembly GCF_051225735.1 of Oryctolagus cuniculus. Classification (NCBI taxonomy): domain Eukaryota; kingdom Metazoa; phylum Chordata; class Mammalia; order Lagomorpha; family Leporidae; genus Oryctolagus; species Oryctolagus cuniculus. The sequence continues at coordinate 111,440,799 of NC_142876.1, forward strand.
AAATACAGTAGCTCAGAACTCCTTCTGGATATCTCATGTGAGTGGCAGGCACTGAGACACATGACCCATTGTCCCAGGCACAGTAGCAGAAATCTAGATTGAAAATGAGCAGCCAGGACTTGAACCAGCATTCTGACATGGAATGGGGGTGTCCCAAGCAATGGCTTAACATGCTGCACCACAGAATCCAGTTTCGGGCTTCCCAGGGAAGTTGTGCTCTGGTCTGGCTCCCTCCTGAAGCCCTGGATTTTGGGTTCTGCTGCATCACTTCCTCCTGTCCTCCCTTTGGCCCTTCCTACTGTTGCGCACTCCTGAGTTCCCTCACCATCCCCTGTCACCAGTCCTCTGAATTAAATTCCTTTGTTTATAAGACCTCCGGGCAGGGGGCTGTTTCCTGGGATGGGCTGTGCCACATGGAGATGCCAGGGCCATCCCCTAGGAGGATGCTGTGCTGAAGCAATGGTGCAGGCCACCGCAGCTTGGTGGTTTCCGGAACTCCTGCCTCCTACCTGGCCATAGCTATTCACCATTCACTGCAGTGTAGGCTGTGGAGGTGGGAAAAGGTCCCACAGGGTGGGGCTGGTGCGGTGGTGTAGTGGGCTAAGCCTCCACCTGTGGCACCAGCATCCCATATGTGCACTGGTTCGTGTCCTGGATGCTGCACGTCTGATCCAGCTCTCTGCTATGGCCTGGGAAAGCAGTAGCTGGCCAAAGTCCTTGGGTGTCTTGCACCTGCATGGAAAACTCAGAAGTTCCTAGCAACTGACATTGGAACAGCCTAACTCCGGCCATTGCAGCCATTTGGGGAGTGAACCAGAGGATGAAGAACCTTTCTCTCTCTGTCTCTCCCTTTCTCTGTAACTCTACCTCTCAAATAACAAAATAAATACAACCGTTAAGAAAAAAATAGTCCCACTAGGAAGGGGGAAGTTGGGCAACTGGGCTCAGCTTCGTGCCCAGCAAATGGAGAGCATGAACAACTCCAGCTAGAGACCCATAGGAAGCACCTGTGTAGGGAAGGTGATGACACAGGGTTTTTCACCAGTGGGTGCTGGAAAGAGACTATTCGGGAATTTAGGCTTGGGTTGGGCAATTTGGCAGCAGCTAAAAAGAAGCTGGGGTCCCGCCCTGTGATGGTGAATTTAACCCTCACAAGTTGGAGCACAAGGGGCCTCATTTTCCAGCTGAAGAAGCTAAGGCCTCTGCCAAAACTTTACACCAGGAGTGCCAGAGCTGACCTCCACCTCAGGCACCTGGCTCTAGATTCTGCTCTCTGACCATTGCTCCACATGACTAGGTAGGCTCAGCTCTGTGTCCATTGCCCCACTATTGTCCCAGGTTTTCCTCTCCCAGCAGGATCACCTGCTCATCCCTGGCTCCATGCTTTGCCTGCAGTTGCCACTGCCTAGAATGGCTTTCCTTCCTTTACCCATACCATGCACATATGGTGATGTTGGTGATGGCTGCTGACATGCGTGGAGCACTCACTGTGTGCCAATACTAAGACCTTGTGTGAAGTAGTCCCTTAGTCGGCATTATAGTTTACTTGGTAGGTATTACTGTAGCCATTTTACAGATAGGGAAACAAAGTCACACCATGCCCCCCCCCCCGGGAGTGATAGTGAAGCACCCCTGCCCTTCCCAGAAGATTGGTATGAGGGAGGCCCGCTGGGGAGGATGGGTTTCCATTTATACCTGGCTGTAGCAACCAGGTGATTCTCCCTTCCCACCATCGATTTGCTGTCAGGAGGCCAGTTAAAACAGAAAGCTTAAGTAACACAAGTGTCTTGTAACATAATACCCCAAATGTCCAAATGAAATTCACCTGTGCCAAAACCCAAACAATCCCAATCTAATAATAAATTACATTCAGTAAACAACACCGAGTTAACATGGATGTTTAGAGTTACCTGAGCCTTTAAGTCAACCACATAAAAATGCCTCAATGAGCAATTAAGGATACACTCAAAACAAATAGCCCCAAACAAGAATAGTGTCTGCAAATACTAGCTGATAGAATAAAAAAGGGAGAAAACGATCCAACATGGGAAGCGAGATACACAGCAGACTCATAGAATGGCAGATGTCCTAAACAGCACTCTGGCCTCAGAATCAGCCCTTAAGGCATGCGGATCCGGCTGAAAAGCCCATGAGAGTATTTTAGGCATGGAAAGCCAAGACACTCTGGGAAAAAAAAAAAAAGAAAGAAAAAAAAAACCTAAATGAAAGATCTCCACGAATGAGATCCCAGTGGAAAGAACGGGTCATCAAAGAAGGAGGTACCTTTCTCTGAAGGGAGGAGAGACCTTCCACTTTGACCATGGCCTTGTCTAAATATGATCAGAGTCGGTGAACTCAGGGGGCTTCCATAGCCTTGGCAGCTCATGACAAGAGCCTAGGGTGATTCCTGATGCCATAAACAAGAGTGTCAATTTGTTAAGTCAACAACAGGAGTCACTGTGCACTTATTCCTCATGTAAGATCTCTGTCCTTAGTGTGCTGTACATTGAAATTTAATGCTGTAACTAGTACTCAAACAGTATTTTTCACTTTATGTTTCTGTGTGGGTGCAAACTGTTGAAATCTTTACTTAATGTATGCTAAACTGATCTTCTGTATATAAAGAGAATTGAAAATGAATCTTGATGTGAATGGAAGGGGAGAGGGAGTGGGAAAGGGGAGGGTTGCGGGTGGGAGGGAAGTTATGGGGCGGGGAAGCCATTATAATCCATAAGCTGTACTTTTTGGAAATTTATATTCATCAAATAAAAGTTAAAAAAATTAAAAATTTTTTTAAAAAAAGCTTTTAAAGACACCGTTAAAAAAATAGCCCCAGCAAAGAACTAGAAGATATAATGAATAATTTGGGAATTTTAGAACTGTAATAAACAGCAACTGAAAATTTTTAACTTAATAGGTTCAACAATAAAATGGCGAGAACAAATAATTAATGAACTGAAGGTAAAGCAATAAAAGCTGCCCAGGTTGAACAATGGTTAAAGGAAAGAAAATGAATAGAAACTTAGGAACCTAGGGGTCTATGGCAAAAGGTCTAACATTTGGATCATGAGAATTCCAGAAAAGGAGAAAGAAGGTAGAGGTGAGAAAGATATCAGAGAGATATGGGCTAGAAATTTTTTAAGTTTACAAAAGACATAAATATAAATTCAAGAAGCTCAGCACCCCCCAAATGGGATAAACATAAAGAAATCCACACCAAAAAGCATCATCTGAAAATTGAGGATGAAGAAAAAAATCTTGAAAGCAGTAAGAGAAACAATGTACATGATGTGTTCTGAGAGAAAGAAAAACAGTTTTTTTAAATTCTCAACACTTAATACAAAATTTCAGTCTTAGTCATCAAAATTCATGAGAAGTTGTCCCACCAACAGCCAGTTCTCCAGCAGACACCAACGAAGTGTCCTATAATTTAACTCAGTTCTAATGACTCTGCCTACTTGGAGGTAGTTTCAGATCCCCCAGGTTGAGGGCTCAGTCCCACAAAGGAGTGGCTTGTCACCTATACTTCTGATTCACCTGCTAAAATTGGGGATGCCCTTGACCCCTCCTTGCATTTGATTAATTTGCTGGAATGGCTTGCACAGCTCAAAAACATTTGACTTGCATTCACCTTGTTAGAGAGGATATCACAGTAGCTATGAATGAGCATCAGATGAAGAGATGTAGAGGGCAGGACATGTGGGAGGTGCACTGCTCTCCAGGCAAGTCCATGTGTCCAGCAGCCCAGAAGCCCCCTGTCCTTCGAGATTTTCATGGAGGCTTCATCATGTAGGCACAATAGATTAAGTCATAGCCGCAAGTCCCAACCCTCTAGTCACCTGATTGGTTCCCTTGGCAACCAGCCCCCATCCTGAAGCTATCCAGGAGGCCACCAGGAGTAGCCTGCTTAGAACAAAAAAATGTTCCTATCTTCCAGGAAATGTCAAGAAACTTAGGGTCTCTGTAACAGTAGTCAAGAGTGAAATACCAAATGTTATACTGGAGATTCCCCTAGCATCACTTTATGTAGGTTTCAGGAACCAGAGACCTGGGACAGGAGCCAATATATGTATTTGCTATTTTATCACAATATCACCTAGAATTTCTCATCAGAAACCCGGGTGCCTGGAAGAAAATGGCATAATTTTCTTAATTGCTGAAAAGAAAAGAAATGTCAACCCAACTCCTATGCCCAGTGAGAATACCCTTCTGAGAGGAAGGGAAAATCGAGACATTCTTATATAGAGGAGATAAGAGAATCAGTTGCTGGAAGATCTGCCCTCTGAGAATGGCCGAAGAAAAGGAATGGCTGGACAGGAAAGATAGGATGCACACAGAGTCTGTGGAACAGGAGCAAGGAAGGGTGAAAAGATGGCAAGTGCCGTCAGCTTTACTCCTCTTGAGTTTCCTAGATTGTGTTCGACAGTTGAAGTGCCAAGTGTAAGGTGGATGTGGTGTTCAGTGAACATGGGAAATACTTAAGGCATTTGTATTTTTAACAAGGGAGAATAAGGTTTCTACAATGCACTCGAACTGGTGATAAAAAGCATAATGTTAATTTCTACTTTGCACTCAAACTGGTAAAATGTTGATACTAGTAGGTGGTTAACTTTAAAAAAATATATAAGATCTAGAACAAGCACTAAAAACACTACACAAAGAGATCCACTCACAAACACTGTAGACAAATCAAAATGGAATTGTAAAAGCATTTCAGTAACCCCTGGGAAGACAGTGAAAGAGAAGTGAAAAACAGAAGAAACCAATAATAGAATGAAAGGTTTAACTCCCAGCATATGAATAATTACATTAAATGTAAACAACCTCATGCGGTGCTATATGAATATGTCAAAATGAGTAAAATGTCAGAATGAGTAAATTGTAGATAATGGAGCACAGATGAATGGTTGCCAGGAATTAGGAATGGTAGACAAGGCTGGAGAGTGGGGCTGGTGTGGCTCTAAAGGTGTTGTAAGCCAGGGATTGTTGCAGGGAGAAAATGGTTCTGCATCCTGACTGTGGTGGTGACAGCACAGATCTACACATGCGGTCGGTGATGAAACATCGTAGACCTTTACACACGCATTGTGCCGATTTCAGCTTCAGTCTGATACTGTACTGTAGTAAGGGCAAGATGTCGCCGTTGGGAGAAAATGGGTGAAAGTGCTTGAGACCACTCTGTATGATCTTTGCAATCTCCTGTTATTCCTAATAATTTCAGAAATTTTAAAATTTGTGACTTACACATTTTTAAAGGCTAATATGTGCCTGCTGTGTAAGGAAGAGATCGTGTGTGAATGCTTGGGCATGACATCCAAGAAAACGTGATGTCACCTTGTCCATTATGAAAGGGTTTGGACTGAGAAATAAGATCAGAGCTATTGCCATGCAAAAAACAGGGCAAAGAATAGAGGTCACATTCACTCGCGTTCGTTGCACATTAAAGTCCTGCAAACATCCTTTGTGTTTATATGCAAGATGAATTAGCTTCCAGGCTTCAGTAGCTCTACGCTGTTTCCTCCTCTCCAAGCATCCAATGGGACATGGGTGGACAGGCAATCCAAGGGCAGTTCTCCACTGGGAAGGATGGCTGGCACTGTGTGCGGCGTTTAGCTTCTGTGCTTCCTGCCCTTGAAAAGTCAGTAGCGCTGTGCAAACATCACGTCGATGGGGAAGGCCCAGAAGGTTGCCGAGTTGCCCCTCGAGAGGAACAGCATCTCCAGAGAGTCTCTGTGCAGAAGCAGAAGCCTGGCTCCCCCGGGGGTCACTGCACCGTGGTCCTGGCCAGCGATGCCAGCTTCTCTCCTGTGTTCTGCTTGCTTCTTGCTCCTCGCTGTCCTCCACACCACCACCGTTTGAGGGTCGCTTGAGACTAAGCTGCTGCTGCTCTTGGCATGGTCATTGTCCTTGTTCCTGGTGGTTTACAGTGGGCCTGGCAGCTCCCTCACCACTTCTCCTGCCCTATCTCTCTGTGATTTCAACATCCCGATGGATACGCCTCCTGTCCCTCACATTTGGTTCTTTACCTTCTCTCTGCCATCCTTCTTCTTTTCTTCCCTACCTCTACCACCTACTGTGGCCAAACCTAGACGGGTCATCAACCAATAACTGAACCCGTTCCTAAATGAATCCAGGGCACTCCCTTTCCCAATTAGTAATCCCTGCCTTTCCAATTCACTTTGTCTAGTACCTTCCATTCCGGCGATTATTTGCCTCATTCAGAACTCCACTTTACTGAACCTGCCGTCTCTTCAGAATCCCTGTCACCTTCTCAGGTCCTCATTACTCCCCTTATATCCCAGGAGCCAGCACACTCTTTAAAACTCCTTCAGGTCCTTCATCTCCCTCTCTCTGTTTCTAGCTCATTTGGAGAAATCCAACCTTGGCAGGATCCAAGACCTGCAGCTGGAGAAAGACCCACTGGTGTGCTGACTGGTCTCATCTAAGTGATGATCACTGACCTCAAGTGGTCAGACTCTATTTCCTGGTCCGTTTACCTTCCTGCTCATCTATACCTGTGGCTTCTCTCTCTCTCTCTCTCTCTCTCTCTCTCTCTCTCTCTCTCTCTCTCAGCTGTTAATGGACTTCACCTCCTGCAGTGCTTCCTTCCTGTCCTTTGTCAAGGTCTCCCCACACCACCAGCTGCTGCACATCAGCATAAAAACAACCTGGACGCTGTGCTAGCTCAACCTTCCCTTGGCCTCTCCTCTTCCTCCAGCATCTTACTCCCTGTTTCCCAAAACCTTTTTAGAAAATTCTCCTGGAAGAATTTCCATAATCCTTGTCTCTGCTTCCTCTCCTTCCGTTCTCCTTTATTTGACTTATTTTTAAAAGTTTTTAGAAGATTTTTGAGCTAAGTTTAGATTTACAGAAGGGTTGCAAAAATAGTACAGAGAATTTCAGTGTACCCTTCACACAGCTTTCCCCAATGTTAACATCCAATATGACCCATTCTTTTTCAAACTGAATCTAATAAGACCTTGTAACTCCACCAAAACTATTCTCATCAAAGTCACATATGACCTCAACCATCTCCAACCCAAAGCTAGCCCTTGGCTTACTCTGTTCACAGCATAGGCACAGTAATGCTCTCCTGAGACACTTTGATGCCCTTGGTTCTCTGCTCATTCACTCGTTCCTTCCCATACTCTGCATGCCTCACCGTTGGAGAACCTCAGACCTCAGGCTGTGACCTGCTGCCTCATCTCATGATGCTTGCTTCCTAAGGAAACACATCTATTTGACACCTTAAAAAAAGTGTATATGCTGTGGAGTCTGGAGTTTGCGTCTCTGGCCCCTCGAGGCTCACATCCAGCTGCCTGTAAGCAACTGATTGACTGAAGAGGTGACCTCAAAACCCACGGAGTTCTGGGTTTTCCTGCTTCTCCTGGAACCGCTGCTGTGTTTATAGATGAAGCTCTGTACGTCGAGATGCTTAGACCAAATGCCTTTGTGCCATCTCCGGCATGCCCTGCAGCCAGTTTTATCTCCACCCTCAGAATTTATCCATCGCTTATCTCCTTCGCAGCTCTAACTTTGCTAAAACATCTGCTACAGGTCAGATGTGATGCAGCCTTGCCAAAATCTACGTTGAAGGGGCTGGAGTGGGTCCTTTTCATGTCTACTCTGTAATGCCATTTGATTCTAAGGCCACTTCTGAAATGGATTTGGTAAGAGAGCCCAACAAAAAGAAAGGGCTCTGGTTTGTCAGTATTGCATTTGCCAAGATGAGAAAGACTGGTAATATTGAGTATCAGGGTGAAGGTGGGAAAACTGCTGTACTCCTTCCCTGGCAGAGGCAGACACTGACCCAGCCTCTCGGTGGGCAGTTTGGCAGTAGGTGGCCAAGTCCCAGAGCGTGCACTCCCACCTCCGCCCCGCAAGCTCTTCTCTGCGTCGGCCGGGCATTCCGAGTGTGGAAGAGGAGCTTTGGTGGAAGGGGACTTCTCTCGAGGTGCTCGTGCGGTGGGGCAGGGCAAGGATTTGGAGCTGGTTCTGCAGGCAGGCTGGGGCTGGGTGAGGACACAGGCTCCTAACCAGTCTCTCCAGTCTTCCATCTTCCTTCCTTTGAGGAGCCTCAGATTCTCACTGTGAGGGACCGAATCCGCTCCTGAAACGTGACTGTCAGTTGCAGCGTGTCGGCGTACGTGCACTGCCAGCTGGGGAAGGGGCTTGTTGTAGTGATCAAGAGCCAGCAGGAGAGGAGAGGCAGGCCGTGCTGGAACAGGGACTGATAGGTAGCCCAGCTATGGGGGAGGACGAGGTTAGCCTTGGCTAGCTTCACTCCTTCACACCCCTCCCAAAGCTGCTCTCTGTCTCCCGGCTGAGCCTCTGGGAGGTGGTTCTTCAGTGCTGAACTGTTCTCTAAGGAGGATGCCGCAGTCTTCTATCTCCAGGTGGCACACAGTCCCGGCTCAGTGCTGCTCCCTGGCCCAGAGGCACAGGCCTTCTCACAGACTCTGTGTCAGCCGGTTGCCACGGCAGCCCAAGCCTGCAACTTTGCTTCAGCCTGTGCTGACTCAGCACCTGGAGCTCTTACCAGGGACTGGGGCCAAACTCTGTCACATGAGGCGAGCAGGGCCAGGCCACCTGGCTGTGTCTCAGAGAAAGGGTGGGGACCATGGGACTGACAAAACTGTCAAAGGGCTCCCCTTCCCCAAGACATTCAGAGGAGAGGAGCTGGCTGGATTGATGCAGTGATCAGAATTGAGTTGAGTACTGACAGGAGAGGGCCAAGGCGTGTGATTGACTTTGAGTCTTCTCAACTCAGAGAAAAGGATTCGGGGAGCAGAGTCCTAAGGGAGTGAGAGCTGGCCCCACTGGGTAAAGGAGCCCGGGAGTGGGAGCCTCAAGTCTTGAGCCTCAAGACTGTCAAGACCCTAGGGGAGCAGGCAGACCCCTTCCTGGTGGCCACAGGCAGATGTGGCCTGACCAGAGGCCCGGGAGCTGGAGGACAGAGGTCTGAGCAGTCAAGTGATCCCACCTTCCAGGGACCTGGGGCCAGGATGGTGTAGCCATGTTGCTTGTGGTTAGAAACAGGATAGGGCAGGGGGTGTGCGCACAGGTTTGGTTTTCAGAGCAGCTGAGCTTTGCTGCACCTGGAGGGCCAGGATTTGGGAGGAGTAGCAAGGAGTTGTGAAGGTCACTAGGGTTAGCAGTGACCATGGTCCAGGAGATGCAGCTTTGCCGAGCATATGGAGATGCCCACTGTGGTCGAGCACTGAGCTCACGCTGTGGAGGAGCCACTGTTTGGGATGTCTGCATCCTTTATCAGAGTGCCTGGCTCCAGTCCTGGCTACTCCATTTCCAATCCAGCTCCCTGCGAATATACTTGGGAGGCAGCAGATGATGGCTGAGGGACTTGAGTCTCTGCCACCCACATGGGAGACCCAGATGGAGTTCCTGGCTTCTGCCTGGTCCAGCACTGGCTGTTGTGGGCATTTAGGGAGTGAATCAGTAAATAGAAGATTTTTCCCTCTTTGCTCTCTTTTTTTCTCTCTCCCTGTCATCCTGCCTTTCAAATC